>NC_084983.1:11766925-12366925 GCF_963691925.1 Scomber scombrus
TACGAGGAGCATGCTGCAGCAGGGGCGCTACGTCATCATCCCCACCACCTTCAGGCCTGAGACGCTTGGGGATTTCATGATCCGGGTTTTCACTGATGTGGCCTCAGACTGCAGGTATGGCTGGAGGTGTGATGTCACACCAGTGAGATGAGTTAGCGTATAAGTCAAGTCAAGTCAGTTTGATTTGAATAGCCAAATATCACAAATCACAAATTTGCCTCGGTGGGTTTTACAGCAAAACAATCTCCTCAGCCCTTAGACCCTTGAGTCAAAAAACAAAAATCTCCCTAATAAAAAACCCTTTATTGGAAATAAAAATGGAAGAAACCTCAGCAAGAGCAACAGAGGAGGGAGAGACATGCAACAGATGTTGTGTCTACAGAATACAAAATAAATTACAGAATACAGCATTGAACAGGATAACACATTTGTAATACATAATTTGTAATACAATACAGCAGCTTGGCCTTGTTCCCATATTGGCAGCCAGATGTAATGTTCACATATCTGGTAATTATCAGGTCTGAAAAGACACTTGAGGGAAAGCGAAATATGGCTGTTCTTAGACTGTTCTCTTTAGACACTGATAGATGGATGATATCCAAGAAAAGCACACAAACGAGTGTTTTGGAGAAAGGAGTATAGTATAAAATTTGATTTACTCATGGTGGTTATTGATGGTCTTTTGTTATTATTTAATAATCAGTTATGAGGTAACATCCCTCTCGCTCTGCTTTTCTTGGCCATATATTTTGTTTTTGCCAGATTTAGTGTTGTTTCTGACAGTTTTTGTTGGCAGACCTAAACACAGAACCAAATCATGTTTGCTCACATACAGATCATCTAAGCTGGCTCATCAAGTCACACTGATATGTCTGTGGGACCTCGACATTACTTCATTTCCTCAGTCTTCTGAATCTAGATCCAGACTTATAGGCATATAGAGTTCCTAGATGTAGATCAAGACACATACAGTATGAATTCCTTTAATTCCCCTTTACTCTCACAGGGAGTTGACAGAAGATAAGCCAAAGGTGAAGTGCTGGAGTTCGTTCTTTGGATATCCACAAGCTGTGACTCATATCTACATCCATGGAGCTGAGGGCCTGGAGAACCAGGACAGTACAGGAGGTCAGAGAACTCGACTTTACCAAAAAACAACCAATCACCATGAAAAGTCTTCATTCCACCAGTTTTCTGAGATGGATCTTCATCTGTTCTCATGCAGGTGCAGACCCCTATGTCATCATATACTGTGAGGGCCAGTCAGTACAATCCAGCATCAAGAAAGACACCTTGGAACCAGAGTTTGCAACCAGCAGTGTTTTCTACAGGAAGAAACCCAGAAAGCCGATAACTGTGGAGGTAATATGGCATTTCTTTGCTCCTGATGATCATCTTAGTGAATGGGAAACTCAGACTGTTTTAAGCTCAAATATCATTCAGTGTATCTGTTAAATGAAAATCATAACATTCAGACATACACTGTAATAATATCATTAAAAGTAGCTACCTAAACTGTGTTTGATGTGGTCGCTATTAAAGCACATTTTTAGTTTTAGTTTTTATACAAAAAAAACATAATTAATTGTGTTTTAAGTATGAACATTCACTGCAAAGTAAATAAACCACTCTTTTAGTAAAACTAGTGTCATAATCTTAATGGTAGTAGTTTAAATGGGGTGGCAAATTATTCAAAAAGATCACAAAATTAAATATAGACTAATAATACAGCATATTCTGTTGAAAACTGTTTTTCATGAACTAGAAAAGCTCACATGTAAATAACTTGTGATCAACCAACAGATGTAACAGCAGCTTGTAATTGGCTGTAATTGGGAGCATAGGACATTATTTCTGTCTGATGACTCATCACGTCAGAGTCTGTCAAAGCCCCACAAATATACTGCTGCCATTCTGTATCACATGACAGTAACACTCCTACACAACTGTTTCAAACATGTCCTTTGCTGCTTTCAGGTGTGGAACAGTAATGCAGTGAAGGACCAGTTCATGGGCCAAGTAGTGTTATCCGGGTCAGTGAAGGACACCACCGACCCTCAGAAGCTGCAGCTGAGGAAACGAGGTCAGCAGATGGCTGATGAGATGCCCGGTAGCATCAGTCTGAGGATCCTCACTTCTACTCAGCTGACCGACATTTGACCTCGCCACTGTCCTGAGAGAGAACTGAATCATTTTCAGTGCCGAAATATGTGGTCATGTGAAAGTATTTGACATGCGCCATGATCAGAGCACCAAACCGGCAGTGGCTAGAAATGTTTACTATCATTGTACTATCCATGTTTGTAGCTACACCAAGTATGATGACTTATTTGCAAAGATGAGAGATGAATAGGGCACTGTTTTGGACAGTCTGAATGTCAATTGTTTGTTAGTTATTTTTATCCAAATGTACGATATTTTGAATGATCTTTTTTACTTTTTAAATCATTTTTGTATAACTTAAACAGTATTTTTATAGTTACATTTTACAAGTTTCTTGCTAAGATTACATTCCTTTGTTTAGCTGTTACACTATAGATACTGTGAGTGATATGGCAATTATTTGTCATTCAAATCTTACCATACATTCATTATAACTATGACCTATATTATCACCTCTATGCAGAAATCTGTACTTCATGAATGACACACATGTATTTCTTTAATGCATCCTCTTTATAACGTCATGTGTTATTCTCGTGATCATCAAGAAAATGCAAAACCCTGAATGATTATTCAACTGTAAAATCACGGTAGCACTACAAGCATTGCCACGACTCTGGTTTTCTTCCTCTTTTTATTTCAGTCCAGTTCCCAAACTGCAATATTTTGTCTTTTTTTTTTTTTTTTTACACTCAAGACACAGCCATGCACAATTCAAAGTTCAAAAGGTCTATTGCTTCAACCACAATTAAAAATAGTGTATCCAAAACCTCATTTCCCCGTCGCTCATTTGTCCTTTTTCAAAGATGGGGAAAAGCCTGCTGAGGTATGCCAGATGGATCAGCAGTTTTACAAAGCTAGACAATAATAAGAGTAATAATAATAATAATGATAATAATTTAAAAAGTAACATTTTTTGTCTTTGTTCCATTCTCTTGATACACATTAATAGAGGAATTTTCACACCACGTGTACAGGTTTACACATTCAGAAGATAGGAATGTACAGGAGCAACCACAGAAAAGGGGCATGTCAGCGGTGTCTCTTGTCCCAAAATTCACCTTTGTGCTCATAGTTCAGACCTGTACATGGGGCAGAGGCCCAAACGTCCAAAGGCCGGCGAATTTTTGCACGAAGCTTCCTGACAGGCCACCTACACCTACCGCACACATACATACATGAACTAACACTCAGCAGTGGTACTCAGGACAGACTGTGTGGGCCCGCACACAGAGTGCTGCATTCATCGGCTCTCTGTCCATATGAAGGAGTGTCCAATAAAGCCCAAACAGGAGAGTTGGATCCAGGAGTGCAGAGACAGCGGTGTGTGTTTGTTTTTCTCTTTTTCAATTTCCAGGGTGCAAAACACTTATTGATACATACCGTAGAGCAACCTGAATATTGTCATTTTAAGTTACATAATTCTGAAAAAGAAGGGGGGGTTTCCCATCATATTTACATACATACATACATATCCTAACAATCTTAACCTATTTGAAGATGAGATACAGTGTATAGTGTGTTTTACATGCATGAAATCGGTTGCATCCTCCTGTCTAACGTCACTCCTTCATCTTCTGTACATCCGCTGTACAATGGAGGTACAATATGACTAAGCAGCTACCCTGCACCTCAAAGTCAAGGTGGACAACATGAGTGAGGCATCTTCTAGCGCAGACTGAGGTAGCCCCCTAACATACACAAACATACACACTCTCACACACACACAGACACACACACACTCACACACACACACACACACACACACAGAGGGATGCTACGTGGGAAATACCTGACGAAGCTACCAAATACCTAGACACAGTGGTTCATAGATAACTTCTGTACAGGAGTGAGTTTTAACGCTAACCAGGTATGGAAGGAATGTTAGTGAACAATGTGAGCCTCTACTATAGTTTCTGTTTCGGTGCTCATTAGGACAAGGTACAATCATAAAATGGCACTCACTATATTGTTCAGGGATAACACTCCCTCTGTAATCTGCCACACGTTCCCAAAACTCCAAAATGAAAACTGAAACATACAGATCATATGAAAAAAATTCACATAAGACACAATTAGAAGACAAAAGGACACTGAAGCAAGAATGAGCAGCATCTCAAAGACAGGAAGGCGAGCAGGGGGAAGGGCGGGAGGAGACAGTTGGTGGTAGTGCCTCGTTTGACATGAATGTTTTGTATAATCTGTATTTCTACCTGGAAAGGTAAAGCAAGATTTCTTGGTACTGACACAAAAAATGAACAGTCACAGTCAAATAATGTATTCTTCAATATAAGCTAAAATAGTGGCTCAAAATCCCCTTTTTTTGGGTCAACAGGAATCTTGGTATTTCCTGCTTAAGGTCTAAGGACATATGGTTGTTTGGGGCACTGGATTTCCAAATCACTATAGGTAAATAATTACATGACCTTCTGTTTGCTAGTATGAAAGCTGATTGACAAGAGGTCATTAAAACATATGAATTCTTTAGATTCAAGATTAGTTGCTTTCAACTGTGTTCCAGCACCTTAATCAATCGAAACACACAGTACCAATCAAACCTTTGACACACTTTACCATTCACTTGAATGAGAACATGTGTCCAAACTTTTGATTTGCACCATATATACTGTATATTTAATTGAAAACATTTATATTCCTATGGAATTATCAATAAAACATATAAGTCTTAAAAAAATGGGCTTGACATTAATTAACAGAGCTGTTGAATGTTGCTGAAAGAAAAAAAAATCCAAACATATTGAATATGTATGCATCATCCAATGTGAGATGCTTGTACACAATGACACAATGAATAAACACTTGCATTTGTGATGGAGCTGACTATGAATGTGCACTATTTCGATCCAAAAATTTCTCTCACATGGAATATGGGGTTTTTGGTGCCAAATGTTTATATACAATTTTGGGATTTAATTATTTATATAATATATTTTAAATTTGCAAGTGTGATCTGCAATTGATTTAAATTAGAGACTTAGATGCTGTATTACAATTCTGCCAAAATAAATGCAGGTAACATCATGGCATAAGACTGATAACCTGAAAGAAGTTGACTCACATGAAAAATGAGAGGAGAAGGATATCTTTTCACTGAAATGATGCGGATGAATGAAGGATGTTTAAAGCTGGCTTAGATCATGTGAAATGATTCCTTTTTCCCCTGCAGCTGCGCCCCTACACACATTCACACGTTCACACGCTCACATTCACACGTTCACACGCTCACATACACACGCTCTCTCTCACACACAAACACACACACACACACACACACACACACACACACACACACACACACACACACACACACACACACACACACACACACACACACACACACACACACACACACACACACACACACACACAAAAGGACGTCACCACAGAGCCATAGTCATGCAGGCAAAGTTTGGGTCCTAGAGGCTCAGAGTCACTCTCTCACATCAGCTGGTCACTGCAGGTGCAGATGTGGCCTGATGGTGCTCCACGGAGGGACGAGAGGAAAGAAAACCAAGCCTAAAGCCGGGCAGGGAAGGAATCATGGGCTCTTTAGTTTTGTCCGTTTCTCTTCTTTATTCCTTAAGTTCCTTCTTGAAAAAGAGCACAGTTTCTTTTCGATTTTTTAACCCTACTTTTTTGGTTTGGGAGCAATTGCCCCACCAAACAAGACATATGACACAAAGAGATGTGCAGAGTTCGCACACACACACACACACACACACACACACACACACACACACACACACACACACACACACACACACACACACACAGCCACACACTCACACACACATGTGATGGACTGCTCTACATGTACAGAGTGCTGCAGAAGTAAACGAGGAGGCAAGGTCTGGGCTGAAGGCTGCAAGGCCAGATGTCCGTCCTACATATGAGGCCTGGGGGTCTTTTGTCCTTGTGCTGTCACTGCAAGTCACATAAGCCCCCCCAACTTGTGCTGTCACTGTAATGTCACCCACCCCCCCAACATACCCAATCCCCTGCCAGCATGAACACACAATACAGGCAGGGCTTTAGTCTTGGGTACACCCTAGCGACTGCTGTTCTTTATGGCTTCCTTCGCAGCTACAATCAGAGGCGTCAGGCTGGATAGAGGCTTCGCCAGCTTGAGGAAAGAATGCTGCAGAGGACAAAAACAATTAAACAAAAAAAAAAAATTAGATATGGAGCCAAAGAGAGCTGCAGGTTTAGAATAATTAAAAGTTTTCATTTAGTGATGGCGTGCTGGCATCTGCAGAACATGAAGTATCCAATATCATATAGCAAGAAGCCAGGTTAATATTATTCAACAATGTTTGCGCATTTACACACTTTTAAATTCTAAACATTAACAAAAATTGCATTAACTAAGATTACGTATTTCTACAAGACGGAAGAAAGATCCAGAAGAAGAAGAAGGCCACAGAATTGAAAATAAAAATATTACAGCTATGAGTGTGTTTTTTTCCCTTCTTCCTTTAATATCTGTCTGCAAATACAGGTGTAGCAGGTGTCCATTTCTTCACTACATTTAGTTTAAAGTCACAATACTGCCAGGTTGATGCAACCTTGTGGTTGTAACATATTTCTACATGTAGATGTATAATATATTAAATGTTGCAAAGTATGTATATGAATGTATGTTTATGGAGGACTGAAACTCAGTACTACCTGAAGCAGCTCCTTGGCAGAGCCTCTGCGGTCCACATCCATCTCCAGACAGCGGTTGAGGAAGTCTCTGAACACAGATGACAGTCTCTCTGGGTTCTGTAGCTCTGGAGTCCCGTTGGTAGCTATCAAGTACAGTGCCTGGAAACATGGAAACACGGTCAAACAGACTGTCAAACAAGGACAACTTGTGCTGTGGTTGTACTTTGTGTCTTACCCTGAGTGGATTCTCATTCAGGTAGGGCGGTTCTCCCTCCACCATTTCTATCGCCATGATTCCCAGAGACCAGATGTCCACTTTTGGGCCATAAGCCTTCCGAGTCACCACCTCTGGTGCCATCCAGTAGGGTGTTCCCACCATTGTGCTGCGCTTGTTTTGCTCTGGAGTGATCTGGGCACAGAAGCCAAAGTCGGCTACAGAGGGAGACGGAGGGAGAGAGGTGCAGCGGTGTGTTATGGATCTTTTGTTTGCATTCTGCTCCATCACTTAAAACATACATTTTAATTTTCATTTAGACCATATTTCATTCAATTGATCTTTCATTTATCACATTACCATGTCTCTTAATCTGACTCTCTTTTTACCTAACTGTATCAAACTAGAGTTAAAGGAAAATTTCATGATGGACTTACTGAGCTTGACAGATCCATCCATACCCAAGAGGATGTTGTCACTTTTTATATCTCTATGGATCACCTGGTTGGAGTGTAGGAAGTCCAGAGCTTGAAGACACTAAACAGAAAACCCATAAAAATAAATCCCATTGAATCCACACGTACATAGGGAAGTCTGCAAATTTAGACAGTTATTTTCTCTTAGATTGGTAAAGTATTCAAACGGGTTTCCATTTGCCAACCTAAATATAAGGGTCACTTTGACATGGCTACAGAAGGAGTGGGTGGTATTACTTATGTCTAAACTTGGCTTCTTACCTCTCTGCAGACTGCAGCAATCTGGCCCTCATCCATGCAGGTCTCAGTCACTACATCTGTCAACGAGCCACCGGCTAAATACTCCATCACCACCCATAACTCATCTCCAACCAAGTAACTAAAAAAAAAAAAGGGAAGAAAGAAAAAAAAAAAATCAATAATCGAGGCATGTTGGTTGACACTTGAACATATGCAGACATGAAAACTCATGAAAAGTGTTTAATGACGCAGAGTCAATTGTGACACATAGTAGGTGGCCGTGCATGATACGGCCAAATGTGAAAAATAGCAGAAAGACAGTTGAAATGAAATCAGAGCTGAGTGGAACAGATGCTAAACATTTAATAGGCGCAGCATTTCACACTTGTTTGATTTTTTTCATTTTATGAAAGTGAATAATTGTTGTGTAGTTAAATTCTTCTCTATGTTTACAACAGCAGGTGGCAGTAATGCACCTTATAAAAAAATGCTGACCACCATTCAAAAGGAACATGAAGAAGAATAAGGAGCTGAAGAAGAAGAAAAAGGCTGCTTTTCATTCTTCTCGCTTCCCTCCTGGCGAGGATTAAATTCATGGTTAGGACGTCCTCACTAACTCAAGCGTCATTTTGAGGACACAACATCTATTCATGATGCACAGCACCTCAACTGTCAAGTACATGGAAGTCATTGGGGGTGCAAAAACTGCCATGAAAGGTTAAGACCGACTCTATTGGCCAGGATGGTTTAAAGATTTCAAGGCATGTGTAAATTGTTCTTCCTGCAAGACCCTGGGGAGACAGCTATGTTCACCTTTGCAGCCATCAGTTGCATCTCGGCCTTTTGAACAGGTGGCACTTGATATTCTTGGCCCTCTTCCGGAGACCCCGGGAAAGAACGAGTGTATTCTGGCTGCTGGCTACTGTTCAAAGTGACAGACTCTTTTCCACTACCTAATCAGGAAAGGACACACCATTGCTAAAGTTTTGACTGAGGATTATGTGTCGATTTGGGGCAACACGCAGTATCCACTCCGACCAAGGCCGCAACTTTGAGTGAACTCTATTTAAAGAATTATGTAGGCTTCTGAATATTCATAAATCTTGAAATCCCCTTACCACCCTGAGTCAGATGGGCTGATTCAGCATTTCAATCTACCCGTTTGTCCATGCTGTCTCTTTTTGTGGAGGATAATCAGTTGATTAGTAGACACTCGAAGACAACCAGGCGTCATTTTCCTCAGTTGACAATTATGTGTCTGGGCTGAGGGACACATTTTCTACTGTGATAATGTCAACGGGTACAGGCCCGGGCCTCAGAACAACAGAAAAATATGCTGTGATTTTAGGGCTAATTTCTTAAATTATTTTGACGGAGATCTAGACTGGGTTCAGAATAAGGCCAGGAAGCGTGGGGTGTGTCCTAAAGTGTAGAGGCGTTATAAAGGTCCCTTTAGAGTGATGGACAGGGTGACAAATGTGCTTTATAGGCTAGTGCCAGTGGAGGGGGTCTAACAGAGACTTAAACACTTCACTTTTTCTTTGGCAGTGTCACAAAATCTAGTGTTGACATCCAGAGGAAGTGAACAGATGAATCATTCAACTCAATCCAGCCGACATCAGCGCCCTTGGGTCCACCGTGGTCATCCCTGCCAGGATGCCCTTCTAGAAGTGAAGACACCACCAGCAAGTCAGACTGACTGGAATCCTGCCTCAGCGGATGCTAGAGGATCACAGAGGGCCCTGTCGGGAGACCCATCAGCCTTTAAATCTGAATTTGGGTTGGAGCATCTTGCTCGGCATTCTTTTGGGAGTGAGGGTTTCATTCACAGTTATCCAGGACTGCCAGCAATGAAGACAGACAGAGTACGGGTTAGCTGTTCCTGTTTTAAGAGAGGAGGTCTGCTGCCTCCTGTACAAAGGCAGGACCAGGACTGTACTTCCTACTGTCATATTTTCTTGAATGAGCTGAGATGTGCTCGAAATGGAAAGAAGAAAAAGGCTTTTGGCTTATGAAGAAAAAAGTCATTATAAGAGTGTTTTTATGATTGATTTGTGATTCAGTAATCTTTTTTTATGAATAAATATGAAAAGCTGCTGTTGGTGCTGACATTGTTGCTCTACAGGTAGTGTTCCTGATTTGCTTTAATATAATAACAGCCCGACTGTTTACTGTCCCATCAGAACAGTAACAGTAAACAGGTTTTGACCTCCATGTTTTTTGTGAAAACTGACCTGTCCAGGTAGTTCACTATATTTGTATTTTTGTTTTCCCTCATCACCAAGATCTCGTTGATGATCAGTTCTTTCTTGGGCTGCTGCTGCAGGTTCATCTGCTTTATGGCCACCTGAGGGAACAGACAAGGAATGTATGATTCAGAATAAAAGTGAGTAATGGTGGCTAAAAAAAGGAAAAGGAAACAGTGTATAGTATGTGAATGTTGTATAGTCTGTATTACAATCTGACTAACCTCTTGGCCAGTTGCTATGTCGATGGCGGTATACACAGTGCCAGACGCTCTGGTGAAACACAAGATCAAAATCACATCAGTGATACACAAAGTGCTTTTAAAAAATGCCTGAAGTCAGAAAAATTCACAGTTCAACAGCTCTTTTTTTAACCTAAATGATCATATGATTACTATTTTGTATATACAGCATAAAGTAGATCTGAGAAGATTTGAGTAATTTATTGAAACGTTTCAAGAAACTTACCACTAATACTTGAATAAAATTATGTTCATTATGTTCATTTTGTGCAACAAGACCAGAATTACTCAGACAGCCAGACAAGCACAGTTTAAAAAGGATTATCCATCCATTATTTTTTGCATTAATCTGCTGAAGAATAAATGTAAGTTACATTTGCTGATATGATGACAATCGTCAATAATTCAGCATCAGATATTAGTTAACATTCACATATTAGAACTTCATATATTTTTTACAATGAAAATGTAACTCTGCTGGGATATGAGGACATGGTTATATTGAGTGGATGACTTAATGTGTTTGATTTGCACAAAATAGTTTATACCTGTGATTAAAATATGTGTTTATTTAGGTAAAATGAAGTTGTAATGGTATCATGAACTATTAAATTACAACATTACCACAAGTTTACACTTGATGCCAGAGGCTTCAACACCCAAATCATTACACTGTATGTGCTCATTCTACCACATAACCTTAACTGATATTGATTAACTTTGGCAATGATACAAAGTATGTATACTGAATCCACAAAACATTTATGGTTTCTAAAGGAATGTCATGGAGAAATTCTGTCCTTCTTTGGAGGTGTAACTCATGATACTAAAAACCTTTAGATTTGCTTCTAGTTTTTCCCCCTTTCTCTCTTTCTCTTGCTGTCAGCTACACCTGTGTACTGTCAGAGGCTATGAATAATGAACCACACTTCCTGGTACTAATAAGTTAAAGATAACCCTGCAGAGAGTACATAGACTGTTATCTGCTGTTAAATATAGGAGCTTCCTGATCAAATATGGAAATAGTGAGTAAGTCAGAAGCGATAACAAGCACACAGTTTTTATCTGCTCAGATGAGTTGTGAACTGGAGAGAGTGACTAAAAAGCGGCTGCCTTACAAAACAAAAAGACAAGCAGGGAGGGAGAGGGAGAGAGAGAGATGAGCTAATCTGGCCCTCGGCCATTTCAGGATACAGTTCTCATTTCCTTTCGACTTATTTTTCTCCCAGTCCTTCAGCCTAACCCTGCCTCTGCTTCCATCTCACTAAAGTGGTCACTACAGCTCCATCTCTACTGGCGAGACTGACTGCTCCTGAAATTGCTCTATTTCAATAACTGTGACGACTGGTTCATGATCACGGCACAGACTTACCCTTGTCCTATTTTCTCGAAGCGTGTGTACTTCTTTTTGGGATCCCCCACGCTCACAATACTCCCTGAGTCAGAGAGAAAACAGATATTTAACTATTGAGTGTGTGTGGATGCACACAGTGATGATGGCATTCTGAAGACATCACTGGAGAGCTTTTTCAGTCTTCGTCTATTTCAGTCTTCTAATCCAGAGATGCCCTGCTTCATAGTACAGGCATCTCTGCTTCACATTGCATCCTGGTAATTTGGGCTGAAGGTCTGTAATGTTACATTGCAGTGAAAGGAGCGGTCCAGGACAAGCCACAATCAATAAATGATGTACTGTGCATCTGTGCGTCCAAATTTTATCACATTAGTGCTCTTTGTTCTTTTGCATCATTCTTCTTAAAACACAATTGGTGAACTAATATGGAAAACAGCCACTGCAAACCAGATATTCAAACTGTCATCTGAACAACCACAAACACACACACACACACACACACACACACACACACACACACAAGCACACACATCCACAAATTGACAAACTTACAAAGACACACATCAGGGCATTAGCTATCATTGAGGACACTGAGGTCATGTCGTCAATACTGTTTTCTCCACCAACACATTACACAAGGATGTTTTTAGGCTGATTCCTATCACTTTTAGACTCCGAATCTTTCAATTTGATGAAATTATTAAAATAAAATTGATTTGTTGAATTATTTCCCTGCAAGTGACGTGTGGATAAAACCTTGAAACAATATTTGGAACACTATTGGAGATAACATTTAGTTGTACAGATAAATAAAATTGAAAAAAATCAGAAGATTATATGCACTGTCAGCATTTCAATAATTATGGGTGCCGACTTGATAGACATAAAATCAAGTTTTGCGCTATGGACACATACTGAGTCTCTCCAGAATCTCCTCATCTGTCATTTTGGACTTCTTCCTCTGCCGGTCAGTGTGGCGATACATTGTGTTGGATGTGTTCTCCGGCTGGACCTGTGACTCTGGTGGTGTCACCACCTCTTTTACAGGAGTGGGAGGCTTTGGTGGGTCCATGACCGAGCGTGTATAGATCTGCAAGAGGATAGCAGTCAAAGATATGCAGATGGGAACTGCAGCAGAATGAGTTCTTTAGTCATGCCATAAAACTCACAGATTTGGTGTGCTCAGGCCGAGGTGCAATGACCGGGGGCAGTTCATCGTCATCGTCCTCCTCTTCCTCCTCCTCCTCCTCTTCCTCTTCCTCCTCATCCTCCTCCTCTGACACAGGTGGAGCGATTGGGGGCTCTGACGATGATGTTTTGGCACCCTGTAAGGTAAATATGAAAATAAGTCTGGGTAGATGTGCCATGTAGCAGCATGGAATGGAAAGAGTGGGTGCAGATCCTCAAAATGTTCTACAAATTAAACAAAAATATTATTTTCAGCCTGCAAACATCAAATTAGCAATGTACACAATTTGAGTTTTGGCAAGTTAGTGCTATAGAGATAGGGAATCAAATGTTTAATCCACTGTCACAGATACAGATTACTGGAGAGTAAAAATGCACCATCTTATTAAACACGTAATTCCAAAAGTGGTTACAAAAATGTGCACATATGTTCAATGTAAACAAAATACAGTTCATCTGTTGTGATACTGTGCAAAAAAGAGGTTAAATTGTCAGGAGCAGTTTTGTTAATTGCAGAGGAAAGCATTATGAGTCAAGTGAGAGCTAAAGAGACAAGTGTTAAAAGAAAGAGTGAGGTGCCATTCAGTGAAGTTCATCTGAGGGATTTTGAGTTGAGGGGTCATGTCAGGTGTGCCATGAACCACTGGTGAGAATGAATTTTTAAGTGAGAACAAACTGTTCTATATTAAACTGTGCTATAGGAGAAAACATGCTGCAACATTGCAGTAATGTGCAATATGGTGATGAACTGTAGATATCCCCTCGATATGCAAAGATACCTTTTACAAGTGTGATTAATATGCTGCAGACATATTTGTTATGTCTAATACTTGGCCTTTATTTCCCCCATTAAAAACTATGCTTGCCTTGGATCATCTTCCTCTTATGGAATGGAAACATTTCGTCCATTTCCAGCCTTGTCATGCATAAATGAAGCAGTGCAGCTTAGCTCTAGTGATTAAAGGGAAAAGGTCTGGCTGAAGAAAGTCCCAGTCCTTCATTCAGACATACAGGGCCCCTGACCTGCTCCAAGATGGGCCTGGCCAAGACTGCAGTGCAGAAATGAGTGTCTGGCTATCTGTAAGCAAAGCCATGTGTTTTTGTTTTACAGAGCCATGCGGTAATGTCTACAATGGTGATGATGTTACAGGCACATTATTGGCAATGTGGATCAAATTGTAAGGAATATGAGCTCATACATGCAGTTTGACAGTCATCACAACCCTCTGTGGCATGCGCCCCTGTCCTGCCATGTCAGAGACGGTCTAATCCTTGTGGAAGATAATAAATACATCTGTAACATCAGATCAGACCCCCCGTGAAATTTCAATACAGAGAATGATGATGCCGCGAAAATCAAGTATTTGTATGCATTTTGCATTAGCCATTTGGCATGATCAAAAACTCAAATAGTTGAATTTAGCGTGAAAGCCAATGCAGAGATACATTATGTGGAAAGTAATATGGAGGAGTTACCTTGTCAAATAATGCGCTGCAGGTTCTAAGGCTGACAGGAGGCCCAGATGACAGCAGTCGGTTCTAAATGTGAAGGTTGAAAATGGGAGGATTTACTCAAAACAAACCCATACAATGTTTAAGAGTAACTGGACTTCAGGGGGAGGGGGGAGGGCAGGGGTACGCTACTGAGGGATGGACATGAGGTCCGTAAATTGTCCCCTGAACACACAGCATGAAGAGACTAATCATGCTGCCTTCATAACCATTACATCATCACATGGCAAGCAAGGCCTTTTTTTTTTTGGTTTATGTATTTTAGTGATAATTTGGATATTTGCTGGCTCTACTAATGATCATAATAGATTCATGTTACATTATACTATAAAACCTTTCAAATGACCATGTTATGAATAAACGTTACAGCTTGCATGTCTTTTCTTGAGTTGTAGCTTAGATATGTCCTTGAAACTGTTGTCAACTTTTGTGCATCAAGCCATTGCAATGAATTGTGAATGTAGGAATTAAACTGATGCAACAAATACACAAACCTGATTGTTTTAGAACTAAAAGTATCAGAGCCTTGAGGCTTTTAGACCTGAGTGAACTAACATCAATTGAATTAAACATCAAACAGAGGTTCTACTGTATATAGACATCAATGATAATCCTCAGATTATTACATTTATATACATACTAGATATTTCATACAATTATTCCACTGTTTTCCTTACTAACCAAGTATGACAGGATGTCATGTATTGTGTGAGTACACCAGACCTGTATGAAATAAACATCAGGTGTCTTCAAATCCACCACAATTAATAATAAATCTACCACATTAAAGCAGAATTGTAAAACACCCTGTCATCCATGCACCAACCATGATGGATCCTGTAACAGCACACAAAAGATGAAATGTCAAGCTCTGCTGATAATCAAATAAGCTGTTAATGCTGTGACTGTAACGGCCGAGCTGGGTGACAAATGACTCCTGTGGTATAACTCAGGAATTCCCAGGACCTCCTACAGAGAGCTGATATCAAATGAGATGTTACTTATCTTAGGTGTCTTATCTAGTGACTTAATGGGGAAACTCACATTACAACAGGATGGAAAAACTAACACCACATTATCTACCACTTAAAGCAGAGGGACCAAAGCTGTAACACAACAGGTCCCAAGACATCGTCCTTGTCTTTTAATGTGATGTTTTAACAACATCTAAACATAGAAACAAAATGCAATATTCATGATAAAAAAGAAATCTATTGAAGATTTTTTTAACTGTTTCGTCTTCATTCTGTTTATGGTAAAAAAAACAATCTGGAAAGTATTTCCTGCTGAAAAAAAAACATGTGAATCTATAATCTTGACATTCAGCACAGGAAGAAAAGCATTTCTTACCAAGAATTTAAAATAATTGGGTTTTTAATTGGGATGCAACACAGTGTCTGTAGTGCTAATATCAACAGTAATAAATGCACACTGACTTGAGGTCAAGGTACAAGGCTATGTACATGATTGCTTGACCTAAAATGTGAACCACTGGCACAAATGGATCCTTAAAGACGGAAATTAATGACCAAAGATCTCAAAATAATGGCCAGTGGATAATCATCTCTTTTTCATCTTACTTATGGGAAAATGGCTTAAAAGAGTTGTATTTCTTAATCCTTGATGACAAGGCAAGATAACAGCAGCATTGACATGGACTGTAGCAGGTGACAAAGCATAGACGAGGAAGTTTAAGAAAATGATATCACCAATTCTCAAATATTTACCTGCATTGCAGGGCAGTAGAAGTTGGTGTTCAAAATAATCTAGCAGAGAGAGCCGGGAAGCTAATGGTGGGTTACTGCCTCTCAGAAATTAGACAGTTTTCATTTATAGACTAATTTTTGGCACATTCCCTGCAGTTTTCCTTTTCTTGACAGTGCACCCCAATCTGTGGCACTGTAGCTAATAGCTGTGTCACCTTTGCAGGCCTTGGACCATTGTGACAGTTCAAGTGAGATGCTTTCAAATACCCTCACTGAACATGAACAACCTTTTAGCCTAACAGCCACACCCGCTTGCCCTTCACTGGGCAAAGAGCTCTTTCAAGTAACAGCCCTGCATGAAGAGATCCCAGTGTAGTTTGCCTGGGGGCAGTGAATCCCACTGAACAGACTTGAGATTCCACTTCTTCACCCGGCTGAGCTTGTACAGGCCAAGGCATTCAAAGCATAGATTACTCTGGTCAAAGCCAGGAATGAGGTCAGCACAGCAGGAGCCCTCCTAGATGCAGTTGAGCCTCCAGTGAAGCTTGTCAATGGGTATTTCAAAATCTGGTTTAGTAGATTGGGAACATAAACAATGAGCAGCAGTGACTCTCAGCAGTAACAGTTTCTATGCAAACTGATTGGCGTATATGCAGAAATCAGGGCATGATTATGCCGCATAGTGAGGACAGTGAATCTCTAGAGGGGAACACACACATTTTGCCCATTAGAGGGAAAGGTCTGTGTGAAACGAACATGCCTGAAAGAGACTCAGTCTATCCCAGAAAGTCCCCGGCAGAGCAAGTGGGAGTAAAGTGAGAAAGATTTACTGTGGTGTAGTCAGAGAGGCGTAATTGCTATCAGGTTCAAGTTGATGAAAAACGCCACATAATGTTGCTTACCTGTTCAGTTATTACACAGCTACATAAATCATGAAGAAATATATTTCACTCCATATATTAGTTGGGGTTGAGAGATTTTCCCCAGCGGTGAAATATAACAGATATAGTGCATGGCTAAGGACCAGAGGTTGGGTTGATTTGTAATTGTAAAGTTCTTTACGATAATTACCAGTCAAGGGAGGTCAAGATATACGGTGCAGCAATAAAATTCTTAATAAAACAGACAGAGGTGCCACCTTTAACAAAAAGGCGCATGTTTAATTAACAGCATCATAATTCATTTAAAATTGAGCATGAAATTGTAGTTAACAGTAAATTATTAACTGATATTGATTTTGTAAGATCATCATTTTATAATGTCGTCTTAAGTACTATTTATTCTAAATAATGATAATTAGAAAATAACCAACACTAACCAAAGTAAGTTTAAATATAAAGTAACTCACCAGAGTGTTTGCTGCTATGTACCCATGTGCCGACTTGTCTGAAACAGGAGGACAGATTCTTATATAGACAGCATATTGGAAGGTTTTTGTACAGATGTATTTGCCTTTTGTGTTTCATTTTATCACTATTATTTGTGTTACTTACCTCCTGAGGTGAAGCTCATGTATTTCTGGTTGTTGACGGTCTCTTTGGAGTCGTAGAACTTTAAGACGTCCAACACAGCTTGCGGGTTCTTCTTCTGTTCCAGCTTTGTGATGTTTGAGGTCTGTAGGAGCCGCGCCCACTGCTCTGGTATACCCTGCACAGACAGACAGAGGTCATATGTTAAAAGTTTTGAAGTGAAATGTAAGATTTCAGCTACAATATTCAATTTTTACCTTGAGGTGAAAGAGCAGGTTGTCAGCAGTCCTTCAATTATAGCTAGAAACTTTTGTGTTGTAACATCCAGGGTTTTTTATGTGAAACATGTTGTTTGCTCTGAAAACAATGATCTTATCAAGCAGAAATAAAGTCTGACTTCCAGAGCTGTGGTGTGTGGTGAGATCTAAACTTGTACAACAGGCTATTAGGATGGTTTCATGAATTTGCTAATGTTATCAGTTTTTGTAGAACCAGAAAATCATGGTGGAGCCGAGGTCACATATGAGCTTTAGAGGTGCCTTCAGACAGAGCAGGCTAGCTGTTTTACACTGTGCCCAGTCTTTATGTTAAGCTTAGTTAATCAGCAGCTTGTTGTAGCTTTATATTCAACAGACGGATACAGATAGTATTTCTTGTCTCATGTAACTCTTGACAAGTAAGCAAATAAGTGTATTGATCTGTTTTCTCTCTTATTAACTTTTATTTTAAGACAAGACCACATTTTTAGGCTGTGTCTTGCATGTTTGAATGCCTTTTGAAGGACACTGACTCTATTATGGAGACTAAATGTCCTTCGACAATGGGTTTCATTCATGACATCTTTGTAAACTTGTGCATATTTTTGCAATTAAAGCAATACTCTGAACTGTTTAAAAAATAGACCACTGTTCTGCAGCAGAAGCAGTGGTGTTAGGGCCACAAAAAAAGATGATACTTGGAGGGGCATCAAGAAGCAAATCAACAGTAACATACTGTCTCTTTTCAGAAAACCAAGAAAGAGGTTAAATCAAAGTGGTTTAAAACAGCATTAATGCGGCTCTATGTGTCACACAGGCACACAGCTTGTCAAACAAACAGGAAACTATTTGTTACTGACCAAATGGATTATTGTGCATTTAAATACACCAGAATACATATTCCTGATTGTAAAAAAAAAACGATCTTACTGTTCTGCAAATTAATAAACCAAATGACTAAACAAAGAGGGAGAAGTCCAGATTTTTGTGCTAGATTAGAATTTATATTGTGTTTACCTTGTTATTATGGTTCTTATATTATGTTACTTTGGTCATTTTCATTTACAGAATAAAATTCATGCTATGTGAATAACTGTTAATATGTTTTCATTGTTTATTAGATGATGTCAATGATTTTTCAAATCACAGAGGATCTCTTTTAGGGTAGCCGATATACAAATTCCCCTATAACCCCTATTACCAGAGTTGAAAAACATCTCTGTTAAAACAAAGTTTACAAAAACTGAACAGTATATGCTTTAAAAGCTTTGGTTTGGGGCATATTTCAAGATGCATGGATATCAAGAATAAAAGTCTACAGTGTTTCCTCCTCATATACAATATATTTTTAGAAAAACTGCTGATTTTGGTTTGATAAACTATAAAATAAAGACTGTTTAGATCTTTTCTATAAACGATTGACAAAAATATCAAATTCAGGGTAAAGAGCATTAAACATAGAAAATAAAAAAGGAAATCATGTTTTATGGTATTGTATCTGCCGGTTTGAGGCTTAAGTAAGAATAAAATATCTACTGCAAACTGAAACTGTGGCTAAAATGTAATTTACTGAGGAACACTAAAGGATTCCAGTGCCGGTTTCCACTGATAACGGAGATAGAGTGATTGTCATTCAAGTCACTCGTATTACCAACTTTATGTGGAGGAAAATATATTATTAGTTGACTCTATCACCTCAGGGAATTGTGATTTTGAAAAGCATGTCTGGGACTTGCTCTCAGATGGGAAGGGAGTTTTTGCAGCACATCAGTCCCTGTTTATATACCTGATTGTTTGGTGAAAGAGATACTCACTGTGAATTCTCCTGTTACAGCATCAAAGCCAACATGAATGGTGTGTTCAAAGTCTGAGGGTAGGGATATCTCAGGACGTTCCTTCTCCTTCTTCTTGTTTGCTAAAAGAGTCAAACAAAAAGAGATTACAGGCTTATTTCTAATGTTTTTATACACACAAAACTAGGAAATTACAAGTGAGTCAATGTGGGGTTGAGCATAAAGGTGGTATGTGGAGAGGGACACTCACTCTTGTCTCCCCCGGGGAAGATGGAGCGCAGGCGGACCTTCTTGTTTTTCTCTTCTGGAGCCATTGGAAGCGGTTTAGAGGCGTGATTCAGTGATGAAGAGTCTCGGGAACTACTGTTCATTCTCAAGGGAGGGGCTGGTGGTTTCTCTTCAATATCGACACTATCAGACATCTTTAGTAGCACTCACAATGTCCTGGGAGAGAGAAAAAGAGAGAAGAGTTCAATGTAGGTAAATAGCACTAGAGACTTTGACTGAAGCTTGACCCATTAATCATAACAACCTTTAATTTGGATTTGTACTTAGCCCTTTTAAAATAGTCACAAGAGTTTTTACTTGTGACTCCAAAAGTCTGTTTGCTCATATTAATTCATTTTGAACACAGACTACTGCTAAAGGTGGGCTCTAATCAGGCCAGTGAAAATACCATATGAAGACTTGATAGTTGCATATCAGATTTAACACTTAAGGGAGTTACAGTTTCAAAGTATTCTGAGCTTTGGCCTATTTCATTGTAACAGGAGGAATTCTGTTGTCTGCAGATCTGGAAACTTCTAATGAAATAGATCTTTGCAGTCATATGTTACTGACACTTTCCACAGTAGATTAAGATATTATTTAGATTTAGAAGAATATGAAACCCCTGAAATTGTCGTTGTAATAAAAAAAAGAATATTAATTAAAAGTGTTGAAAAAGGCTAAATGTTGAATTTGGTACCGAGGTGGGGTTTGATGTTCAATGGGTCTGTTCAGCTGTGAAAGAGGAGTTGACTCTAAAAGAAGCTGGCAAGAGGAAACACTGCCATCACTTATCCCCTCATCTTCCATATACCCATCCCACTACCATGTTAGACTCCTTCACTGCCTCAACCCTGAGGCCAAGCCCATCATGTCATGTGTAGCCCAACCGTCCCAGAAAGTGGGCCATCAAGGCCACCCCCTTAGTAGAGACCTACATTAGCAAACAAAGACCACTCCTCGGCTCTTACACAGCGTGCACTGCCTCTGACAAATCACACATGTGCCTTCACAGTGGCCTTTTACAATTTTACATAACCATCGCCTGCACAAGACAAGATCTGGTCGGTTACACCCTTATTCGTTGTTAACTTCCCAAAAGAACTGGTTTTGAGAGAAGGAATTAGATTAGCAGAAAGATGTAACATGATATGAAGCCATGATTTAATCACATATTCCTTCAGTAACAGCATTATTACACAAGACCTCTGTTCTTCCCCTTTAGCTGCCTCAAATTTTATAAATGATATTTGTCTTCATGTGAAACATATTTTTCACTAATGTGTCATTTCCTCCTGAGCTTGTTAAGACAGGACAACAGAGCCCAATATTTAAACATCTCTCAGATTGTGTTTACTGTCTGTATAACACTGCAGTGACTCTTATGTAGTTATTGATGTATGTCTAATAAAAAACGAAAACAATTAGAAAACCCAATCAGAAAACAATACAATTATTAACTGATGATCCTCAACAGATATTAAAGCAATTCAACTTAGAATCCTTCATTTCCTTTTGGGGAATTACAGGTTTATTTGCACTTTTCACTTGATTAAGTCTGAACGGTGTCTCATCTTGTTTAACCGTTTTTCTTCCCTTGGATGACATTACCAATATCCATTAATGGGTAATTAGGTTGATTCTAATGTTTTATTCATTAAAAAAACAGACTACAAAATATTTGAGAATCCTTAATCTGTGGAAAACGTCTTGAAGATCAAACGTTGGTCTAAGATAAAAGACTACCAAAATAATCTTGATGTTTCCTAATGAGTCGGACAGTGTTTTTGTTCCTCTCTGCTGGTGATGTGATGAATTAATATAATTGTGTTTCACTTTTCAAAATGAAGATAATATTGGAGCTGTAAGCAGTAAGGTGGGTTTATTGTCATCTTGGTGACAATGTCATGGATACAAGTGTAAGGGTGGCAACCACAAAGAAGTGCAAGAACAAATGGAAAAACACTGATTTCATCATCTGTATCCATAAGAAACTACTGTTTTACCCCTTTCCAAGACAGATGTATGAAAAAGGTCACTGATTCTTGACAGATTGTTTAATTATAGTAACAATAGTTGATCCAGCTTAGCTGAAGAGAAACCACTACTTCTTTATGACCAGACAGCTACAGAGAAACACTTTGATCATGATCTGAATGTATTAGTACATTTTTAAGATTATTTTCTCTTTACAGCAACTGATGTTTTCCAGGATCTTATGAAACATATGGGTGGCAGGGGTGACTTTGCTGGGAGTTTTTAGATAGTCCAGACAAGAGGAGCAAACAGGTTCTCTTAGGTTGGAGGGTAGGTGTGTCACCAACAGCAAAACTGGGCTGTTTACAAAAGAATGTCACAATGTTGACATGCTTAAGCAACAGGGTTGCTTAAGCAGTGTTTCTGACAACATGGCTGTCATCATACCTGCGAGGAAAAAAACATCAGGAAGTTGTCACTGCAATAAGGAAGACATAGTGAGATTTTATAAAAGTGACACCTGACACTATGAGCCAGAATTACATTAAAAGGTTATTGTGACTATTTGGCAATATGGCTAAGAAGTGTACCACTAGCAGGAAACAAGAAATACAGCATGTTGAACTGACACTTAAAGGAGAATTTGAGCTTTCAGTTTCCACCATGCTGACAAAGAATTGCTTCAATAATACATTGTGAGGTTTTATTTAAAATGCAGTCAAACTAGCCTATCATAGCTTAAAAACAATGTAAACATCTATAGGAAAAGAGAAAAAAGATGCATATAAGAGGTTCTGTCCTGTTGAGACTAATGCAGCTGTGACTGATGCCTCTACTAAGCCATAAAGATAGTCTTGTAAACACATTTTTATGTCATACAGCTTTTATAGCCATGCACAGAGAATATGTCGACATGACAACAGTCACTGGGATCAGATCAATCAGGTCACTATCTGGTCAACAAATACAGAGGAAAAAAAATCAATGGATGCAACACCAAATAATAATGAGGCGACATGAAGCTTTGAATCCTTCAAACATAAAAATTATACTTGGTTCATCACAGTTGAACCGCTATACTCCTTATCTTTATTGATATTCATATTCTCCTTGGAAGCATGCACTAAAAACACACTTACAGAAAACAGTCATGGTACTGCACATGCTCATAAATGATAATTTAAGTAAACAACTACCACTGGCAAGCAGTGAATAATATAAAGTTCTGTGGTCATCTCTGTATCAAATAGCAGACTGTGAGCACAGCAAGAATCTCTGCAACCAGATGAAGGATGCATCAGGAAACCGAAAGAATCTAAATGACTGTGGTCGTCTCTGCTGTGTGGCTATCTGGCTAATCACTGACTGCTGGCTGCTGCAGCTCTGCTGGCCAGTCAGACGGCTAAAGATGGCAGGTTCATAGAGGCCCAGACATTACAGATTCTTCATTCACATAAAACACTGACCTATTTGCTGTGCATACTGACAGGCAGGCAAGCAGTCAGTGAACGCACTGTCCCTGAAACAAGCAGCTCCTATTGCTTAAACACATAGACTAGTCTCTTAATGTTATAAATCAACTCTACGCATGCCTTTTGCCTGATACTGAGGATAGCCTTCTATGAAGACGAAATATATCACGAAATAAGATCATCTAGTTGAAATGTAAAATAGTAAAATCTGCAGATGTTTATGTTGAGTTATCTTTAGTAAATTATTTGGTTACTTAAGATGTTTGGCCCTCCCTTCTTTATTACGCTCATGAACGAGTCGGGCATGACAGATGTAAAATCCACAATATGCTAATTTGTCAAAATTACACCCAAACCTCCCTTTGCTTGCCTTGCTTTGATAGGATGTGACGTTTTGACAGCGATATATAAGAATGTACAAGTGTCTAAAAAAAACCCCACACAGACACACCAGCTCAACTCAGACATTACTGGGGATGTTTTCACATTTCTCCTCCATGAAATATTAATCTATCCATGAAGAGCAGGCATTTTCTCCTCTCTTTCAAACATTAATGCTGAATTTGAATGGCTAACACAGGAAGAGCCTCTAATCTTGAGCCCATGGTGGCCCAGTAATGGCCCCCGCAGTGGGGGGAGGGCTCCATAAGCCTGGCTCTTCATGCCACTGATTAGGACACGCTCTCTGTTTGACTTGGCTTTAGCTTTGGCTGTGCTTCTTTGAAGGATGCTGATTACTTGGATGGGATGGACAGCTAGAGGACATTCAAAGGATGAGGAGGAAGGGGGGATATTCCAGTGTCGCAGTTACTATTGTTATCTCTGTTCTCTTGTTGTTGCCCAAACAGTACCTGTACTGGTCAATGTAGAGTCAACTGAAAAGTTAGCCTATTCTACTGTTAGTAGGAACAAAAATAGAGGTGAACAATTCATCAAAAACTAGATTTAGAGCTTCTTTGTACAGTATTTTTCACTGTTTCACAAAAGATAAATTCATTTGATAAATTTGTATTTTTTGATGTAAGATGAAATGTTATTTGACTAAACTGACACCTGACAATTGTAATATTAATATGTAAATATTCCGTGGGACTTTCCAGATAATTAATCACTTCTGGGCTTTAAATGTTGTCAGCTCTTCTTGCGAGCATCGTAAGTTTTAGTGTAGGATATTTCCCTGTTAACAAGCACTGAGATTAAATGCAAACACTGTCAGTATTTCCAGATGACTTTGACAAATGTATAATTAACAGAGATGTGAAGTTATATAGTATGATATATAACTTCTGCCCAAGCAAAAATAAAAATGTTACACACGTGGTTCCCAAAAACAACAAACAAATACAGCAGTCTTATAATAAATGAATGACTGTGACTTTGTTCCTGGACTATAAACATTTCTGATATATTAGTTTTTGTCTGATGTAGCTCCACCTCCTTGTAATAGTCCCCCTCCAGCAGTAACTCTGCTTTGCATACAGCTGCTAACATTTGGTTCATGAAAGGGACAAGTCACAGTTACATTGTCAGTTTGCTTATAACAGGTGGCAGGTGAGACAGAGATGTGTAACTGTATTTAACATAAGAACAGAGCCCAGACTAAATCATGGCGAGTTCACTGTGAGTACAAAAGTTCCAGTTATACATCACACATGTTGAGATACTGATGCTGATTTTCTGTTATGTTATTTTAATGGTGCCTGAACAAGAGCTTCATCACATTTACTTGACACATTCAAAAATATTAAGGTAGTTGCCATGTGTGTTCCTTATCATTGTGTAAATTGTGTCACAGTAGTAAAACAGAATTGAACAAAAATTTTATAAAGTTTCTTACAACTTCTATTTTTAGTTGATACACGAGCCTCGGGGAAAGCCATGGAAATGATGAACATTAGCATTTTTTAATCGTGTTTGTATAAAAGGCTTATGGAGCTGACATGCCAACTAGGGCTTAATTACAAATTATCAAAGGCAAATGTAAATGGATACAATAGCTGTTCTTCCACTTTAAACATCCACTGACATTACATCCCTCAGAGATTGGAAAAAGTGTTCATTCAGATATATTTTTCCTATAAAGATTTTTTTCTTTCTGACAAAGACAGAACCTGGTAAGAAGAAACACAGAGCCGCGCCTGAATTTATGACGTTTTATGATCCCGTCCCACAAACAGCACATTGCATAAACATCTCTAATCAGTAACCAGTGATCTATTATTAGCCACCAGCCAAATGTTTGTGTCTGATCTTGTTTCTCTTGATCATGGCTTTTTTTCCTTTGGATTGTCTAGAAATGGCTGGTTAGCCCAGTGTTATTTAGCTTACACTTCTTTTTTACTTGACGATGACTTCTTTTTTACTTTTGACTTCTTTTTTACCCTGTGCTATTCCATACAAATGACACGAGGAATTACACAACAATGAAACTAGGTCAAACAGCAAAGCGTAATTGTTCTTTAGTAAATATAAAGATTAAAGATAAACCCAACACATTCCTCAGGTTAAGAAGTGTGAGTTGAGTTGTTGTTTTTCCAGTGATCCATGTTTAGATTACACATTTGTTTCTCATTCAATCCTCATTTAATTGAAGTTATATGACTGTAATTCACCTTTTTCTTTACTCACATCATAGGATTCAGTGGTCTTACCATAACATGTTACCATTTGACTTATTTACTATTAACCATTGTTAACTCTCTGCTCAAAGGTTGTGGGAAAATGTTCCTCATATTCAAAACAAAGCTTTAAAAAAAGTTAGCCTACACTCCAGACACATTTATTTACCACAGACTATTCATCATGACTTTCATTTTACCAGTCATCATCCTTTCCCAAATTCCCCTGCTGGGGAGGCTTGAGAGCTCACACTGTCATATAATATTTAGTTCTGGTGAAACCTCTTCAGTGTTGCTCTCTCATATCCACACGTGTATGCACAAATAGACACACACACTTTGGCCACGTGTCTTAAACTTTAGTTCTCTCATTTTCAATAGATTTATGTATCAACGTCTCAAAAAAACTGGTTTGGCACGTGTTTCTGAGGAGGTTTAATCAGCTGTGTTCACTTTGTTTTGTTTAAATTTTTTTTTTTTTTTTTTTTTGGGGGGGGGGGGGGGGGGGACATGTCAGTGGCAAAAGGAAACAATGTTCCATTAAAGAAAGAAAAGAAGAAAAGAAAAGTACTTTAATGTGAAGCCGCTTATTCTGTCAGGTGCAGGAGAAATTTCAAATTTCTATCAAAAATGAGCTTAAAGTATGGCAGCTCATTCTGTCAAATGGACAAAAGCAATAGAAAACTTAAAATTAGCTGCATTTTTTAAGCTCATTTATATGACTGGTTGTCTGTTTTAGGAAAGTATGCAGCTCCTCACAAAAGGGTCCAATCTTATTTAAAGCACATTTATATGACAAGTAGTTTATTCTGATGGGCATTTCCTACCTTACAGAGTCAATTTATGATACTAATAGTACATTCTGATAGCTTGTCTATTCTCCTTGGTAAGAACTAGCTGGAGCACCTCACTTGACAAAATAAGTTGCATTTTCCAAGCACTTGGAAATAAGATATTGAAGCAAATTTGCAACTCGTAAGCTGGTACTCAATATTTCGATTTTCAAAAATCATGATTATAATTTCGCAGGATCCCAGGACCAAAATGAAGACACAAGATGGATGCAAAAGTTTATGTTTCCTGTTAGTAGGCTTGGTTGATTGGTTTATGTCACCAACCCAATGGTTTGAATACATTTTTTGTCATATCACCTTTGAGAGTTGGTAATGAAGGAAACTTTGAATATTTACATACACACAATTTTGCCTTTCCAAATAACTTTCAAAGTTTTGCCCCATGTTGATACTTGGTGGCTGCAATGCATGATTACATTAATAAAATGCATACACCATATGTAAGAAGCCATATGATATGGCAATTTTCAAGATGCCAAACAAAAGATGCCAATAGTTTCCCTATGGGTGATTGAACTGTCTTTCATACTGACAGATTCTCCACCAAGCCTCTACTGTGATGTTACCTTGAGCTTGAAAAAGCACAGGGACACATCACCGAGTAGACAGGCCTACTAAATTTGATTTAATAAAACAAGTCAACTACAACTAACAGGTTACTTTACTCTTACACCTACTCACACACTCTTTAACTGCACTACATTCTGGCTTTTACTTCTAATGAGTTGGTTTGAGTTTGTGCCTAGCAAAGATACAGGCACCACATACAGGTAAGGCCACTCATTTTGTACTGTCTGCTTTAAGGTACCATAGTGTTTTTTACATTAGTGTGGCATGGGTGGGCGTATTAGGGTGCCAGCTGGAGGCAAAGAGGGGAGTGAGTTCCCTCCTGCCATGCCAGCTGGTGCACCTGCTCTGACAAGTTGAAAGGGTTAAAACAACATGGGAGGAGTGAAAACAGTAGGTAGATATGCATATATTGACATTTGCTGTAATATATTCTGTAATGTATAATTTTCTTGTATCCAAGGTCAGTAAATATATCGTTTTTGAGATTATGTTGAATCTTTCATATTAAGTGAAAAACTGTGTGTCTCCAATATGTCTATATGGAAAACCTTATTCAAAGCCATTTAGGTGGAACTGTCGCATGTTTTACAATCATACTACATATAATAAAATCTGCTACTGTTTCTTTATTACAACCGGCCACACATCCAAATTTGATCATCTCTCCTCTGCTATACATACAGCTGCATCATGATTTTGTCAAACACTACCATGACCAATATTTGAGTCAACAAGTACACAGAGACAGTCCGTTGCCACACTAAGAAGGTGCACCTCCATGCAGCTGAGACAAGCGTGTGACAACACTGCTCTGGATAATCTTCCTTTTCACCTGGATTTACAAAACTTGAATCATGTGGTCATGACCAAAGCTTCTCTACATTTCTCAATTTTTCTAAATTTAACCGTAAAACTTTGTCTGGGGTTTTTCCAGTTCAGCTTTGTTTTTGTTTTTTTTGTTGTTGTTTTTTTGGCAAACTGATCTATCATTTTTGCCATTCTTTTATGTCACTGGTAAATCTTAATAAAGCACAAGGAATGAGTTTGTAATAATCAGAGCAGCTCTCCTGATAGAAGAACAGACAAAACAGTCACCTTCTGATTTGTATCCGTGGTCAGCCGTTGTCTTTTCATTGTCTCTCTCTCTCTTTCTGTCCAACTTTTTTAGATTCTGCATCCTGTTCCAACTTCATATTCAAGTTCAAAACCCCCTCTATAACTCTCTGCAAACTCTTGACCCAGTGAAACTTGCTAATCTCTTAAACCCTCCAAAACCTCTTCTTCCTCTGCAAAGTTTCATCCTTTTATTCTCTACAGTCTCTATCCATCTGGATTGTCGTCATCCATTGCATCACCTTACTGTAAAGACTTTAACACCTTTTACTTTCAGGAATCTTGAACCCTCCTGAGGCAACACTTCTGACTGCCTTGCAGTCATATTTGCAATTTGTGTTTGATACATTAGAAACAGTGCAAGTCAAACAAGCACTATCTCCGAGGTTCGCATAAACAGATAAGTGTACAGGAAGACATAAACACACATAGACGAAGTAGCAACAGACATCAAGTAGGGAGATTAGGAGGCAGCTGTGTCAATGTGTCAGTGTGTGAGTGTTTCCTCTCTCTCTCTCTCTCTCTCTCTCTCTCTGTCTCTCTCTCTCTCTCTCTCTTGCTGTCTCTCTCCATCCATCTCTCTCACTTACTCCCCCTCCCCTCTCTGAGACAAAATGGCCAGATGGCTTCCAATCCTACATGCTAATCCACAACACACAGACTGTAGCTCTGATACACACCTACCACCAGACTACTGCTCTGCTCTAGACAGCAGCAAACACACACACACACACACACACACACACACCCACACACACACACACACACACACACACCCACACACCCACACACACACACACACACACACACACACACACACACACACACACACACACACACACACACACACACACACACACAGAGAGAGAGAGAAACACCTAAGTTTGCACAGCCATCTTTGTTAGGACACTGCATTGACTTCCATTCATTGTGGACAGACTAACCTAATCCCTAACCTTAACCCAACCTCAATTCACACCTTACACCTTACACCCTAACCAGGATCACATAAGGTCCGGGCCTTGCTCCTCATGAAGGCTACTGGTCCCAACAAGGTCAGTGTTTATACCAGGAAAGGTCCTAGTGTGTTTGTTTTTTTTTTTTTAAAAAGCAAAAAAAAAAGCATGCATTTCCCACACAAGACTGCTACACATTCATTAACTGTCAACAAGATACCTTAAGGCTAACTATACCAAACAACAAGCTGTCCAGCAGCATAACTCACCCAGACCTCAACAGATGGAGGCCTACTTGTATGTTTTGTGTGTCCTACTATCATATTTCAGGCAGCACAGTTAGCAGGCTACAGGCCAAGATGAGGTTCTGTGTCTACTGCTTTTGTTAGCCGAGGTGAGGTAAGAGAGGCGTTGTGTGTTGGGTTACACCGGCCAATGGAAAACATGGGCAAGCCCTGAACTGCACACTAACACACATGACAATAAACAGTCTATGACTATGTTAAATAAAGGTACTTGTCAGTTAATGCTTACATGTGGTAACAGATTAGACACTGGTCTAAGAGAATACACTTTTAGTTTCGTTTTTGGTTACACAAGTCAATTAAACAAAGGAAAACCAAACAGCTACTACCAAAATGATCCACAAGGCTGAGAGATAAGAAGGTCCAGTTGGTTTCCTCAATAAAACCGTTTCAATTACTGCACAGAATCCCTTCCTGATAAATCATGCTAGAGTAAAATCATTCATTATTAGAGCAAAATGTCACATGTCTTTGGTGAAGCAGTAACAGCATTTATTTATAGCGCATTTAAAATAATACTGTAAATAATCTAAATGTGGACTTACAAAATTATTTTCTCTCCCCCTTGTCAATGTTTCCATGTCATTCTATCTGATGCAGGGTGTTCAGTGAAATTATATACTAGCTTTGGTTATGCTAGTCTATCACAACAGTCAGCTATAAAAATACAGACCAAGCCACAATAAGCTCACCTGTATGATTCATGTTTACACTATATACAGTATGCTGGAAGGTGCAGTTTTTTAAAAGAGAATGCAAATGTTCAGCATATCAGACCAGTCACATTACCTGCCACCATTTGACTGGCAACAGCCAGCGTCGGTTCTTTCTTTGCACTTATAAAATTTTCGTGAGGTGCATGTAACCTACACAGAGACAACAACCTACACAGGATGAATACTGATATCAACTGATAGTAAAGCAGCCCTGCACAGACCCATATAGACAAACATAAAGCAGAGGTATTAATTGTCAATTTGACTGCAACATATCTGTGTAGATTAAGGTGATGAATATATAATACTTGTGGTATGTGAGCAAAGAGTCTAATAAACCAGAGTGGAGAATTATCAAGCCGTAGTTTTACAGATCAGTAGGATGTAGAAATACCAAATGCTTCTACTCTCAATGTACAGTATATCACAGCAGCTCTATCTTCTGATTGTGACACTGAATTAGATCACTAGGTTGGGGTCTTATCTACCAATACCAGTCCTGTGTAGTGAGTGCTGTAATGTACCATCACAAACTATTTAAGGCAGGGACAAAATTTCCAGTTAGATTCAGGTACAAACAATCATCAAAATATGGCCAGTAGTGTTGGTAGTTTGGGGCAGTTCATGTCTAAGCCACCACATACTTCCATTCAAAAATGTAGCAAAAGACACAGACACCCCGGATGAAAAAAAAGAATGGAGTACATTCATGGTGTTGGATGTCTGGACAGATAGATTAGTGGTGAATGGAATAGCATGTACCGCATCTGTATCAATAGAACAGGCCAATGTTGCAGGGAGTAGCACCTTCTGTATCCCATCCCCCAATTCCTTCTACAATCATCTCTCCCTCCCTCGATCACAGAGCTGACTCCCTAATATCCCTTTTTCACGCGACAGCCAGACAACAGGTCTCCCATCAGGCCCTGCTTCTCATGAACCTGGAGGATGACTGCGCTTCCTGGGGAGAGGAAATCTCTCACTCGCTTTACGTCGGCTCTGTTACCACAATCTAAATGAGTAGAGGTGACAAGGAGATGTGCATTCATCTCGTACTGTGGCCAATCCTTCCATCCTCCTACACTGATGCCTGTGGAAGAATCCAAGGCAGAATAGCTCAGCTTTCACAGGACCGGGCCCCCACCCCCACTCTGGTCCCCAATGAAGTCAGGTGACCAGATGTTGTATATCTCCCTGTCACTACAGCCGCCATGAAACTGCTGTACACATCCATGTTAAAGCCAGGAGACAGCGCCACATCTCTGTGCTGTGTGTGTCTGTGGTCATTGAAAGACAAACATGGAATTTAAAGCCATTTCTTAATAAAACCCTCCCTAAAAACGCCATAAGTGAGGCAGTGCAGAGATAACAAAAGAGCATCCAGCAGCATACTAACCATCCATCACCCCCCCCCCCCATCCATAGCATATACAGCTCAGATCCATCCGTCAGCCTCGGGACTACAGACCCAAAATAGCATTGGTCCTTTTTATGTTCCAGTGTTGCCACTGCAGCTGCTGCATTTCTCCAGGACTTACACACACTCACACACACACACACACACACACACACACACACACACACACACACACACACACACACACACACACACACACACACACACACACACACACACACACACACACACACACACACACACACACACACACACACACACACACACACAAGGCTCGTGCAAATGCCACCATTGATTCTAACACCTCCCCATCAATAAAGATGCTATTTGTAAGGCACAAGGGAGTGCATAGAGAGATGATGGGATGCAGAGGGGGTGTATATGATCATACAAAACATGTCCACCCCATCTGATGCAGGCATCCATTTCTATCTCGCCCTCACAGTCAGACTGCTGATAAAACAGCTGCCTCCTTAGCAGAGCAGAATGCAGAGTGGAAGAAGGAAAAAAAGGCTACAAAGCACCCCTACATACACAGCCTCCCCCTCCTCCTCCTCTCCTCTCCTCCCTCCTCTGCCTTCCCCCTCCACATCCCCTATTGCATACACAGAGAGGGAATTACCTGAAATATGTCTTCACATTCTCTTGCTCAGTGTTTCGCCTTTGAGCTTGGAGCTCTGGTAGATTCATCGTCAACCGTACGGTCCTAATGACAGTTTAAAGGCAGGATTGCCATTCTCTTGTCAGACCAGTTCCTGACCCTAAAAGCAAGCTTGTTCGGCAGGCTGGATGCTTCACTGGCTGTTCACTGTTCCCTAGCCCATGATGTCATCCACCCTGCTTTGCCCATTGGCTGAGAGGCTGAATATTAATGCAGGCAGCAGGTCTGGGGGAGGAGACAGCCAACGGACAGACTGAGTTAGTTTTCTGTTTGACGGACCAAACCTGCTGAGTGAGAAGCCCAGGAAGGAGGGATCTTACATCCAGCACAAATTATTTTCTTTTGCCAACTTGTAAGGTTGTGGTCTGTGTGTTAACCTCTTAATGCCACACGGAAGCTGCTAAAAGTTGAGACATAAATTGTAAATTCAACAAAATGTATACATTTGAACTGACAAAGCCTCTATGCTACCTTATTGTTAAAGTTACAGCATCAAAATTTGTAGACCACATGAAATCATACATACATATATATGTATGTGTATGTGTATATATATATATATATATATATATATATATATATATATATATATATATATATATATATATGTGTATGTGTATGTGTATATATATATATATATATATATATATATATATATATATATATATATATGTGTATGTGTATGTGTATATATATATATGTATGTGTATGTGTATATATATATATATATATATATATATATATATATATATATATATATATATATATATTATATGTATGTGTATGTGTATATATATAATAATCAAGTATTCATACTAAAAGTATATTAAAACATAATAATCATTTGCCATATCCTATTCTATTTCCACTAGACATTATCATTGATCATTCGTACAAAAAGCTACATAAGCTGAAATGAGATTCTAACATTGTACACAAATTTATCAGATACATCATCCAAACTTTCACATTTATCTATGGTACATACACTAGTCTTCTTTTTGTGTAGAAAGACAGAAGCTTTCTTTAAAAATGATCTTAGTCCCCACACAATAAATAGAATCATTTTTTGTCACTGTAATAGGTGAAATATTGATTTCAAAGAAGATACCTCATTGCAAAAAGGGTATTTATTTTTTATTTTTTTACATGAATTAAAGGCACAATGTGCAATGTTCTGCACATTTCTGGCAAAACCATGTGCTGCTGAAGTGATGATGCTAAATTAAAGACAAAAATAGGTCATTGTGCTGTATTTTTACCCAAATATCTTTTGTCTGCTGATGACAAACACTGTAAGTTAAATGTCTGACAGAATATCAGATTTGTTTCGACTCCAGCTTCCATGACAGGAGATTTTTTTCCCCCTGCAAATTTAGAAAAGATTCCAAAATATAACCAGAATATCTCCTGAGTTTTAAGATCAACATAATAAAAAACGGCAACATAATATTTTTTTTAAAGTATGCAGGCGGAGACAACAACCAAAATATTCACTGCGTTTGCCCTAATTTGCCTATGATGTCATCTTTTTCCTCTATCTCACCTGTGATTGGCTGACTGGCACAGCATCTGCTCAGTCTCATGGCTAGTGCTTCTAGCCCAAGGTGGAGGCCTATCTGAGGCTCTGTGAATCATGGCTGGTTGTCCTGACAACCCCTGTAATGTCGATTCCTGGTTGGAGAGTAATATGGCTGTTCAGTGACGGTGTACACTCAAATGGAGAACCTGATGATTAATGAAAGACAATGCCCCTTGAAATCATTTACAACCTTTGATTTCTTAAATACATTTTGTGAGCAACTAAGCATATAGAATACAACATATTTTCATAAAAGTGGGAGATTTTCATTTTTTCAGAGAGCCATCACAGTTGATATGGGTATTTTAGTATTTAAGAAATCTGGAATAATCCAATGCACATCTTTCTCAAGAGTTTTTCCTCCGCTTTGCAGGAAGGTAATTGTTACAATAGACAGACCTGATTAAACCCTGCCAGCACGGACAAGAAAGAGAAATGCAAATATGAATTTAGTTCAGCAGGGCCATGCAAACATTTGAAAGTGGTGACGATGGTTTGTGCCGACACCTGACAGCAGGCACTAAGGATCAGTGTACACTTACACTGAGTAAGTGAGGCACACTTTACACATCTGAGTGTCAAAATGTCTCTGGATCTGAGACATCACAACTAGCATGAGAAAGTCTTTAAAATGTGACAAAAGTCTTTTGTCCTTTTTTCCAAAAGATGTAATGAACATTTATCAACAATACTATGGTGTAATAGAATTAATTTTGACTGTAAAACTTGCTTTTCATTTTTTATTACATGTAGTTTTGTTTTATATTTACTTAAATTTGCAGCGAGACTTTTTACGTTTTTTTTGTTTTTTTTGTTTTTTTTACAGTGCAGGTCTTTTATGTTATCAGTGCAATCCTCCTATTAGTTTCAGAACTGTAACCACTAAGTCAATAACTGCCCATACTTCCATCACTTTCTGGACATGTGACTGTAATTATGAATAGTCAGGGTCATAGAGGGGCTGCCCCAGCAATCATTTGCTTGATGGAGAGGAAATACCCCAGACAGGTCAGCTGTCCTTCACATGTCCAACACATAAAACACAATCTCAAGTCTGCACCAATTGCAGAGTCCCCATTAAACAAACCCACTGCTCTTTGTATTGAAGAAAAAACAGTGTAGACACAGAAACTCTGCAAACTCCACAGAGATTAACTCACCCCTGAGGTGACAGTGCTTACCACAACAGAAACCAGGACGGATCAATTCATGTCTTTTGTATTCTCAAATATTATTCAAAGGTTTTTGTTCCTTGCAACCACATGCTTTGTGCTTTTGACCAATTATGCCATCCACTAAAGAGAGAATCTCATGGTATAATGAGTTTTCTTTCACAGCTGTTATTTCACTGACTGTAACCCATCTACTACTATCTTGCAGACTTCATGTCAGTCCCCCTCAACCAGTCAACAGGGTCAACCCCCTAATACATATGTAGCCTACAGTAGAAACTGGACACACCATCCAACAAAGAAATAACACACACTCACTTCCCAACGTGGCTGCATTGACGTAGACTCAAAATCACGCTTTTTTAACCTTTCATTTTGTGGATTCAAGTAGATTTAACAAGTGAAATGAACAAAGGATTATACATTTCACCTGGATTAACATGCTTACTCTCTTCTGTGAGAAGAGCAGGTGATTTGTACTCTGAAAGACACAGACGGGGATGGCAACAATGATTAGAAATGTCACAGACTTTCTACCACAGCCAGTGTTCATCCTTTCACAACCATGTGTGCCATTGTCGCGTTCTTTAGAAACACACTGAACATTTATTTGCTTCCTCATTGTAAGTCACAACATCGAAGAATACATACATTTTTTATTTAAAGATCATCACCACAGACAGTAAATATCTTCAATTTATCCACAGTACGACCGTCTGATTTCATCTTGTGTCTAAAACGATTACAGTTCCACTGACATTCATGTGACTAAAGCAATATCTTCTCTGTTCCCCATGTTGCACTGTATCTGCTGAATATGCGCTATTTACCTAAAAACTTAGCCGAGGAATACTCAAGTAAGATCATTTCCTCAAGCTTGGTGGTGCACACTCATATCAGGAGCTGACAGGACAACCTGCAGCTGCAGTAAGGAGGAGCATGATTTACTAGTATCCATAGGCTGCTGCCAGTGATCAGGTTTATATAATGAATCCTATAAATATCCTCAGAGGCAGAGCACATCTCTGTGGTGACATTTTGTAATTAGCCCTGTCTGGAATTTACTAGTGTTGTGGGCAAAGTCTTGAAAATTGCTTTCAATATATATAATCTACATGCCTGCATAACATATTCATATCCTGATTTATAATCTAATTAGTAGCATAATCAGGGAGGCTCCTAAAGACAGTATTGTAATCGTATACATCTGAGTTTACAGCTTGTCCTTTAACTTGAAGCATATGTTCCAGCTTTATTCACTTTTCTGTTGAATATACCATATGTCAGATTATTACTGAATTTTCTTCTAGCACCATCGGCAGGTCAGACTGACAATTATTTTTCAGTGTCTCAACAACAGTTTGATGGATTTTCATGAAATTTGGCACAGTTATCCGTGATGCCAAGAAGATGAATCCTGCCGACTCTGGTGATCCCGACTTTTCATCTATTTATTTAACACAAAATTTGGTACAACAATTTGTGGTTCTCAGAGGCTGTATACTTTTAGACGTGTTCATCTATTTTGTAGTATAATAGATTCAAAAAATGTGTGCATTTTTAAGCAGTATTGCTTCACGTTTTTACTACTACAGAGTCCCATTGATTTACCATCTCTGTAAGGCAAGCAATAAATTCTATCCAAAGGTCATACAACATTTGTTTGGAATAAGACTGTTGAATTTCATCACTGCTGATATGTAGCAGCGTTTCCTGATGATACTTCTTCATTAGTCCAAGAGGAATGTAACATTCTGCAAAATGGAAGGAAGAAATTTGAGATGAAAGGTTCTTTGGTCTAGAATCAAATAATCGCAGCACTAGCCAATCACTACTGTATAAACCATATCAAATTATGGTTTCGATTATCATATTATGGTAGAGCTCACTCTCCCTTAGGAGCAGAGGTAGAGGAAATTATGATATATGAGAAGAGATGAAGTGTGCAGGTGAATCCCACTGAACTAACTTCTCTTTCCGCTGTTGGCATCAGATCTCTTATCTCTCACCTGAACCAGAGCCATTCAAGCAGAGGTTGCAATTATGTGTAATTGCTGTTTGGATTGATAAAGTATTATCACAATGTATTGCATAAATGCTCCACCAACAAAAGGTAGAGCAATATACAGTATTTGTGTAAGGGCTCTGATCACTGTGGGTAAACAGAATGAACAGGGCTGGTGTTGACAGTGTATTAAATGCTCTTCATTTTACTACATCAGATTAACTTTGGTAAACCCTTCCCTGTTAAGTTGGCACGTCAAAGATAAAGGGTCACGCTGATCCATGCTACAGCTACATTCACAAACAGGAAACTATTTTTGTGTGTTGGTGCAGCAGAAATTACCCCCAAAGGACTTTAATTGAGGTTAGTAGGACTTTATCCTGCTGATTGTGGGTAACCTATTGACAGGTTACCAATGGTTTTACAAGAGCTCATTAAGTCTATTCCCCATTTTTCGACAGTAAAAAATGTGTGTAAACACTGACAGTTGAGTACAGTAATTACAGATTATAGCATGGTTTAATGTTGTGCACTTAACCCCTTGGCTGTTTTGCCAAGATTTTAAATGTAGGCTATGTTTGAACTTATTCAAAGAGGATGCTAAGGCTCTAATGCTAAGGGATGCTAAGGGAGCATTTCATCTGACTATGTTTTAGACTATGAATGCTAGTTTGTGCCATAAAGCACAACTCTTTTATCCCTACACCGTTATATGTGTTTACCCACAACAGGGCTGATGTGTTTGTGCATTTGCAGGGGGGTCTTATTGACATTTTGCAGTATGATGAGTTTAATGTGAACGGAGTAGTTCCCCTCTATATATACTACATGATTACTTTGTTTTTGTTGCCAACTTCTAAAGTGATGTCCAATCTCATCCTGCTGTTGAACATTTGGCTTGAATTTTGACCATTACACTACAACTTTTACCATTTAACATAACCTCTGGATTGTAACACAGTCTGGTAAATCCGTTCTTAAGAGGGATTTGGGGATTTTCATTATGACATTTGTGTGACAGTGGATTCTACAGTATACAAATCCATTTTACACTTAAATTATTTTAGACTTTAAAATACTCCAGACTATTTGGTGTTGGCAATACGCATTTAAAACAGCAACTATGTCAGCCATTAGCAGTACTACTACCTATTCCATGCTGATTATGTTTTTAATCATTTTAAATGGTAGCATGTAACACTCAAGGCAGTTAACTAGATGTTGTGACCAAAAAGTACATCAACATAAAATGACCTGCCTAAAGGTCACCATACCATCTTATGAATTACTTATCGGCCTTAAATTATGCAGAGCTGTTTATCCAGTTGATCAACATCAGACAAGCCAGTAAGCATAAAGTAAAGGTTTATGAATTATAGCCTAAAATCATTCAACTGAACAACTTGTTAGTACAGATTAACAATGGAGGTTTATCATTCAGTGTACAAGTGGCAAATCACACAAATTGAAACACTCGGCAAGGGCATTGGCTCTGATGCTGTTGAGAAGATGCTCGCTCAGAGGCGCACCTTTGAATGTAAAACAGGAGTGGGGAGGCAAATGAGTAGCCTCTAGGGATTATAGAGAGGGGTTTAGTATGAGCGCTTATAAAGGTCAGTTATTATTCAGTTGTTATACAAGTATTATCAAAAGGCTGCCAGTGGTCAGCGGCAATAGCAGCATTAACACAAAATGTAGGGCAATTCAACATTTTTGGATAAAAAATATTTTATTTTTAGTACAGTGCACGCTCCATGTATTAGGGTATTTTCTTACCCTGATTATGCTAAATTAGGTTACCATATAGTTTTCTTTACATCTATTAACCTTGTCACCATGTTAATATGCAACAGTGTTGCTTGCACAAACACACATTTCACACACTGCCTTCTCTTATAGATATTCACAAACCCAAAGTATCCATATTCACTGCACCTTTGCTGACATTTCTGAGCTGAATATACCCCGCTGTCCTCTTTAACTCTGCTCACTTGCCTGTCCTCAATCAAAGCCTTGTGTCAATATTAATCAGTGCATGGCGGCCTCACACAGGATCACCTATCAGCTATCTGAGGCCAACACAACACAAAAGTCCTATCCATGACAACAGTGGTCTGAACAAGCCCCTCCCACTGACAGCTGGCTTATTGTGTGCTGTGCCTCTGAAGCGGCCTTGTTTCTCTTTGCTTGGACAGTTCAATAACTAATCTCAATGCAGCCAGCAGCATGTAGCTTTGAAAATGAGGAGGGCAGGCCCAATGGAGAGTCATAATCTGTTGTCAGTGTTGTGTCGGGTAACTGGTAGGATACCTTTCCAGGTCAGATGAGGACTCATAGATGAGTCGCAAACCATGTACACACCTGTGCTGCACATGACCAAATAAAAAATATAGTTCAATACAGAGTTTAAGCAGACTGATATTTCCTATTTGCTGTGCAGCTAGTATCTTATTCCCTTGAGTGCCCATGTGCTCAAGACAAATTTTCATGAATTTTTAATGAGTAAGCACCCAAAAATGTCCTTGTGGGCTATTGTGACATCTAATCAGGACACCTTTCTTTTCTGTTATTCAAATTAAAAAACTGTTGTGTTTTATTTAGCCAACAGTGTGCTCTGTACAGCTCTTAGGGAGCACATTTGTAACCTTATCAATCTATCGTTGATTTAATCAATACCTTTTTTTTCGTTTTTTGCAGAATAACTTGGTTTGTAATCAAATTAATTCCATCAAAAGGTTATCGTGGCATATTTGCAATTATTCCTCCCATGATTGTAAATGACATTTTGATCTGTCATTTTATCATCCCCGACAATAATGAAACCAAGAAAAGGGCAGGTATAGTTCTTTCTCCACCATTCAGCTCATTCATCCATTGCATCTCACACACCCAATTTTGATTAAGCTCAGTGGGAAAGATGGGATAAGCTCCAGGAGGGCAGGATGTAATAAAAATCATTAAGTTGATAATGAGTATAAACAGAAATTCAAAGTTAAATTCAAGTAAAAAGTGACAGTAGGGTTAGGGTTATTTTAATAGATTATATTTTAATTATTACTGTCTAATACTGCCATTTGTTTGTCCACCACACATTATTACTATATTTACTTAATTTATTTACTTTCAGAGCAACACAGATCAGTTCACAGATAATCTGAAGTATGTCAAGATATCTCTGATAAACTCATGAGTTGACCTGTCGCATCACCCCTCAGCCAACGGTCACTTAGAATGACATCACATGTAAAATCTGACCCGGACTCCCAGCAGAAGAAAACAGCGAATCACCCTGATGTTGCTGCACAGAGGGCACGCGAGCGGCCCCCCTCCTCTGTCACATGCAGGCTAATGAACAGCAGGCTCGTGCTCTTGATGCAGGAGCCTTTTGGGCCACACGAACCATGTGTACTCACCACTTTCTGCTTGGACACACATAAACAATGGGGCACGTCTGGAGTGCTTGGGGCCCAAACCCTGAGGAAGGGCAGATGGTGCCCGGGATCGAGGACCGCACCCCCATTAACATGAGAAAAGAGAGGGACAGAGGCGGGGGAACAGGTACCCTCTCTCCTATTTTCTTCCTCTATAGAGATTAGAGAGGGGGTGACTCATTTACCCAACAGAGTCTGTGGCGCTCATTTGGCACCCAATTAGAAGCACACTGTCAGCTTAAAGGCAGAGAATATCAAGTATGAGGATCCCGTTTGAAAAAGTGCTATCTACAGTTGCATAAAAAATGCACAATTATTCTTATCCATATTTAAGAGTTCGAGTTCATCACTTATTTAAGAAACTTCATTTTGCATGTGCTGTATTAGCTTCCAAGAGCAACTGACTCAAGATAATCTTTTTAGTACATCATGGGTGAAAACTAAATATTTGAGACATGTATTTTCCAGTGTGTGTTTCCTGTGTGTTTAGAGTCTTTAGAGGTGTCAGCAGTATTAAATAAGCGGTCATATGATGGCTCTTTTTTAATTAATTATATTCCTAAGCTTAAATGCCAGCAGGTGGTTAAATCAGTGAAATGTTATGATGCTAAATCTGCATCATAAATCTCACATTTTATGTTTCTAACAGAAATCTGCAGCTGGCAAGGATTTTTTATGAGCAAAAGATGGAGTTTAAGCCGCTAGATTATTTATGAATTATTGTTTGGGAATAAATATTGCTGTTAAAATAGTTTATTGTTAATTGTTTCTAAATGTAGTAAAGCTATTTTCAATTTTCATTTTTTTGTCTCTCAGCTTACAGTGATCATTTTTGTGTCCAAAAGTGCCCAAAATTATTCCTTAGACATTTTTTAATTATAATAATTTGTTTGCAGAAACATTGCAAAGGATTTTTGAGTATACTCAACTAATGGGCAGTGAAGTTATAGTTGATTACTCTCCCAAAAGTAAAGCTGTTATTTGGACTTGCCTGGCTGAGTTGATATATTGCTTTGGTTGATTTTGATAACTATCCTGAACCACCATGTGTTTTTGCACCCTGTTATTATCATCATTATCGCACCATACTTTTAACACCTTCTTGTAAACTAAATTAAGACACTGCAATACACTACAGTATTGGGGAGCAGCATCAAGGTTACAAGTGAGTGTGGTGCCCACATCACATGCGTTTTTTTAACAGCTCTTCTTCAAAATGACTGGTAACATTAAAAATTCCAAGACTGTATTGGTCATGTGTTTTTAGGACTGATGTACAGTGCATTCAGGAAGTATTTAGACCCTTTGAAATTGTATTGTTATAGAATAGGAGGAAAATGTTTTAAACCTTATTGAATACTTATTATACTCTCTGTACTTATTATACTTTCCATATGCTTGTGTTATGTAGCACACAGAACAGGAGGAAATGTGTGTGAAGGGACTTCGTAGAGTTGTTGAAAATGACGGAGCGGTCCACTCAAGTCCAACAACAAGAAGCATTGCCCTTTTTATTGAGGAACAAAAGCAAATGTTTACTAATTTTTCTTATTAATCTCTTGTATTCAGAAATAAACAAACGTAATGGGCAAGCAGAACTACAACATTAAAGGTTTAAATTTGCGGCACTACAACAATGAAATCATTATTACCAATCTAACACATTACACATAGGAGGAGGTAGGGGGGATGTTCTACAGCCAACTGTTGTACAGTTCGCATTCTGTCTCCCTCTAGTGGCTCGCATTCTGTCTCCCTCTAGTGGCTTCTTGAAGGACAGCTGGACTCTCCAGTAAATCCAGATGCCCTTCTGCTCCTGAGCACCTTAAGCATAATATCTCTTTTCATAATTACTGTGTGGCTGTTACAGCCCTAGTCACTGACTGAAGTGCATTGAGAAAATCTTTAAACTTCAAACAGAAAATCTCAAAACGTTATTGCTTTTTATACTTTTTTAAAATATTCTTTTTACAAATGTTGTAAGTGGAAAAGCTGTGACAGGCATGGCACTAACAGGTCATTTATAATCTAAGCTTTTATGTGATAGATAAATTGTTCAAGCTGTATGCACAGCATGTTCAGGAGAGCAGTCAGTTTGCACGCTTGCTATGGATGGAATACGTTTTTATTTTATTTTATTTAGTGAGGCAGTCCCACTGGGAGTAAGATCTCTTTTCCAAGAGAGACCTGAGAAAAAGCAACATTCAGAATCATAAAAAAGCCATCAGATACTAAAGTTTTAAAATCTTCAAGAGAAATGTAAGACTCAAGTTTGAGGGCAGTTTGAGATACATATGGACACAAGAACAAGGAGCAGGCTAATGTCCCTCCATGCTCTCTTTCCTTATGCTAAGCTCCACTTTGAAAAATGTGGGAAACAGTGCAGGAAGTGCAGGGCTTCTCTTAGGGAAAATTAGGCAATTGTAATGTTTGAATTAGAGTGTATGGGCCACATGTTTGCAGTGAGGCATTTAGGAGACTTTCAAACCTTGCAAATCAGATGTGTTCTTTGTGAATCAAATACTCTAAACCATTAGTATATTAAAACATTTATTTTCTTCAAATCAGTATCTTCTATTTTGAGCTGTATCCATTTGAGAAGCAAACATTGTATTGTTACAAAACTAAACTGGTTGATCCAAATGAAATGATGCACACTCTCATCTATTGTACCATGCTTTATTCCCCAAATGTTATTGGCTATTTTGCATTCATCACTGTGCATCACCATGATGTCATTCTTCAATCATTTATTCCCTTATCAGGATTGTTTTCGCCTTGATGAAGCAAATGTGTTTAAATTTTAACTTGTATTGAAGCTAACACTGGTCTGCACCAGGTTGTGTGTGCATTGTGACGCAACTGAAATGCAACTATAAAACTTCACACCTTAGTTATTATTTGCAGACCTTCAACAATTGTCCTCCTAGTAAAACTTTATCTGACACTGAGCTACTGCACTGACTGACAAAATAGTCAGAAAAATGTCCCTTTAATATTTTAGGCATCTTTATAGATCATACCACTGATTACCTGAAAGACTTATTCTGATATATTAACTTAGATAGAAATGAGCTGAACATAAAGCTGATTGTTAGCGTGAGACCAATTAAACAAAGTACGACCTCTTCATGCAATATAATGGAAAATGTCATAACACAAAGGAACTTTCCCCACCACGTAGTTTGCATGGACTCCGGAGACAGTGATGCTTATCAATGTAATTTTTTTGTTTGAGATGTAATTTTGTTTTACTGTATGATCATAAAACAGCATTTATGGTATTTTACAAGGCAGCAACAGATGACTGATGAGTCAAAGTGCGGTAAAAACAAGGCTGTAAGTCATAGAGACTTTATGTGGTTTCAGCAGCACTGACAAGTTTGCTATCCTAAACCATGAGCATGTGTCTTTAACCTTTACCAAATCTTGTCAGCTGAGATGCCACCCTGTTACCTCAGCAAAATATCATTTTGGTTCATATCCAGACTGCTACTTTCAGGTTTACTCACAACACTGATTAGGGAAACAATGATGAGGTGAACAATCTTACCTTGAAAATTGTGGCCTTGGAGTTGACTGTGCTGGTGTCATCAGCACCAAAGCACCAAAAACTGATCCGTGGATTGTAGCCATGGCTGCGAGGCTGTGGTGAATAAAATAATAGAATGTCTGAGTTTAAAAGTAACACAGCAATTTCCAAAATATTCAAATTCAGAGCACCATCAATTAAGTTTGTTATATTCTAGCAATGTTTTGCTAACAATCTTACCGTGAGCTTGATGCTGAATTCACATTTCACAAACCATGTTACTTAAATCTCTCCTAGACCTGCGCAGAGAGAAGACAAACAAAAGACACATTTTGGAACTATGTCGCCTTAATATCAAAACTGCAAAAAAACACCAAAAAAAATTGGCTGAAATGATTAGTTGATTAATCAATCGACATACAATTAATCATTAGATATGAAACTGCTTAATCAGGCAGGTGATTTATGCAAAAACATTCACTAATCTGTTGATTATTTTCTTGAATAACTTATTTGTTTTGGGTCTTTAAAATGTTGATTATTGTTTCCAAAAGTCCAAGAAGTTTGCTATACTTCAAATCAAAATAGATGGTGATTAATTATCAACTAATCAGCTAATCAAGCATTGTAAGTTTTGGACTGTTCTACAGACAAAACAGATTATTTGACATTAATTTGTGCTCTGAGAATGAGGGTATTTTTCAGTCCCATCTTAAATTTGAAAATTGAACAACAGATTCATCAAGAAGGAAACTCTTCCCCTCTTTAGTGACAATAAAGACGTTAAATGTCATATAGGCTATAGTATATCAAAATAGGCCTATTCATCTTAAAGTTGTTGTTTTTTTTTTTAAACAAACCAACAACAACAAAAAGGATTTACAGTTCAGATGAAGATATTACTTAAAAAAACAGGCATTCATACTTATTACAGCTCTTGGATTTCATGAATCAATGATTATGAACCAATGTACTGTAGGGCCTCCTTTGTTAAACCAATAAATTTAAATCTTAACCTGTAAATTTCCTTTCACGAATATAAAACATAGCCAATGAAATGTAACATCTAGCTAGTAATTCAGTGTAGAGTTATCTTCTACTATTCCAAACATCACACATTTCCAAAATGATTTCTAGACTAATTTTCACCAACAAGCACTTCCAGCCTCAGAGTGAAGCAGCTGAGGATCAGAGACTCATGATAAAGACGGAGCTCTCTTCTCCGCTCTGCCCACTCCACTCAGATCTCCGCCCCAGTCATCTTGGGCTGCAGCTCGGAGCCCGGATGCGCCGCCATGCCGACTCTATCAGCAAATGGAATAATTTATTCACCAACCTGCCTGACACTGGGCGACTAGGAGTTGACTGAACAAGTCGTCGGGGGCAGTTTGGAGGACAGAGGGGCCTTTATCGCGGGCAGACTAGCGCGGACGCTGCGTGTAGGTGTGTGTTTGTATTGATGCACGGACACTTCTGTGTGCTAGCCACGCTAACGTTAGCTCGAGTCGGGAGTAGTGCTGGGTAGTGACAGTCCGGCCGGAGGCGGGGAGAGCTGGGAGGTGAGACTGTTATTTGGATGGTGACTACACTGTTGACTGTACACGAATAGAGGGCCATCTGGTAGATAGTATCACTTTCATAAATGTGACTCACGGTTCACAGAGGGGCTCAGGCAGAAGCATATCGAGGTTGGTAGTTGAACGCTGTGTTTTTTTTGTGGCCGGAGTGACGCTGAACGTTTACTCGACGTTTCTTCTGGCCCGCCAGAGAGAAGCTAGGAGCTAGCCTGCTAACTAGATAACTGTCCCAACACAGGGACTCACAAACTTTTCAGGTCAGTAACCTCCTGAGTAGATACGCCTCAGATGTAAAATCCTTACTTTGATAATGATTTAGTGTCAGAGACCCTGCATGTACAGTGGAGACTTTTGTTATTGGTGTAAGAGTATGTCAGGATAAGACACTGGAAAGTAAATGGTTATCTTTGTACATCCTCTTCTGCAAATGTGAAGTGATTGCACCAAATTAACCTCAAACTGACCCTCATTTTTTTTAAGGTGCAGGTCCATGGACTTAAGTTTGAGATTCCCAGAGTATGACCTAGTACTGTAGAAGCTTTGGCCAACATATTAAAGCTGGTATGAGTGAAAATACTTTGCAGCAATTGGGAAGCCTCATTTAAAGTAATATTGTTCATCATGCTTGAAATTCTTTACACTATCCAGTTGATTGTCTTTTTTTTTTTTTTTTCATTTTAACACATGTTTTGTGTGACTTTCAGATCCAGAAACATTTCCATGTTTGTATCAGCTCGGGAATCCAACCAAGATGTCTGTTGATGAAGATACAGTTAAAACTGGTAGTCCGCAGGCCAGCTCAGCTTCAACTCTGCAGCTTTCTGAATGTACTGGAAGTTACAGCAATATATCTGTGATGATGGAGGGTACAGCAGCCACCCCAGACTTAGCAGCTGCTTGTCCTGTCCTGGGAACGACGGCTTCACAGAAACACACCAGCACAACTGACACTCTCACGCAGTCAGAGAACGCTGGACAGAGCGCCGGAGCGAATGAGGATAACATCAATCGCAGGAACAACTTTCATCATTCCAAACAGCAGCAGCAAACAAAGGTTACAAAACGCCGCAACACATCAAACTCTAGTTTCAAGCATCCCACATTTGGCAAGAGGAGACGAAGGGCCAACTCAGAGAGTGACTCCGTCCTGCCCACCAACTTCCTCTTGGGTGGAAACATTTTTGACCCGCTGAATCTCAACAGTCTGCTGGACGAGGAGGTCAACAGGGCACTGAATGCAGAGACGCCCAAATCCTCCCCACTGCCAGCCAAAAGTCGAGACCCCGTGGAGATCCTCATCCCCAGAGACATCACGGATCCGCTGAACCTGAACAGCGGGATAGCAGACAGCAGTTTTCTGGTGTCCCCATACAAGAGTGGTGGGAGGAAGAGACACCGCAACAGACACCATGGGGGAGGGGGGGGGGGAGGTGGTGGGATTTCAACCACGCAGATCAACCTCTCAGAATCAGGAAAAAGTGAGGTTAAAACCGGCGCGTCCACGCCACTTCCAGGTATGTTTGCGTCACGCTCTGCACTAGATGTCTCCAAAGAGTCCGACAATTTCTCCAGTGTCACCGGGGATTCCCATGAGCACTCAGCCGACAACTCAGCCAGCTGCAAGGAGGAGTTGTCATCTGTATCGATGGAGGATTCCTCTCTCTCCATATCAGGGGGAACAAACCAGCACACAAGCAGACGCAAGCGAAGGCGCAACTCTGGCAAAATGGACACTCCTGTGACTCATTCTACCCCCATAGGAAAGTCAGGATTTGGAGAGAGGAGTTGTGGTACTACAGGGGCACCAAGGAATTCTCAGTCCTTCCACACACCAAGGACTGGTCCCAAATCTGGGTCAGGAGGTCGTCAGCACCAGCAGATGTACGACCAGGCAAAAGACCAACAGAAAAAGAAGTTCCAGTATGGAAACTATAACAAGTATTATGGCTATCGCAACCCAGGAGCAAGTGAGGACCCACGGATACGTGTGTTTCGCCCTGAATGGTTTGAAGGTAAAGATGTACTCGATTTGGGGTGTAACTCAGGCCATCTAACACTATATATTGCCAAAATGCTAAGACCTGCCCGCATATTGGGTCTTGATATTGACAGTGGCTTGGTACATGCAGCCCGTAAGAACATCAGGCATTATCTGTCTGAGCTGCAGACCCAAGAGGCCAGGCGTGCAACGCAGGAGAAAAAGAGCACTGAACAGGAGGAGGAGAGGAATGGAAATGCGAGTCACACAGGCAGTGAAAAGAAGCACAATGACACTGAGAGCAGGGATGAAAATGGGAAACCAGTGAAAGGAGAATGTGGCCCTGCACAGGCTGTAAATGACAATGACTCCTGTCACACACATGAGACAGGGACCCAGAGGCTGGACAGCAAAGCAGAGGAAATGGAGCAGGAAGATGGTGATTCACCACCCACTGATCGCTCTGTGAGCTGCACTTTTCCTGTGTCCCTACGGATCTCCAGGGGGCCCATCGCTGCACCTCCACTAACAGAAACACCCAGCACAAGGCCTGGGGAGTTCCCCTCAAATGTGTCCTTTGTCAAGGTAAGGCAGCATCCTGTGTGAGCATTTGGTGGCAATAGTATGAGATTTCCAGATGAAGGGCAGGACATATTTATTATTTCACAATTAGGTGTCATGTGATCATTAATACTACAGTAAAAGCATGACGTAAATAAACGTATCCACTGTCAAACATTTTAAAACACACCCCAAAAGATGAAGGGAAATGCTGCGTGTTAGGGCAAAAACTATTTAGGACTGACTGACTTCGCAGGAAGACTTGATATAATTGAGTGCATCCACTTCCTCTCCCTGAAACATGATGATGAATAATAATGTTTTTGCTTTCTAAACTGGGTATAGCACTGTCAGCGCACAGTCAGTGCCATTATCCCATGTAGGGTGTGCCATTCATGCTGTTGATCTGGCCAAAAAACGTATTGTATCAACTTTGCCCTGAAAATATGGAATAGTAGTTTTGACCTACATGCAAAACTAAAATTATAAATGAGTGGAAATTGACATTAAAATTGAGCATTGATTAATTAGGATGCTTTAGATTTCAGATAAACAGTCTAAGTTGTAGTTGTACACTTTCAAAGGTGGATGGAACTGGACTGGATGGATGGTCACTTACTTGAACTATGAGTATGGAGAGAATAATTACCATTTATTTGTCCACAACAAGTCTTTGTGTCTGTCACACACCATGGTGTGGGTGTTTGCAACCAGAGGCTCACTCTTCTCTGAAGCTGCCAGTGGTGAAGTGAAAGATGGAAGCAGCAAAGAGGAACCAGTCTGTCTTTTCATTAGATTGATTCTGTGACGCGGATGGAAGCATTACAAATGGCATCGTCCTATAACGTGTTACCCTTGGCTGAGAATTTGACAAAACTTTTCTGTGTTCAGTATAAACTTTTCTCATGAAGGGTTTTATTATTCTAGTTTCTATTGAAGTTTCTTCACTTCACGGGCCTTGTGCCTAATGGGCTTTGTGTAGGCGGCTACATGAATTGGTTAGATGCATAAATGGTCATGTTTCTTGAAGGAAATCAATAACTCCTCCCCTGCTATGAGCATTAAAGATAATGGCAGTCTAGTACAGCGCTTATCCTGTAAATCAGTGAAAAGCCTCAAGACGAGTACCTGAGTCCTCTCAGCTTGCACAGTGCAAAATTAATTTTAGACAGAAATGTCAGGGTTTTTTTTAACTCCGTATTGCTAAATATATAATGATAGACAAAATATACAATAACCATTTTATGCTGTTGCATTCATTCCCTCTGTTAGGGCTGCCCGTAAATAAATGCCTATCACGAGTTCCCAATGACAGCCTCAGTGTCTGAACAACAGGGATTCAATTACAAAGGTCCAAAGCAGACAAAATCTCCAATTTGAAAACTGTGACTTTGGCATTTTTAGTTGTTAAATGGCTTGAAATGATAAATGGATTAATATTTTTTTAAGGCAATCTACTAATTGATTATCAACAACCCTTTTTGCAAACACAAGCACTCATATTAATCTTGCAGCATTTGTAAGTCAAATGGCTTCACAGAGCAGCAGTAACATTTTGTGGCTATTTCTCCTGAGTTTGTTTGTATGTTGCTGCAGATGATCATTTGTTTAATCTTTATAAGAAAAGTCCAAAGAGTCAGAATCAATAAAAATGTTTTTTTTTGTACATTTTTCAAAAATGTACACTTAAAGGATGTATTTTTAAATCTTACTGGGAGCCTCTCAGTGTGGTAGACTTGTTTTAATGCGTCTTCTTTCCAGCACCTGAACAGAAGCCTCTTTTTACTGTTTACCAGCAGTGTGGTTTCCCCTTCTGACTTGAAACCTGAAGCCTGATGTGAAAGTGAAAATATGAACTCTAGATCAATGGGTCGACCTTTACATTTTGTATTTAAGACGTTTTCATGATCATCAAATGACACTCTTGGATTATCGCCCTTGGTCATCCCTCTAATGAGGAAAAAGTCTCAACTTTCTTACAGCCACAGACCTGATTTGCACAAATAATGTGTCCTGTTAATGCCATGTGTCTCACTGCACCTCTTCTCTCCATTAGGCCAATTATGTACTGGAGAACGATAATCTTCTTTTGACTCAGCGGCCAGAGTACGATGTGATCTTGTGCCTGAGCGTCTCCAAATGGGTTCACCTGAACTGGGGGGACAGTGGCCTCAAACGGCTCTTCAAGAGAGTCTACAGACATCTCCGTCCTGGAGGCAAGTTCATCCTGGAGCCGCAGCCCTGGGAGTCGTACGTGAGGAGGAAGAAGCTGACTGTAAGGAAATTAGACGACAGGCCTGTCCTGATACAAATAATCACTTTTTATAACAAAGCTAGTTTTGGTACATTCTGTTATTTTAAAACGTGGTTTGTTTGGCTGAAATCTTAAGAAAGACTTGTTTTCTCTCACTTGACAGGATAATATTAGCAGGAATTATCACAGCATCTGTCTGAAACCTGACCAGTTTTCATCGTACCTTACAAATGAGGTGGGCTTCACCAGTTTTGAGCACCTTGGGGCCCCCAAGTGTTCAATAAGAGGTAATTCATTCATTTGTCAAAACAAATTCATGCTTTACATGTCATTCACCATTTTATCTTGATGCCATGTTCAATTTTTCTTTTCCATCACGACAGGTTTTCAGAGGCCAATCTACTTATTTCACAAATGACCGCTTCTGCCTTGGAGATCATTGAATGTGAGTAGCCTAAACCGCAACCATACATACAAACCAGCCAGCAGCCCCGGACTGTAAGGAATCATCTGAACAGTTACTCCAGCTTTTCAGATGCTACAGAGGAAATTCATAAAGGAGAATAGGACCAAAAGTGGGATTAATTTCGTAAAGATGAGCTCGGTCAAGAAGAAGCACCTATCAGAATCATTTGTCACTACAAGTATATTGAAAAAGTATGGAGTGAACTCCGATAAGACTCTTCAGTGTATGACCTGGAGCCAAACATCATACTTTGGCTCCAGACTGCAGAAGAGGTGCTCAGCTGATCATTTCTTTGGACTGTCCCAGTGCTAATGATGCCCCAGTTTGATGCACGGCCATAACATGTGTTTGAATATCTCTGTCCATATATCTTTACTTTTATAACTGTGTTCTGTGCCACCATATCACCATACATCATACATATTAGGGTTGGTTGATCGGGCAGAATTTTCCAGTGCGCCAACACATCTGCAGAAGTGCAGTATACCACTGGATTATAAAGCAATTGAACAGATCATATACAGACATGATGTGTCTTGATAAGTCACACTGGAGGGCAGGTGGTTTATTCTATGCTGTGGAGATAACCTGCGCTGTAAATATTGCTGGTTACTAATGGCTTTGAAATCCTGCCCTTGGAGGTTAAAAAATTTGCAGCCACAAATCCGGTAAAGGTAGATGCATAATTGCACACAGACTTTGGGGATTTTTAAATTGGCTAAATAAGATCCACCAGCCTTAAATTCATTGTACCACTAATAGCTGAGGTTTTTTCCCCATCTCCCAACCCTAATATATAGTTTGTTTTGTCATAATTTTGCAAAATAGGCCTTAAAGCTGAATAAACTTGAACCTGTTACAGAGCTCCTAAAATGTCTAACATTTTGCAATGAGTATAACAAAGTTCCTAAATTACACAAACCAATGATCCATGATGACGAAAGTGTTCTTGGAACAACAAACATCCAGCGAAATACTGAATGTTAAACCCTACTGTAAGTGTACAGCTGAGATGTTTTCAAGATGCTTTTTTTGTGACACCCTTAACGATGCAGTTATCAGATATTGGATTTATTATTTTAATATGGACAACAGACTCACTACCATTTGGAGGAAAACTTATTATGCCAACTCAAACCTGAAAAGTGCAAGTTGGAAAATCAGATCAAATCAGTCTAAATTTTGAAAAAAACATTTTAGGCTGTTTTAAGTGTTTCTAGAAATCTTGAGGCCTGTGTAATTTACTTTGGGTTTGAACAGCAAATCACTTCATTGGTTCTTTAAGCCCTTTTCATGCTCTGTGCTAATGGTAGGGGGCACATTTGAGCTATGTTGACACTCAGCTTTTGGCACAGCTCAAGATAATTCAGCACACAGACTATGAGGACTATTTTGCAAGGTGAATCTTTAGCATGCAGTGATTTTTTTTATTTTTTTATATGACAGTTAAGCCATAGCTCTACCTTTTATACTGTATGTTGTTTACAGTGTCCTCTTTGAGGTTCTGATGGACAATATAATTGAGTGTAGAATTTAAGTTGCAAAGGACCTATAATTAATGATATGACTCAAGTTACGACAGCCTCTTTAATACGGTGTCTGACACATGCATCAGTACTGGATTCAAACAACATCATAAGTACTTTTCTAGCACATGACTCAACTTTGGTAATACATTATTCTTAAAAAGACTGAAATATAACAATATGACTTTTTTATACCAAATTTAGATCGTAATATGCTGTTTATATTGAAGCACTCCCAAAATATGTTATGGGTCTTTTGCTCTTGAATTTGATGAATATGCCATCATCATCTTTGTCTTTTACCCATTGAGGACACAAACAGTTATGAGTTACAGGTAGTCATTCTTTTGTGATTGTATCTTTATTGGTGTGCACTGCTCATCTACAACCCTTCATCCTGAGCGACTGGTGCACAAAATCATTTTTTTAGGTGACAGCATTTGGCATACAAGGGTAGGAGATGATGGAATAGATGGATGATGTATGTTTCTATTTTTTGTAACTGATCAATGTAAATAATTTGCAAATTTTGTTTTACTGTTGTCAATATTAAGTTCATAACTGCTTTTGTCATTTTCTAGTTGATTTTTTGTTTTTGTTTTTTGTCTTTTGTTTTCAGATGTTTGCTGCCAATTTGTGAGTCACAGGAGTTTTTGTCCTAAAATGGACTGCTAATCCAACTCCGTAACAACAAATGAATATGTACATTGCAATGTTCTGATGTGTTTGCTTTGTTCTCTCCTGGCAGGCACACGGGTTGTTAGATTAGCTCTTTATTTTTTTTATAAACAGTTTGAAAGGAGTGTTGGTGTCAATGCACTGTCAAATGACTTTATTTGACGTGCTTTAGACATTTTCAAATTCTTCAAAATAGAAAAAAAAATTAAATACTTTTTCCATCAAACTTTTTATAGCAAGTCGTGGAACACTGATTAACCCACAAAATGAAGCTTCAGGTTACATTTTGAATTGAAAGTGAATTGGCCTCAGCCTCAGTTCGTCCATCAGACAGATGGCACCAAATCACACCTTTCTCCTAAGCTAAGACAATCGGATTCTCAGGCTTAGATCAGGCCACTGCTGTAATTCCAAGGGCATTTTTCCTTTTTGCATTATTAAGTAAAGTTTGCAGGTCGCATAATGAGCATTTTATTTGAGAAGCAAAATTGTTTAATGTGCGCTGTAGTGTTTTGCCACCAATGTTACAGAAGACTGATTTTAACCTAACAGGCCTGACTTGTACGTCCAGGTATCCAAGCTAAAGCATGTCTTTGCTGGAGATGTGAAATTATATGTTGTCATATATAGTGTTGTATAAAATCTTTGTACTCTCCTTGAGGTTTTGCACAAAGTTGTGCACAGTTGATGTTGTGATTTTTCATTTTTCATGAAATTGAAATGCACAAAAGTTAGGGTATAAACCACCGCTTTTCGATATGGTTGTATACCAGTGGGGAATATTACCATTGCTGTTACATAACTTATGATGCTCATTTCAGGATAAAATAGAGAACAATACACTTCTGTGCAATATTTGCCTTTTTTAAATTGTAATTCTGTCCTTATAGTCAAGATAAAAAACGTTACTGTAAGTCACTGGAGTCAAGTGTAAGGTAGACTGAAATTCAGAAAATTGTTTTGAATGTTAAAGGTTTGCATCCATGGTATGAGTAGATACATTGCAGTTAAAACACTGGAAAGCAGTGATTGCATTTACAAAATTTTGTTCATTTTTATGTATTTATATTTACTTATTTCTATTTCAAGACCAGTCCTGTCCTAGGAAGAGGTTCATTGATAACAATATTTGGTTTACTGAGAGAGAGCACTAAAACCACAGGTGAATTTTTTTAGAAGCAGTATTGGTGCAATTTTAATGGCAACTATTCTACTCATACATTGGAAACATGTGGCTACAGCTTCAGTATAGGATCTGAGCAGCATCAGCTATGAAATATTGGTAAAACATTTGTCAGAGACACAATGAAGCCCTGACAAAATAATGGTCGTACTTACTTTTGCGCAGCCACCTCTCATCAGTGTGACATTTTCTAATAGTACATCAAATTGTTCTATGACTGTAATGCAATGTCTTAAACTGGATGTCTTATACAAAAATGTGAATCTTTTTGTAGCACAACAAATGCATAAACTCAAGGAGCGTGTACATTTTAACGGCACTATAATTCACCTCTCTGTGTTGAATTTGCACTGATATGACTTGAGGGAATTCAACTAGTTTAGTACATTTTTGCAGTTAAAGTTGATGTTTTACATGTACCTTAACGAACTAGAAATCAGTTTTCTGGAAAAACTGTTGGAATAAAATACCCCCTCTGTCAGGGAAGCTTTTAATTTTTATGCCTCTGAACAACAAAATATATCTGAATGTTTCTCTGTGTTTAACATTTTAATTGATTAAAAGTGGTTCCAGATATAGTGGTTCCGTATTTGCTTTTATAGCACCTTGTAAGGTTACTCAACTTAAATGTGTTTTGGGTAAGAGGGATTAATAGGTACAGACATTTACACTATGGACTAGCATTTTGCTAACTTTCACATGCTCTGTATTTGATACTGTAGCTGCTCTGACAGGCAACAAGAAGTGTTGTGTTCCTCACAGGATCTGTAGAGACATTGATAACCTACCCTGAATGCTGTGAATAGTTTAATAGATTTAGGAATTTTCTATGAGAGAGAGGTAGTAAAAGTCATTTTAAGGATTTTAATGAGGTGAGTGACTGAACAAATTATTATTCAAAAGCACTGTAGGTGGGTTGAGGGAATCTTAGAAATGCATTAATTTCCCATGAGTGCACACAATCTTTATTCATATACAGAAGTACCTCATGTATTCAGACCCTTTGCTGTTATGCCTTGAATTGACCAAAAAGACATACAGTGTCATCCCTCTTCAAATTGACTTTCCACTGATTTTTTTTCAGTGGACATGATTTACAAATGTATGATAGATTTCATAGGTCAAAGTGCATGTCAGAACTTAAATCAACCATGAAGCGGAAACAATCTCCGACAATTGTAGTGACCGATAGACCAGTGAAATGGTTTTAAAACTGATTTCCTTATACCTTAAAGTGACAAAAGGCCCCTGCACTCAGAGATCTGTGCACGCAGTTCAACTTCCTGGAAGGATAACAGTCTCTACAATTCTCCATCAATCAGGCTTTTATGGTTGTAAAAGGTTTATGACTCTGCCCAGAGCTTCGGTAATGGCACTTGATGAACCCTGTGAGAACAAGGAAACTTGAGGAAAGATATTATTGGGTTTAATTACACAAACATTGGTAGTCTGGCTTGAATGTGAAACACTGCTTCAAATGAGAGCCAGGTATTTCCCCTGACATGGATAGTACAATCCAAATGGTGATGCAGAGTGGTAGCAGCACCATGAGAGATGCTTGTCCAAAAGTCTTGGAGACTGATCAAGACCTGGGGAATGATAGATGAGTGGCTCAGTCACGGTCCAGATGTTTTTTTCCTAAATGAGGTATTGGAAGTTATTAAAGTTAGGAAGTTATTTTTTTGGTCTGGTTGTTTACACACTGCCATCTAGTGAGGTGAATGGAGGCCATTTTATTATGTTCATGTACTGTAAATAACACGGGCCTCAGAGATTATTATTCATTTTTCAAAAAGCATATTCAAGTTTACTTAACAGCAAATACACTTTTGCATTGTTACGGTTTTAGTTATTGCAGGTCATTTGTTATTTCTCTGTAATTGAATTGTTTCTAATCAAAGTCAGCTTTGTATTTTATATTAAGTCTTTCAAACTCAACAAACTGAAAAAAGCCCTCCTAACCAGACCACAAAGTATATTAATTGGCCTCTTCCTGGGTCTGAAATGTTAGAGAATTATTTTTAATTTATTGTGTTGCATTTAAAAAATGTTCTTCAACTTATAAAAATAACTTCTGGCATCTTGAAACCCTGATGTCTCTGCAGTGTGCAGGTGTACAGCTGTTACAGTTCAAACATGCATCCATCCTGGAATTACCTTCTGTTTTAAGCTGTTGCTGTCAGCTTTGTGAAGACAGACAGCCTCATGTAAACAGGTTTGTGGGGGTCTACCCCTTTGTGGTTTGGTCACGCTGCTCTGTCAGAATAGTACATAGATTCAACCCAGATGACAATGCAGGGCACAATACAGTGGCTCGTGTTTACAAATAGCATCCATTCTCTAACCCTAACCCTAACACCTACATGCCCGGGCCATCCATCAACCATCTTCAGAACCTCACTTAGATAACTCTGATACAACAGTCACTAACCAAATAGATGACAAAGTGTTTGAATCATATAGTTTATTTCCAGATGTGATGTTTGGTCATTTAGTATGACAGACATTGTTTAGGCCAGTTATGGTGTTGAGTTCATTCAGCCTCCTAATAAATAAATACAATTTTAAAAAAATCAAACCCAGCCAAAGTTCATAGACATAGACAAGTTCAAAGACATTTGACCTTTCCATCACAGATAGGCAGACCAAATGACAATGAATTTGCTTTGCAATCGTGACTGGTGGATTGTGATGTCCGTCTGTTCCAGACAATGTTATCCAGACAGACAGAATGGTGAGATAACATAAACACAGACAAGAGACATAACACTTCATTCACAAAAGCTCTATTCCATCACAGCTATTTGGGTCAGTCACTTGGCCGTTATTGTCCCCTGTCTGATGGAACTCAGACTGCTTTCCATGCTGTTATTTCCCCAAGTTCAAGCCAAGAGGATAATGGGCTGCACATAGTCCTTTCTATGTTGTATAGATGTTAGGTTAAATTACTTTGCATTATATTTGGAACAATATAATTTAAGCTTATTAATGATGAATATTCTAAAAACAGCAACAAACCAAACATCAATACTTTTATTTCCTTGCTTTTATTGGCAACACTGCATTTCACAAAGTATAACTGACTGTTCACAAAGGCTTAAATATGAATCTTTATTAAATGTGAGATACAGGATCAGTCATACAAAGTTTCAGGGATGAGCAACATGATTAGCTATACACTTGATAGCTGTAAATGAGCTGAGTCTAACTAGATTAAGTCCACTGCAAAAGAGCTCATTGTCAGACCCCCACAGCATGTTAGAACTCCAAGAGGGCTTAATTGAAAGCAAAGCTCTCAAATTGGTTTATCCAGTAGAATGCAACCTCAGGATCTCTGCTCCTTGTGCTGAAGATGTCAGCCTTCATAATGTGACATCTTGCAGGCATCAGCGGATGACTGGCAGGTGCTAAGACCGTGCCGCACAACACCTGAAAATGAGCACAGTTCAGTAAAAGGAAATTACCTTTAGAATACATGCTTTTTCTCCTCAAGCACACATTGCATTGTCTTTGTAATAAAACTATCAATATTACAGTTATGCATAGTTCTACTTTATGAGCTTTACAGACTTACCTGTATCTTCGAGGACAACCATGATGACCAACAATGTACTCCTGAGCATAGCAGAACCGTCTGCAGAGTCCTCTATACCCACAAGTCCAGTACTGCATATCTGGATCATTGCCTGTAGGTAATTATAAAAGAATCACAAACATGCTACCATACCCCTGCTCAATTTTGACTTAATTTGACCTTTCATGAACAGTAATCACAAGAAATACAATTCAAATTACGTTAAGGTCAGGAAAACTGTCAATCTGTGATCTCATAATATGTTTTTCTTCTACGCAAGCCACACAAACCGACCAAGAATGAACACAATGTAGTTTGAGCATCTTCCATATCATGATTTGCTTGATTTCATCTCACACAGTAAGAAAATGGGTGGATCCATTGCTTACCCTCCCCAACTGCAAACATCAGGAGAAGCGCAAGGAGAACCAAGCTCAGTCCCTTCATGTTTTGGTACCAATAAGCTTTCAGACACTGCTGTTGACAGGCTGATGCTGCATTTATACAGCATTTCAACCACGGGGGAGGAGTCCGTCGTGCTCTGTCCAAATCACAATAACAAAGTATCGCTGAATGATGGGAGTCTGAGGGCTGAAGGTCAGGACTATCAGCTTACTCAGCTTAGTCAACAGCTGTAGCTTCTTGAGAATTAGAGATTGATTTTAGGCAAAGTAAAAGACCAAAGACCTGTTAAGTCATTTTCTTCCCTCTTTGTGCAAAAAAAGACTATTATTCAACAGACCCCCGTGATTTAAAGATATTGAAAATACTCTGTACTGTTCACCAACACAAAAATCTAAATGAGAAAGGGACAGTACTGTAGTATTGTACTTACATACACCCCTATGGCTGGACAGAGGAGTAATAATGGACCACAAGGGACTCCCTGAAAAGAACAAGCCCTCCAAAAGTTAAAAATTACAGGTGTTGTACTAACTTATCTGTTTGTTTTAGACACAGTACAATTCTGCCTGCCCTGCTGTGTTTTCAGGGCTGCCCTCTGTTCGTCCACTGCTCTACCCACATCGGAATATGGCAGTAGTTCATGTGTTATTGCTGATGCTGTGAAACTACAATCAAACTGCACAAAACATACTGCTCCAGTGACGCAGGGGGAATTGTTAACAAAACAATAACAAAACAAGGCATGAACACATAGACATGTACTTGTACAGCATGCCCCCTAGTGATTATGTAAAGATGTTTGGTTGCTTGTTTATTCTGTTTATTCTGTCTGTCTGCCTGTCTCTCTACCACACACAGACATGCGCAGATCAAACTGCCTTAAAGAAACAATCCGTATACCAATCTGTGATTAATCAGTGCACAGAATGTTTTGCCAATCATCTTTTTTTAGCACCAAAATCAAAAAGGAGCTGCCCATGAAAAGCAGTTTTGCAATTGTTGACACATCAGGATAAAGCACAAGGCAGTTACCACCATGCCAACGTAAAAAAAACTTTTTTAAAAAATGCAGCAACATGTGTCTCCCACAAAATACATAACTGATGGGATATTGTTGTTGTTTTCTGTTTAAAAAAATGTTAAAGTCATTACTACAGAGAGGGAGAAAATATATTTTTTTCTTGACAATAAATATTCATGGTTTTATGCTGAACATCCATCCACAATAATACAAAAAGCCTTTCCTGTTATCCAAGACCCCAAACTTTAAATTCCTTCATAGGAACCCTTCTTTGCTCTCAGAAAGTGATGAATGACAACTTGCTGCAAAATGTTCCCTTAAGAGGTGCAAGAATTACTCTGTCCAGGGTGCTCACCAAAATAAATAAATGTGGATCAAATCTTTAGGCTCTCTTTTCCCCATGGCATACTTTAATACAATAAACCATTCTGGATGATAAACATGACCGTGGTTTACATATGGAGTCACATTACATGATTTGTGAACATTTAATTTTTTTCCAATATTACACAGGCCATTTGGGATGTGTACTGTGCAGAATTGAAAGCCTTATGCACTGAGACACTTGTGTAAAAGCAATGACTTTCATTTGAATTCATATTGTCAAATCAGGGAAACGTTTTGTATAGTTTAAGCAGATGGCATGGATTATATGTGGAGAGTGGCACCTTTAAAATAAGATAAGATAGGGTTAGGGTTATAAAATACTATATACAGTAAACAATCTCTGTGTAAATAAATCTGCAAGATATAAATGTGCAATATGCAGGAGTTTCTTAGATTGTATACATGTGTGCAATGTACCTGGGATTAACATAGTAAGGACAGCATCAGTCTTTTTTAGTGGGGGTGGGAGGTGCTGGGAGCTGTGGTGTTGTACAGTCTGATGGCTTTTATCTGTTGATTTATTCCAGATTATGGCCAAATGCTATACATTTTTGTCTGGATTCGACATTAATCTCAAAGATCTAAATATTTTATTTTATCTGATTAATGGACTTGAAAAGCTAAATTATAACTTATACAATATAGCCTATGCAATAACTAAACATATTGATATATAGACTACATAACACAAATATAAAAGATAAATAGAATAAATAAAAATAGAATTGAGACTTGATATATAACTATAATATAATGTTATTTGTTGAAATAACCAAAATAATAATAATAATAATAATGGCGTAATACCAATTTCAGGAACAGAAGATGGCAGTATATATTTTAAACGCCGTTTTACAATACTAAAGAAGAAGACACTGGTGGCCATCTGAGCATGCGTAGTCCACCCAGCAGCCAACAACAACACCGTCTTGTCTCTGCTCTATCATTTCAAGATGGCGGACCTCTTAGGTTCAATTTTAAGCTCGATGGAGAAACCTCCGACAGTCGGCGACCAGGAAAGCCGACGAAAGGCTCGAGGTACATGAAGTAATGACCTAGATAACGACTCATTGTGTAGTTCGAAACTATCGAAATGGATGTGCTATTAGAATGAGACTAATTAAGATATTAAATGGACGAGCAAACAGAGGGCATTTCTGGTGCTGCTGTAATATCAGGCAGCTGCTGCTACTGTAACACAACCCTGCTGTAATCACTGAGTTAGTTAACAAAGCACTGGTGTATTTGCTGCAGTCTGCTGCTGAAAGAAACCTGCTTTTAGCATCCATACTGCCCTGCGTGTACATGTGTGCATGTGTTGTAAGCAACTAAAAATCCCCATTTTTGATCAGCGTTGGCTAGCTACCTTTTCTCTCACCTAACGCTTTATCTTTGGTATTTGCACAGGCTGAGGGCATTTCAGTGCGTTAAAGTTGATATAGGCCAATTAAAAAGTATAATAAAAAGTCAATAATGTAAATAAGATGAGTGCATCGTTCCTAGCTGTGTAGCTACTATTGATAGATGCTTAACCTCAATTGCGTTCATGAGGTACTGAAAGTTTTCTTTGAGACTTTCACAGTTACAAGTACATTACAAATCCAAGTTCCTGCAACTAACTATTTTTATCAATTTATTGTTTAGACTATGAAAATAGTGAAAAGGGGACATTTACAGTTTCTTAGAGGCATGGGTGATGTCTAATTTGACTAATAGTCCAAAATGCTGAGATATACAACTTACCGACATATATGAAAAGGAAAAACAGAAAATTTGTATCATTTGAGAAGCCAGAACTGTCAAATATTAATATGAAATAATTAAGTAATCATAAAAAAAGAATGTAGTTTAATTTTTGTTCATTTAATCACTGTAGCTCTAAAAACTGTAATAGCCTATCATTACCATATGTTTGCACACACACATAGGAAACTGAAAGTACTTTATAACATTTTAAATATTTACTTTTCAGTTGGAACTCTGAAGTCTTCAAAATTGTTAAATCTGTTGCAATGCAGAGAAGAGTATTGCTACAAATAATCAAAGAGTGCTTCAAATAATCCACTTTTCAGCTGTTATAACCACAAGATGGTTTTGATAAAAAAGTGACCACAACCATTTCATTAACTCTTATGATGATGCCTGGTAATAAAACATCAGAGGCTGTTTGTGTTTGGACACATGCTACAAATAATAACCCAGAATGATCTGGAAATGTGGTTTGGGGATTACTGGAAGTCTGTGTCTTGATTAGCTTTATTTTTACTTTGGTCCTTTAAAAAAAACAAGTAGATCCCTTGTTTCTGTAAGACTACATGATCTGTGTTTACAATGGAAACTTGAAACACTATCAGACATAAACACATTTTAATTTCTGTTCTTTTAAGAGCAAGCAGCCAGACTCAAGAAGATGGAAGAAAATGAGAAAAGAAAGAAAGCAGAGTTCAGAAAAAAGGTGAGAGAACAAGTGACATATTTAACACAAACTGACTTCAGTTGTGGCACTTTCGTCGGTGTAATACACATGCAAAATATCGCTGTGGCTTCCTTTATCATTTGTTTAGATGGAGAAAGAGGTGTCAGATTTCATCCAAGACAGTTCACAACAGAAGAGAAAATATAACCCTATGGGGAAGATCGAGAGGAGTATATTGTAAGTCGTCATTGTTCTATCAAAGAATTAAAATAAACTTAAGATATTTGTGTCACATGCTCACAAATATTTACATCTTATTTATTCCTTTCTTACAGGCATGATGTTGCAGAAGTAGCTGGTCTGACTTCTTTTTCTTTCGGGGAGGATGAAGAGAGCCGTTACGTAATGCTTTTCAAGAAGGTCTGAAACTTTGGTTTTAATCCAACATTAGATATAGACATACAGTCTCTTTAACTTAACTTATGCAAACATCAATGAGGGTCAGTGTTGATTATTTTTCACTTGGCGCTGGTACAGGAGTTTGCTCCATCAGATGAGGAACTGGAAGCTTATCGCAAAGGAGAGGAGTGGGATCCTCAAGTGGCAGAGCAACGTCGCAGACTAAAAGTAAGGCTGGATGCTCATTTGTAGTTCAACTGAGGTGTGTTTAGGTGACAGCAGTGCATAACAATATTGAATGACAATAAAATCTGATATTGGCAGGGTACTTTTCATTTCTGGGTCGATTTTGTTGTGTTTTTCATATTCCTGTTGCAAAATAGCTGGATGTAGACAAAGGAACATAACTAGATATTTCTGGTGCTAATACATTGAAGTCAGACCACAGCAGAAACATTTTAGCTATCCAAATAAAAATCAATAACAGTTAAAAATAAACTTTAATGAATCACTGAAAGGGAAAGCCGATCCCTGTAGAGCTCTCATCTTGTACTGACTCTCTACATCCATGCAGGGAGAAAAATGATCATTTCCTCATAGACTGTCATCTTAATGGAGTAGTAATAAATGCAGTCAAAAAATATGTTGCGTGTTTGTTAATATGCCTCATTTTTGGATTGCCTTGACCAGAAAAGGTCTTAATTGGCAAATCATTGTGTTGCTTTTCCATGTAGTTTACATGTCTGATCTACAGTTGACTGCTACTTTCAAGTCACAGTATCTTCTCAGGAGGGATGTTTAAAAGTAGTTAAATTCTGGAGTAGAGGCAGGTGAGGCGGGTTGAGAAGAAGCAGGTGTGTCTAAACATAATTTAACATTTTGTACTGCCAACTAATTACTAGAATGAGTTTCCCTCAGCAACTTCATTGTATCTAACAGTATAAGAGGTGGTTGTTTAAATATCTCTGACTTTCTCTGTCCTCGTCACTGTAGGAAATGGCTGCACTGGAAGAAGCAGCATCTAGTCAGACAAAGAAGTCGGAAACGTGTCCCAACTCCAATTACAGAGACAAGTACAGTCACTTGATTGGCACCTCAGCTGCAAAAGACGCAGCACATACACTAGAGGCCAACAGCGCTTACGGCTGTGGTGAGTATCTGGTGATGTTGCTGCCTCCTCACATCATTCACACCACTGCTTTCCTCGTCCCAGTTTATTTACTGATTAGGTTGGTCATTTTCTCTCCCAGTTCCGGTGGCCAACAAAAGAGACACCCGCTCCATAGAAGAAGCCATGAATGAAATCAGAGCGAAGAAACGGCAGAAGCGGGAGGACGACACGGGGGCACCGAGCAGCAGTTCTTGAATCTGCTGCTCTCTGTCTACTGGTGTGTGTGTATGTGAGTGTGTGTGTCTGTGTGTGTCTGGACACCTTACTGTGTCCATATACACAGTTTAAATGATCCTATAATGCAATATTCTGTACTTCAGACATTTAAAAGTATAACTTATATGACAAGCGGTGAATCTAGTATGTATGCCACTCTCTGATCCAGACTGTGCTGGAATCTTGAAATGTTGTTAATGAGGATGCTCAGGTGTGTCTAATCCAGGAAGTGGATCACTATATATGTCTTCTTTAACATTTTCCCGTGACGTTCTGTCAGTTATCAAGCCTCTCACACATGATTGGACCATAGACAGTATGAGAAACTTGTTTTGATAAAACAGTGTGTCGAGGTGTTACTTAAAAACACCCAATATCTTCATACGTATATTTTTAAAGATTTCTTTTGGGCAGTGATATAAATATTTGATGGAAATTTGCATTCACAGTTCTAAGTGACATTTTAATCATTAAGAATATTGACAATTTTAGCTTTAACCAGGCAGCACGACGTTTTGATAGCAATGTTTTAGGGGCGAGGCATGTCTGAAAAGTCCCATTGACAGTGTTCCTAACAGCCAGAGCAGTTTTAAAAGGGAAACAGGAATGCCGTCTATTGACCATCTTTTGATGTGGTTTATTGAGTTGTTTTTTCCTTCTAGTCTCAGCCTGTTTCAAATCTTTGGTAGAGTAGGGATCATGTCAGTTCTTCCATCTCAAGGATAATGTCTTTTTAGGAAATACCATCGTGTGAATATTAAGAATTTGTGATTAAGTCAGAGTTTTTTTTTTCTTTGTTTCTGTACATCTGCACTGACTGTGAATTAATCTGTTACTCCGAAATAATGTTTTGTCAGAAAAGCCGAGTGATGGCTTGCAATAGATGTCACAGCAGGGAGAGGAAGTACCAGACTCCATGTCAGGATATGGATGACTAAGTTTTATTCCAAGTCTTTTGTTTGTCATATTTTTTCAAGCAAGGGTTTCTTGGCATCATGATGTCGTTTTTTTTAACATGGTTGCACTGTTTTATTCCCAATGTGTATTAATAAATGGAGAACAGTATTAAGTGTTTGTATGTTTGGAGTTTTTATTTCTGAATAGCATAGGTTTTACATTTTAGCAGAGGATTATAGAGTATAATAGTGTCACTATATATCTACATACTTTACATAAAGTCATTCCTACATATTTGTGTTTCACAGTTGTCTGAAACTAACCTCATGAGGGAAACATGAAACTTTGTTACGGTATTACTGTATTTGGTCAGTCCATGTCATCCCACTAGTGTTAATATGACATGACGTCTCATTTCCTGTAGGAGGCGCCATCGATTAACCGAGGAAAAAAAGTTTAGATTTTTTTTTCATCCTTGTTTCACACTGTCCTGCAGTTTCTGTCCTGCAGAAACATATTTATTGCGCGTTGAGGACTCAGTCACGCACATGTAAAAAATGAAGTCCACGTTTTTGTTCTTTTTCATCATTTGGTTTGCAGATGCGGAGCTGAAACCCCGGAAAGGTAAGACAGAGACCCTGCTGATGCTTATTCTGTCCTGATCAGACGTGTGGGGGCTAGAAATAAGGAAAAGCATAAAACAAGATAAGGAAAGTTTTCTCGGACACAGAAAGAAAAATGTACTTAAGATGATCATCTTGTGTTGCTGTTAACATGCCCTTGGTGTTATGTGGCAAGGCATATTTGCCTCATAGTGTCACAGAAATCACCAGAAGTTAAATCATGACTTCTTATTTGTCTTTATATGGGCTGGAGTGAGATCAGTAGCATTTGCAGTTTCCCCTGTTTTCTTTGAGTCTATATTTCATGGAGCCCAACGTCGTTTAAACAAGTCCCTCTAACATTAGTTGACATTTTTTTAAAAGTCTGTTTTTTGCCGTTCACTTTATCTGCGCCATATGCGTTTCTCAATGGCTCATCCTTCCCATTTTTGACACCCAGGGTCCGGGGTGGTGTGTACTTTCAAAGACAAGACGTACAGCCCAGGAGACAGCTGGCATCCCTATCTGGAGCCTTTCGGATTTATGTTCTGCATGCGCTGTGTCTGCACAGAGGTACCTTTATAACAAACTGGATCATGCATTTTAAAGGAGCATTCCACTAAAAATTGCTCCAGTGTCTTGCAGAGCACTTGAGTTGCTGGCTTTGTGGGTTGGGATTTTAAAGGTGGCTCGTAAACTCTAACACTGCTCTCTCTTAGACAGGCCATGTGAAATGTAACACAATCAAGTGTCCCTCTCTGCCGTGTGAAAACCCAGTGGCTGAGCCTCAGCAGTGCTGCCCGAGATGCACAGGTAGACTGTCCTCTGAACACCTCACCAGCTCTCAGAGAACAGTTCTTGTTGGTTGGTGACTTTAAAGCCTCCTCTTCTCTCCTGTCCTGTTGTATTGTGCCCTCCTCAGATGAGCCCAGAGTCCCCGCAGGGCTGAGAGCTTCTGTGAAATCCTGCAGATATAATGGAAGTATTTATCAGCCGGGGGAAACCTTCACTAAGCACGACCTCTTCCCATCCAAGCAAAGCAATCAGTGTGCAATGTGCACATGCTCTGTAAGTTGCATGTAATTATGTGTATTTGATTAGGTGAAATAATATAAAAGCTGTCTGCATACAGTGTAGAACAATCTGTAACTCAAGTTTTGAGCCAACATGTACTGAAATTATGTCTGTTTATATTCCACTTTGTAGAATAACGTTACCACATGCTTTATAGACTATACAAATAAATGAGAATGCAAAGGATTGGAAAATCAGAAAGCAGAATATAACAGAATAACACAGCAGAATTTAAAGATGTATCCTGATCTTAAAATACATGATACTGAATATTTATGAAATCCAGTCAATTCTCCCTTTCCACTTAAACAACATGTTTAAGCAGTACTACCACAGCTTGAATAGGGTGTAAAAATCTATGGAAATTCAGCACATACTGTACTGCAATGACATTATATTTTAAAGTATACAATTATTTAGGACACTAAGTCTCAAACACCATCTGAAGGATGCTCATACGTCAAATGTCTACGAGTTACTGTGGTCCAGTGATTTTGAGATGCCATTGCTAGTAGCTAATGTACTGTTAGTGTATATGCATGAAGAGTATATATGCAGTGACATTGGAACTATATTGTTAATGTATTATATCGCTAGTGTCTGTTGGCCAGGCTTGGTTGCAATGAGAATGGATGGAAGCTTTAATTTAGGAAACAAAGAAAGCAGATATCAAAGAAGAAAATGGAAGTGAGAGCCAAAGTTTAAATCATCCTGGAGTTGTCTTTTAAAGACGTGAGAAGTAAATTTCATGATCTGCTGAATGGTGTTTGTACACAGATGTTTTTTAGGCTGCCAATTAGATGACACACAACAATAAACATGACTAAATGATTCCTTCCTACAGCAAGTGGTTACAAATGGTCTTTCTCCCTCAACATTTCTTCCAAGTATCTCAGAGTAACTTACTCAACCTGCCCTTGTGTCATCGTCACTGTTAAATCACTGCAGTGTCTGTTAAAGAATGTAATGCTTTGCTTTTTCTGTGACATAGACTTCCTTTATAGGGCAGGAAATAGCAGGGTTATCATCATTTATTGCAGTTTTTAAAATGGATTACTCATCTTTTCCAAGAGATCTCATGTAATATGTTGAGCTGCTTTGGTTCAGGTACTGGAGAGGATCCGATCTGTTATTCATACAGTTAGTGGTTTGAGCACCCTTGAGCAAAACCTGAACGCCAAATTGCTTCTCATAAGCAGGTCAGCACCGAGCATAGCAGCTGACTCGCCACCAGGAAAGAAAATGTAAATTTTCTTTTTCTAGAAGCCTAATGAATAGAATGTCTCATTATGTTTTTGCAGATTAATTTCAGGAGCATTAGATCTCAGTGGACTCTGTGAATATTATTATGTTATTCCAGGTGATATAAATGTGAATCCATATAAATAACATACAGGTCTTTAGAGCACATCTCTGTGCTTTCTTTATTTTAATCTCAGAATGGAGACATCTTCTGTGCGCTGAAAACATGCCAGCCAATCACCTGCTCCTCACCAGTTTCTGTTCCAGATACCTGCTGTTTGGTGTGTAAAGGTAGTCAAACGTCTTCAACCTGGAATGATGATTTTTATTTGAACTTGAAATATGACTGATTAATGATTGTATTAAAACATTTTCTTTTGTTATATGAATTACACATAAAATACACATTTTTACAAAGTGTATTCCCTTGTAATGAAATATCAGACAGTATCTTTATGTGTATGTATTTTAACACATTAAAAACATTATCAAATGTTCTTAGTGTTCAATTACAATCCGAAAACTCATCACAGTATGATCAAATAAACACAGTACAATTTGACTAAAAGTCAGTATATAATAATATTTAATTACTAGCCAACCCTAATGTAAATGCACTTAGATTGTCATGTTTTCCATGTTTAAGTCGGCCTCATACTTGGTTTTGGTCTTTTTCTTTCAGATAACAGCACCAGTGGCTCCGCATCAACCGAAGACGGAAACCTGCAACTGAACCGAGGCGTTGTATGTTCTTACATATGTTGGATGTTTCTTTCATTTCAAATTTTAATGAATAATTTAAGGGTATGTTCTTACTAAGTATATTTAATAGCGCAAGAGATGAAAGATAATTGTCTTTTATTACGTCTGTATTTTAAAAAGAGGCATTCAGTCGACCAGTGTCCTGGAGAGCAGAACAGGGCGCAGTCTGACCGTGCCACTCGACCCAGGGCCAGGACATCCCTCAGAGGCCTGAGCCTCAGTAAACTTAACCTCAAAGGGGCTTCAGAGACCACTGTTAAGATTTTGTTGCAGAGGAAACACCAAAGAGGTGAGATGTTGTCAAAGCAAAAAGATCCTTTATAGGTATTTGATTTTATAGACATGTTCCTCACAACTTTACGATCGTTTCCATATGCAGCAAAACACTCAGATGTTTTCCATTTCTCTCAGTGTGTTTATACAATGGCAAGACGTATTCTCATGGAGACATGTGGCACCCAGTTTTGGGGAAGGTCCTGGAATGCATCTTGTGCACTTGCACTGATGGCCTCCAGGACTGCAAACGCATCACGTGTCCCAGCCAATACCCATGCCAACATCCCATGAAATCGACAGGAAAGTGCTGCAAGACTTGTCCAGGTAGTCAAACATGGCTCATAATATAATGTTTATATTGTATATGATTTTTGACCGGCTTTAAACATCATCCGTACAACTTTATCTGTTTCTTTTCTGTAGAGAGTAAAGCTGAAAGTAACCAGACCCAGTGTTATCTCGGATACAAAAATAACCTCTTGGTGTATAAAGTTGATTCATCTTTGAAAGTTGACTCACCCAACACAGTTCGGATCATCGTTGTTGAAAGACAAAGTACTGCTGAGATTGAAGTACTAGTATGGAAGTCTGTAGAAGGTAAATATTGGTTGGAAATCTATCAAAGGAATAATTTGTCATTTTGATAATAAAATATTTATTCTCTTTCTTAGAATTATATTAGAAGATTGAACCCAGTCTTATACAGCATGTCGCTTAAATATGCAGCTACAGCCAGCAGCCATTTAGCGTAGCTTAGCATAAAGACTGGAAACATCTGGCCAAGAATTAACAGTCTAGTATTTAATCCCCCATAAAACTAGAACTTTTACACTTCAATTTTAGTATAGATTAAACGAATGAAATATAATGTGTCATTTAGTGAGCTTAAGAGGTGCAGATTGTGTTGTTTTTGTTACTTTGCTGTTTCCCCATGTTTCTAATCTCCATGCTAAACTAAGCTGAATCTTTTCATCAACCTTTCATCAAGGAAACAACTATTTGTGTTTTCCCAAATGTTCTATAACAACTCCTTTAAAACATATATACTGCTGCATCAGTGTATGACTCTGATCAGTTTATTTTTATTTATGCAGGTGTTTTACAGTTAATGGAAATCAGTGACGTTCAGAGGAAAGATATTATGGATCATCCAGAGAATTACACACTACTTACAACACTCGATGAAGGTTAGTTCTGTCAGTGTTTGGGAAGAATTCATGTTTTTTTTAAAAAAATTTTAGTATCATTTGTTGAAATCCTCCTAACTTATTTTAATATGATTATGTAGATTTTGGTGACAGATTCATTTCACCTGATGTTAATTCAAGTTTTGCGCAATTTGCAGACACGTGGAGAAGGTTTAAAGAGGAGGGAGAAAATCTGAATAAAGCACCTCAGGCCATAATTTGTGAAGAAGGCATTCGCGAGATGATGACTTTCCTAAATCCCAAGCAGACTGAAGGCCTGTGTTCACCCTAGTAGTCACTCTTTTTACCAGTATTCCCAATAACTATACATTGTTGATATACATACTTTATTCATACATTTTTCACTGTGATGTCCTGCGTCATTCCTGTAATACAAGAGGAATCTCATTTATAACATTGTCGTTTCTTGATTTATGCATTATTTTCCATCATGTTTTTGATTATCACGTATTTTTATTTGTAAATTATTAGGTTACAAAACACATAACCTGCCCGATAGTTCAGCCTCCTCCATTATCCGATCTGGAGGATTTAGGTATGAGCTCTTAACAAAAAACAACACAAGGGAAAGGTGAACGTGAAGTAAAGAGATCAGAGCTCAGAGCTGGAGACATCCTCAGTATCCTGTTCTAAATCTGGAGGTTTAGACTTTGTTGACACAGTGACGTTAATATGAGCTTCTATTGAATGACTGAGGGAATTTTGGGATCAGTATTTCTTAAATGAACCCTTTGCTTTAACTGTTATGAGAATCATTTGTATTTTAGAAGATGTTGGGCAAGGGGCCGCGTTCTGTTCAGAATGTAAAGGCTTTGAAAAAAATAAGTATATTATATGATCATCAGTATATTTATTGTAAATACAAATTGAGGTTTTGTCACCTAATTTAAAGTGTATTGGTTCTTGTATGATTTTCTGTGTATATACGTACATTTGACTGTCTTGAATGTTGTTTTTTAGTTTTGCATGAATTAGCAAGAGGCTGTAGCTATTTTATACATCCACAGGATCATAGCCTAATGACATTTTACAGTTCCACATATCAGAACTATCTGTATGTTAATGAGGTCGTAGTTGATGTAGCTGAGTGCACTCTGTACCTCTGCTCACAATTTTAACCCATAAAGTTTTCACTGTGTTTTTACACCACTAAACACTTTTGTCTGATTTGTTGTAACTAAAGCTAAGCTGTAATGCAAAAGTCAACTTTAGTAATAGTGTGAATATGTGATTGTGACCGGCGTAAGATGTGGACAGGTTTGCGGCTCAGAGCTCATAGTTGTATTTGAATGCATTGTTTGACAACAATTTGCTGATTCATCTATGGTCTGCATGCCGGCCACAGCAGAGCGAGCCTAACACCGTCGCCTGAAGGCTTCTATTGAATACAACTCCGGAAGGCCGGATAAACTGCGTTCCCGCTCGAAATGAAATGTTATCAGAGGCTTGGAAATCAGAAGCAGAAAAAACTCTACTCACCCTCCTAACATTTCCCTAAAAATCACCTTTTATTAGTTATTGTACCTTGATGAGACCAAGGTGCTGATGACTGGTTGCCTCAGTGTCACACCTGTGCAATCATTCTGCAAAATTAAAGGGGCAATACGTGGGATTTTTCTGCCCGATAGCACCTCGTTATTCCGCTTTTCTGTCAATCTCTGCTCTGATTAACTTAATAATAGCTGTTTTATTGTGCCACAGTTGTTCATTGCAAAAGACGCCAAAAACTTCTTTCTGTTCTGTGCCATAAAGCAACTCCCTTTAAGCTGGAAAGCAGTGACACGTTTTCTTAAAAATTCACACAAAAAATGGCACACATTGTAAATTGTCCTAATGGTTGAATGATAAATGCCATACAATATAAATATACAACGTATTTTTATGTATGCATTTATTGTTCTTTATTAATGTTTTTTAAATTACCCTTAAAGCCAGTGGAAATTCAGTTCTAAGAAAACTTCTCTACACGTAACATTTAAGATGATTCTCTCATTATAATTTATAGTTTTGTTTTCTTTCTTTTTCATTTTTTAAACACTCTGGGTGCACTTTTTCACCATGGAATACGTGTCAACAGCACTAAGTTTGGAAAATGCAGCCAACTAGCCTGCCAATAAAATGTATTAACTGCAAAAATGAACTACCAATGAGAATGGAATACATTTACTATGGCTATATTTTTTTCTCTGCATCTGTGTTTCTGCTATGATGTAAACTTAAACCCTACAAATCACTACCACCTATCTCTACTCCAGTGTTTGGAGTTTCTCTAGGGTTGTGCTGTTAGATCTAATTGTAGGCAAAAAAACTGAAGACATCAGTATTTCCAAAACACAGAACAAAGGAAGAAGATAATACAAAATAATTACATAGGAACCACCAAAACAAATCCAAACTTGGAAGTAACGCTCCTAAAGACATTGTCGCTTGGTCATGGAAATAATGAGTTCCCTAGCCTCCATGTACGCAGGTATGATGATCTGTGGGAGCAGCAGCAGCAGCACTCTATTGCTTACGAGCACTGTGTGCAGTCTGTCCGCAGGCCTGTTTGATCAACAGGTGTCAAATTATCACTGCGGTTCCCATGACTCTGTCAGTGTGCAACTGCAGATTTGCTAGACTGAGTGGGCCCTTCAGAATAATATTGCTTCCCCTTCTCTGTGAACTCCCGACGTGCTCGCTCTGTCCCCTCCCCTTCCACAATGACTCATTGTGTTCCTTTCACACATTGTGCCAGACAGCTCTGTCTGTCTCTCACTAAAGGCATGAAACAATATTTTCAAACAGGCGCACTTCCCTTGTGTGCCTTCATTACTTGCACAAAAAGGCTGTCATATTTTTGTGTAAGCTGTTGGACCTGACAGTTTACAACAGTCTCTCCCTTTAGTTGTCCAAAGAGGCTGTTCCAGTCAGAAGGGTGAGAAAGGGGCGTTCTACTTTACAGCTGCCAACTTAAATTAGTAATTAACATTTTCACGTTGTCATTTTCCCATGCTGGTTTAAAAAGTGTTATTTTCAGTGCAATGCCTCACTTGTTTGTATTAAAAATGCAAAGAAATCATGCAAACTGGGAAGTTTTAAACATGCAATATTTGGTGCTGCATGTTTAGACATGTGTGTCTGTCATATCATATGTGTCATTTTTTGGTTGAAAATCCCATCAGCACATATTTTGTGGATGATCGTCTCATGGGCCAATTCAGCTATGCATGCTTAGTCTTGGCTCTGGCAATTGTAACAGCTGGGGGCAGTCAGTAGGTATAAATCATGCAGTCGGTCGGCTCTCTGTGTATGTGTACTCCACCCTGTTGCCCACGTAGCCCAGATTCAGTGAGAAGTGAAGAAAATGTGAGACTCGGGGTCACGACTCGGCCCGGGATTGGAGGCACTACCATTATTATGATATTAACAAATCTCTTCCCAAAACCCCCGGGTTTTGTTTGATATGTCACTTCCTTTGCGGGGCAGTCGGAGAACATCAATTCATGCATGTCACAGAGAAGACGAAGACTTTGTGTAGCTTTGCAAATATCACGCGGTCTCGCAAAGGAAAGCAGTTGAGTTTAATTTATTTTCAAAGATCAAATGAAACATTTCCTCTCCTGCTGCAGCAAGTATAGCTCCTCGCAGATGCGCGCAGTGTTTGTGAGGAACTGAAGCATTGCAAACCAATCAGGCAGCCTTTTGATTCAAAGGGAGCCAAATTGTGTTAAGTTAATTAAGTCTGATAGATGTGTTTGCTTTCATAGCTGATTAAGGTGCTCAGCAGAAACCCTGAGTTTATACTTCATCAAAATACTTCCGAAATCTATCAAGGGCTCTGTTTTTTACACCCTTACCCTCTCATTAATTAAGTTGGCCCTGATCATTTTAGCTGATGATTGGAGTCTGGCCAAGAAACTACGGACAATACCGGGATACATGTCATGAACACTTTGGTCTTCATCCTCTTATCCTGAGCAGCTCAGCTTAAAGGTCAACATTTTAAACACATGCTTGTAATGAATGTAAACGATTAAAGGCAGACCACAGTAAGATCTTTTGTTTCAAAGAATAAAGAAAACAACAACAACTTTACGGTTATGATCTGTAATTCATAATGGCCTCTATTCAGATGTCAGCCAGAAGCCTTCCCAGGATTACAGGATAAGTGTGTTACAGTTCAATCGTCCATCAAAAGAAATAATGAATAGGTCCAGTCTGCAGTGAACTCATTTGGCACTTGAGTAATGAGGAGTGTTGATGAGGTATTCAGGCCTATTTGGTCTGAGCCAAATCTGGTGTCTGAGTCTCCACAGGGTTATTCTCAAAGCTTAACTGTTGGCCCTCAATTTGAGAATCAAACAAATCTTACCCAAACATTTCTCAGGCTTGATTGCCGCGATGACTGCTCCAGATGTGAAACTGTGCTGCGATCAAATATACGGAAAGAAACACATATAGATATCTAAACAAAGATCGGTCTTGCCTAAGACACAGACCATCGATGCCTTTCTACGCCAATGTCTTTTGTTATTTTTGCTGTTGGACAGAGTATCCTGCTCTCCTGCCAGATTCTGTTATATCACCAAGAGCAAGGATAAAAATGTGTTTTCAGTTAATAACTCACCTCATCAGTTTTTCATGGTAAGAACAAAAGCGGTTACTGAGGAAAAGCATAACTGAGTCTTTTTGACTGTTTGTTTATTCAGTGCTGATGTAAATGTGCAGTGGAGTCCAATAAAAAAAATAAAAAAGTTTCTCTCAGTTTCACTGTACAATGTAAAGTAAAACTAATTTTATTATAATGAAACGTCTGGAATGAATTTACATATTTATAGGGAATAAATTGCAGACATGTGTGGATTGTGTAATTGTCTTCAGTCTAGAAGTATTTTGTCACATTAGTAGACCATTTTCACTTCTTCAGCATGCATGCCTCCATGAGGTCAGCAAGTGTAAATCACCAATATTAGTGGGCCAGATTACTCGTCTAGCAGAGCGCCTGTGGTGATGTTTGAAAAGTCCAAATGTCACATTCCAAGAAAACAGCAACAGACTGATCAGATAAGAGATGCAAATCAACTTGGAGGCCGATCAAAGTAACATAAAAAAGCTATCTTAAAGGGGCACTACGCAGAATTCACACATCAGATTTCAGTTTACTTGTTATGAAGAGTAGGTGCTAACTGTGAAAACAGTTTTCTGTGGGTCTGGCGGGAGCTTTCCAAAGTCTGAAAAAGATTCGCCTGGTGATGCCATGGTGATGTCATCAGTACTATATGGACTCGGGTTTACAGAGTACATATTTATAACAGTAAGCCTGTTTTACCATCTGGGGGCATGGAGTTTGAAACAGTGTGGGCATTTACCAGAAAGTGACAGTTGCAAAGACAATGCAAAAGACATTATTAAGGTGCATTGTGGGAAAGGTAAAATACAGTGATTGTTCAGCTTCAAAGATATCGACTAAAAATGAGGATATCTCGGACTATGTGCTGGTTTGACTTAGACTATTTAAAAAAAAATGTGTCTCTTGTGAGTCACCCAACTTTATGGAAGTGTAATACACAATTGCATACAATACAGCTTCAGAATTTCTTAAATTAAAGTGATCTATGACACACAAATAATTAAACTTTTAAATTATTAAGCCTCTTGTCCTTTGCTATTATTTGCAGGAAGTTATTTTTGTCAAAGAGTCAAGAGCTAAATAGTGTAAGTGAAAACATAGCTACATGTTTATGAGTTTTCTTTATTTACTCTAATGTGGAATTATCAACAGTGCTGCTTGCTGACCAGCTAATATTACCCCTGAGTTTAAAGCCCTTTTGCTAACATTTCAACTTCAATATTGCAGTTACAGTTGTAGAAAGTCACAGATAGGGGGGCGGTTTAATTATAAATATATCAGCCAAAGCAGATAATTACTGCTAACAACTTGGTTTGCTGTAAACATTAACATCTGCCACAGCTATTACTGCTATGATAAATTAATTTGCTTGGGTAAAAAATGCCTGAAGAAGGTGGAAGCAGATCTCGGAGCATTTCTGGTAATCTTGTAAGTTCACACATAAAGCAACAATATTTCCACACAGTATTTGGTGCAAACTGTGGTGAAATATGAATAAATAGGCTTGTGTAATAATTAAAGTCATTTTTTATAGACTTCTCCTTGCTGGTCACGTTCAGTGGCAGCCTTGCAGCTGAAATTTCATCCCTTGACAGATTCAGGCATTAACTACTTTGATGAGTGTGTGATGATCGATTGATCAGACTCAGAAAGGTATTTTCCCCTCTTACTTTTGTCCTGATGCTATGAGCCAAATTCTCTCAGGATTGTAGAGAGTGGTGATGATGTATGCGTGCAACCAGGATGTATTTGGTGCTTACCCAACCCTTGATTGATTGATTTTTGCATATTAGTGCATGCAAAAATAGACTGGAAAGTATACATTTGGGAAGGATAGGCACCACAGGTTTATGTTAGAGGGGAAATACACAAGCAAACAAAGGAAGAATGTGTGTATCACAACAAAGTTTGTGTTATTCTGAAGCGTTTTGTGGACATGAACATGTATGTAGAAAAAGATTGTTTCTGATAAGTTTACCTAAGAGGTTTATGAGTCTGCGGTGAGGTCAGTGACTTCTTGGAATAAAACAGCCGTTGTTGTGACTGATCATTGACCAGAACTGTGGAAAAATAACACGTATAACAACCTCTTGCACAACAGTACATGTCCGTTTTGTTCTCAGATCAAAGAATTCCAACATGAAAAAACTGCGCTCAGGCAACATAGATGCTTGACATAGTAATCATTATCACTTCAAAATTACTCTGCAACAACTTTCTGGTCAGGCAAAAAATAAATTTATGCCAGGACTCTCTGGCTGAAGAACAAACCGCATCATGTCGCTGACTGCAACAACAAATCCTCATAAGGCCTTTACTTCAGTTATACTGGAGGCTAGATAGTGCAATAAAAGTGTTGTGGACAAAATAAAACTGAAGGGATTCTGGTCTCCAGGTCCAGGTTTGCTTTATTGAAAGCCTGGCCATTTCTTTAAAATTGGTTTGTCAGTGTTTAAGTTATAAATCAATAATTTGATATTGGATTTGAATATCTCTCTGGTACTTTTCAGTAGAATTTCATCTTACAAATCTATAGATCATAAATTAAGAAATTGATCCGCAACAATATTTGAAAAATATTAAAAATGTATACATTTTTAAATACTGTAAACAATACTGTAATGTATATTATTTACCATAAATACACACAGAAGCTGGGAAATATTAACACATGGTCTCAATGAATATAATAATGTGGAATCCCATGAAATACCCTCTGAATTATGATTTATTCCACCTGGGCTGAATGTGCATTCCACATCTGCTAGCTGCTCCGAAATAATTGAAATCATATGAAGACCGTGACAGAAAAGGGGAATGAACGACGAAAACAAAACATGACATTTCTAAAAAAGCTTCCATTGTAAGACAGTAGGAATGTCGCATATGATAATTTATGGTGTAATAAGAGTTCATCAGTACTTTCAGTCACCTGCAATTTTGCAGTGTGAAAGCTCCTGTCGGCTTTAGTCTGCTACTCAGTGGATAAATGTCCCCCTGGTTAAAAAAATATACATGTATATATTTATGTTATGCCATGTTGACTGGCTCACGGTTGTGCAATATTTCCAAATAATCACTTCATCACTGCTCTAAATTAGCACTCATGGCAACAAAGCTTCAGACTGATTCTCGTACTAAATATATTCCAAAGGTATCCACAAGCAAAGTTCCCATTTAAAGAGTAATTGCCCCAAAATATGAACAAACAAAACTTACATTTTGATGGAAAGGAAGCATTGCTTAACAGGTGATCTCACATTCAGCAGGGTGAAGGCCTCCAGGATGAACACAGGAACTCACATACTCCGCAACAGTTACTGCAGCCAGCTGTCTTGATTTGAAATTAAACACATTATTTCCATGCTTAGACAATCTCTGGCTTGCTTACAGAAACAGGTTCAACCAGAGGAAACACTGACAGAAAAAAACCCCCAATGATTATTTTTTGACGTATACAATACAAATGTATAGAAAGAGTTTATCCTGACAGCTGAACTCTGTTGGCAAACAGTTTATATGTGCATCCTGGATTGAATCTGGTCATAGCAGTGGTGGTTGCAGCTGCTCGAAACACTCTGTGCTTGTCACACTATTAATTAGATGGAAACACTGACATGTCAGTGAATGCCACAGATGCAAACAAGGCTGGAACAGTAACGAGGCAAAGTGGGCCTGGACTTGGTTCATCTGTTGGCAGTTTGTGGTAATTTGATGAATTGAACATTTGTTTGTAATACTTTATATACAAGAATATGAACTGAAATAACAAAAGCCTTAAGGTGACACCTAATCTTGATGCTTATATAGCACATATTCCTAAATGAGTTTGTGATAACATTAACATAAACACATTATTAATGATCAACTAATACATACACAACGCACAAAAAGAGGCAGAAATGGGGGCCTAGAGGGAACCACAGCTCATTTTTTGTGGTTTTGGGCCCCCTGGCGGATTAATCCAGCCCTCATCACACTGACAGCTTTGTCTAAGTTCCAAATAAAGTTTCCCCTTACACGCAGTTTCATGTCGGCCATAAGGAAACGATCTGAGTTGGCTGTTCAGTAAAACAAACAACAATATGCAAGATTCACCAACCGCACCTTTGTTTTTATTTCTGACATACTGTATGTTTGGTTTTCTTTTGGATACTCAGACTAACTGTACGTCATCATGGACACTTTCATATTAATTCTGCACAGGTTCAGCGCTGCGTTGCTCAGTGTTTCTATCAGACTCAATTCTGGCTACTTGTTCCATTGTTCTCTCATGGACCATCTTGTACTTTGTCTTCATATCCTTCAGCAGCAGAAGACCTTCCTTTTGTTCTTGCTTGTTAACGCTTGTGCCGTGTATGACAATGTCTGCAAAGAAAACAAAGTATAAGATGTGAAATGTCATGAAAAGTATAGATTGCTGATATTTATTCTATGTGAAATGAGCATACTTAAGGAGGCTTCTTTTATCGTTTTGCTCCCTTTGATTTCCTTGATCATTTCATCGACCCTTTCAGTTGGCTGCTTTATTGTTCTCTGTGCTGGAAGTTCCTTAACCTGTATGCAGAAAAGTTATTATTTTAAAGTCATAACATTCAGGCGACAAACGTCTTGTTTGCAGTTGTGAGTGTGAAGGAATTTTGTGCAGCACAATATCAAACCCTTTTCTCTCTCTCTCTGTACGGTGTCTGGATGCTATCAAGTTTTGGTTTTGAGTCTCTGTAAACATTAAGATTCTTCAGTGTGTGTTCCAGCATTCGAACAGCTGTCTGAATTCCTGTTGAAGGGGGAAAAAAACATGAAACATGAATATTCCCCTTCACTATGGGGGCGAACGTTTTAGGGCTCAAAGAAACTCTACAGAAATAAATATCTGCAGGTGAAACTACAGTCCTCACCGATGGTTTCCACCACATCAGGATTTGGTTTTGCATCCATCAACATTTTGCAGCATCTGAATTTCTCAGAAATAGCATCATTCTCGTTTCTCTTCTCGCTCTCGGCAGTTTCTTCCTCATCCGATTGAAGTTCACACTCATATTCAGGAATGTCTGATGCCTGACAATGAAACAACAGTAAAAAATTATTCAAAGAACATGCCTAGGCACTAATCCACCATGTATTTTTGAAAAGAATTTATATCTCCTAAACGAGAAGAGTCTTGAATCCTTGAAATGTGAGAATCAGAAAAACTGTCCATACCTGAGTCACAAAGAAGTGCTCTGTATTTTCTCTGAGGGTTTCTTCTCCGTTATTCTTGCCTTCAGATCCTGGTGTTGTCACCTCACCTTCCTCAGCCTGAGTTTGATTAGGACATGGTGCATCCCTCATCAACGCCCTCTTTGACACCTTAAGGATCCTTTCCTTCACCTGCAATACCTAGATGTCAAAAAAGATTTGCTTTATTTGTTTATCAAGATAATTATCGATTTGTGTTATTATGAAAGCTGTGTAAACCCCATGTTAACCCATGTTTCTCTAATGCTACAACTCTTTAATCTTTTTTTTTTTTTTATTGTTACTTTTACACAATTTTTGTAGTAGTAGTGTAGTCAAACAAGTTTTTATGTCAGGGATTCTACATGAGAGCAGCCACTGTATGTTTTGGTGAAATCTGGAGGTTAGATTATCAACACTGAACAATGCAGAACACATCAAACCTTCCACTTTGGATCAGTAGACACTTTCAGAGGGAGCTTAACAACTTCTGATGTCTTTTTACGCTTTATTGTTATCCCCCGTCTCTCTTTGAGGTAATGGGTTAGTAAAGGAGGGTCTCCTGTGCGGAAAGAAAATCGTAAAGGCGATTTGAGCCTTAGAAGTCATCTTCAAAAAAATGATGATGAGAAAAAAGAAGAGGTTTACCGCTTCTCTTTGTGGTTAGAGGGTTGCAGTGAATATCAATTTCTCGAAGCATCGGGAAAAGAACCACAGCCAACAGCGCTTCTTCCTTTGCAATCTGATGACAAGACACTGATGAGACATGTCATTTATCAAAAAGGATCATTTATTTTTTAGTTGAAGGAGAGTAATTAGGGGAACACAGCATCAATTAAAAAAAGGTAATGCCTGCAAACCACAAAAGTTTAATAATGACAATGTTTTCGGTCCTACTTGGATCTTCATTTGGTCAGAATCTTTAAAAAATTGAAATCACATCCATATTCATGAAAACCAAAAGGCAAGCTCTATGATAGCAGGTGTGGTTAAGCATCCAAACCGCTCCGGTGGATAAACATTTTAATATTTAATAAAGTACTAGAAAAGAGCAGTAATACATAAGCCGTACTTCAAAATAACATACATAATATATGTCAGATTTGAACCATATTAATAATTCACTAGTGGAGGGTCAAGTAAAGTTGTACTTTTAGCAGTGATTATTAAAATTATTATTAAAATAGTCAACACACCTTGTTGTCAGCTAAATTGAGGGACTGAAGCTCTGGTAGTGGCAAACTGGATCCTTTGCAGTACTCTTCAAAGTTTTCCTTTTGAGAGATCTAAGGTGAGTGAGGACAAGTTTAAGAACTTTATTCATCCTCAGTGGGATAATTAAATAGTGTGTGCAGCAGAGCATATATAATGTAGATTAAACACAGTAATGAAACATAAAAAAAAAAAGAGAGAGACTACAGTCCACCTAATTACCTGAACGGCTCTCTTGAAATTCTCATCATGGTTCGGGTTTGGTTCAGGGTGGGCTGGATTGACAGGAAGAAATAGACTATATCAGCATTTCTCTGAGGATGAACTCTGACATGCAGGTCCATTGTAAAGATATGCAAAAATGACATCAAGTACATGTTGAGCATTTACCAAGTCCCTCTTCTTCTGCTTGCTCTTCAATAGAAGCCTGTGCAGGGTCTGAACAGCCCGTTAAGTGCAGATATGGTACTTCAGAGATGCAGTTCCCCTGTAGATTTAAGTGTTTTAGCCTGTAATTGACAATAAAGAATTCTTTATGAGTATTTTCAGAGTTTGTTGTGCAATGTAAAATACAGATCTGGCTTAAGTTTAAGATACTATAAATAGAAAACTTGAAACCATGTCATGACCTCTTAAGGTTTGCAAGACTGTTCAAGACCCCAGAAGACAACTTGTTATCATCAAGCATCAGGACTTCAAGAGAATTGAACTGTGTGACTTCTTCTTTAGTCGGCCTATACAAAAAAAATAAAAAAAAACAGTACAATTTACCAGCATTAAAAATACATAAATACACACAGAATGAATGCAATAATTGTAAAGTTATGGTAACACCATTTTAGCTGTAGAGCAGGTGTATTGAACGTCACACGTTATCTCACCAGATGCATCAGTGTGAATTTTGAACATTTGTGCACCCTCTTTTGGTCAGTTTGAAAACTTTAAATTGCAACTTCAGCTGGTGGCCTTTTTGTGCAAGTAAGTAGTCAGACAACTTGTATTGAATTTATAACCAACTCACTGATTTAGTATACTGATAAACATGATTAATACATGAGGACATGGCCTTCCAAATGATGACTGACATACCTAGTTTGACATATCATTATGAAACATGTTTATGAATGTGTTTGGATCATTGTTGGTTAATAAAGTTTGGAAATGTGACTCTTCATTTATATTTATGAACTATATCCATAAAGACTTGGCAATATTTTTGCAAGAAAGATATTGTATTATAGGCACAGCCAACTTAAGAAGACACTGCCTTACTCTAGTAAAAGAATAATTTTTCATGTGCTGTATCATAGTTGTCTTTAATTCTTGCAGCTTGTCTATGATTCATTTCAATGTTTTTATTTCTTTTAATTCTTTTTTTTTTTTTTATGGAAAGAAGGCTTTTCCCCGCTCCCTCACTCACTAAAGGCAGTGCTTGACAGAAGTGACCTGTGTGTGAAGTTGGAACAAACAAGCAGAGCTAGGTTCAATACTTCAATCAATTATCTACTTGTGTTCTAGCCATTTTTTTTCTAAACGAGCAAATAGTTTTAAAAGATAAGTGGATAAATTTAGTTGATTTTAGCACCAATTTACATTAAAGTAGATGGACAAAATGCTGAAACTATTAGCAGATAAGAGCAAATTTATGCACTTTTATGCTGAGCGTGTGAGTTGACCAGATAAAATGTGCCTTCTCAAATGAAGCATTTTTTCATTAGCAGTAATACTACAAATAAAATGAAAGCTCTGCACTTAGACACTCATACATTGCTCCTTCATGGAAAACTAACTGTTGAGTGGAGTCTTGGTTTAAAGAACCAAGATTAGGTGGAAGATGGTGAAGCTGATTTCCAGTCAGATGCAGGATTTTTAGACACGGAAGCCACCCGATGGAAAAAATGTCATCAGCCGACAGCCTGTTGTAGGACAAATCCATTGCCTGTGAGGATTGAAATAAACTATTTTGATACACATAATAAACACACTGAGGAGACAAAAGAGGAAAGGAAGAAGAAGAAGAAGGGTTATAGCTCCACGATGAAAGAAAGTGGAGGAGAAAGGAACAAAGAGGGAGCAGTTGGAAAACTAAACAAGTCAAATTAAGTTGTTTATTATTTCCGTGTCATTAAGTCTGTCAAAGTCGGTTATCTTACCTCAAGATTAGGGAAGGCAGCAGCATCAAAAGTCATGTTGCAGAGCCCATTTAAAGACAGATTGAGTTCTCTTAAAGACACAAAACTGCTGAAAGGCCCTAAAGAGAAAAACAAGACATTTCTGAAACCTTTGATACACAAAACTTTCCTCAAAGTAAATTTGATATAAATAAATGTAAAGTAAATGTGTATATCTAAGTGTAATCACCTAAGGAGAGGAAGTTGATAGATGCGTCGATGCAAGCGACATTATCAAACACCTTGAAATCTTCTGGCTTCACCTGTATGCAGTCAGGAAGAAAAAAAAATCTATAATCGTTTCCACTGAAAAGCTAACAAATTATTTTGATGAAAATGTTAAAAGTGATTCTTACAGAGTTCAGATTCTGCTCACTGATGTCTACTGAACACAGTTCGGAAGGCTTATCAACACAATGTAATCGAAGCTACAAAAGAAAGTTTAAAGTTGTAATTGCTTTGCTATCTTTTGTCCAATAGGCAATTATCATATAAGTAGATTTCAGTGGCTTACCAGGAAAGGCCCGTCTAATGTATTACCATGAGGAGTATCAACCACCCTGCTGCCCTCACATTCTTTATAATGCTCTTTTAATCTTCTGTGCACATTCATGTATTTATGGTCCTCTGCATTTCTGTAAGCCACAAGCCAATGACCAGCACCTGCAAGGTAAGCCGAAAGGAATACAATCATGTCAGCAGGTATTCGTTGCAGCTTTAAAAATGTATACAACCAATAAGATCATTAAAAATCCAATTACCAGCAGAGTTAAGAATGCATGTCATCAGATAAATCAGATCAAATAAAAATCCAGAAATAAAAGAAAATAAATGTACTGTTACCGTACTGTTGACAAATGTGTCCGACATCTAACATAGAAACTGTGTTTGAAAATTAGACCCTCCACTCATGTTGTTGAATGTTGAAATGGCCATGATGCCTGTTTGTGTAGTATCCCTGTTCATACATTAATAATCTTATCATTTATTCATTACTGCCTGACTGAGTATATATGATAAATATTCATTCCACTACATGGAAACATACTGGCAAAGAGGCTATTTATCACACAAAGTCTATAGGCACATAACATACAAATCATTACAAGTATCATTATCCTGTCTCCTCAAAAAGCCTCTAAATCAAACCATTTCCTTGCAGCAGATTAAATGATTGGTCAGTATTTACAAAATTAATCTTTGATGTCAATCCTGACGCCTTTGATGATCACTTTAACAATTAACACTTGCTGCTTCTCAAATGTGATTCTCTTTGTTTCTTGTCATTGTACTTAAATATATTTTTGACCAGACAAAATAAAAATAAAATACAATTGGACCTGGATATCATGGGCATTTTTCATTAGTGTGATCAGTTGGCTTGACCAAAGAATGTTTAATTTGTTGTGTATGTTTAATAACAATAAGAACCAGCCATTTCCAGATGTGCAGCCATCTCCAGATGTTTCAACCGTTTGGCAAAATATTATGATATAAAATAATGTTTATTTTTAGATTATTTATTTTATTAGCCTACATGAATAATATTCTGTATGTTTTGTTAGTGCCCTTGTCGCTGATCATTTCGAGTATGTTGGCTAGTTATTATCTTGTATCCACATCAGACTTACTAAAGGGCTTAACTTTACTCACCTTCTTTCCCTCCACGGAGAAATGTCCGGGCTGGGAAACATTTGGTGGCATCTCTCTGTCGAACATCAAATTTATAGGATGCAGCAGTCATCCTGTTTGCATGTATAATCCACGTATCTCAGAGAAAAGGAAAACGTTTTATGCAGGTATTACCTACACGTATAACAAGCAGAGCGGGAAACACTACTCTCTCTGCTATACATTAGATGAGCTACACTGTGGTGCCCTGTCGCCTAGCAACAGCATGAACAGACGAAGGCGCTACCTCCCGTCCAGCAGGGGGCGGTAACGTTACGGGTTAGCGTTACTAGTTTAAGGATTCAATTCAATAATAAGATAATTACCCGCCTAGCCACCGTAGATTATTTGAACACACCAAAAAACTATTATTATGAAGATGCGGCAGTTGTTTTTACCAAAATATAAGCATTTAATTACTCACCAAGACGAATTTTCGTACAATTCGTGTTCGTTTAAACCCTTTAGCTACCTAGCTTCTAATCAGAAGCAACAACATTGCGCATGCGTGACACTGGAGGACGGAATCGCCGCAGCGGGTTGTTTTTGTAACGGCGTCTTTATTAACTGACCGTTAATAAAGACGTTTATTTATTAAGCTACCTTGTTTGTTATTTAGGTACAGTGCTAGCTCCGTAAATGAGAAAATACATGGCTAAACATGAATATTTCTTTAGCTCAATCTGATGTAGCGAGTTAACGCCGGACGTTTGGCTTGTTCAGCAGTCGGCTGAACGAACGCGGAAGTGAGCGTAAGATGCCTCTTTCATCGGTGCCGTCTTCTTTTCAGATGAACCCGTAGCACCAGTGTCGTGAACATCAGAGGTCCCTGGTTTGGTGTGGAAATTACACGGTAAAATGCCGTTCACGCAGAGATCAAGGGTGACAAATGTGAAGAGTGATAAGTGAAGGTAAGGGTTTTGTTATGCACGCAGAGTTTGCCACATTGCAGTCATATGAGGAGCTGTTGGAGTGTGAACTCTTCCTGGTACTCTGTGCTTCAAAGATTGTTGTAACCTCTACTGTAAAGAACAAGCTAAGACTTGTCGTCATACATCTGGAACATTTTCTATTCACAGGAACTCTGATGCACCATGGGAAACACGCCATCAAAAAGTGTCAGTGGAGATGAACCGGTCAAAACAACTTTATTTGAAAGGGAGCCAAGTGGGATAATATACAGAATTCCTGCTCTTCTTTACCTGAGGCAGAGTCACACCTTCCTCGCCTTTGCAGAGAAAAGATCCTCGCCCTGTGACCATGATGCAAAAGTTCTTGTTATGAGAAGAGGAACATTGAGGGATGACGGACATGTTCAGGTTATTATTCACACCCCGATACTAGCAGATTAGCCTTTGCATTAGTACTGAAGATTATCAATGTTATCCATGCTCATGCTGGTTTTTAATTGTTGTCCTTTGTCAATTATTTTCCAGTGGTCGTCCAGTCAGGAGCTGTCAACAGCATGTCTACCAAACCACCGCACCATGAATCCTTGCCCTGTGTATGAAAAAAACACTAAAACATTGTTTTTATTTTTCATCTGCATCTTGGGAAACACCACTGAGTTCAGGCAGATCTTCACAGGCAAGAACAAGGCACGTCTTTGCTATGTTAGCAGCAGTGATGATGGCCAGACCTGGAGCCAAGCGACAGACTTAACAGAGAGTGTGATAGGTGACACTATCCACAAGTGGGCCACTTTCGCTGTGGGTCCAGGCCATGGTGTCCAGCTAGAGAACGGAAGATTGATCATACCAGCCTATGCCTATTATGTCCCTTACAGATGCTGTTCCTTCCCTATTCCTTTTACAGTCTACCCACGGGCTCTGTCAGTATTTAGTGAGGACTTTGGTCAGACATGGCGTATAGGTAAGATGCTTCGAAAGAAGTCATGTGAATGTGAGATGGCGGAGATCATAGATCACGAGGGCAAGAGCCACCTTTACTGCAATGCTCGTAACTCCAGAGGCCACAGGTGTGAGGCTCTGAGTGAAAACAGCGGCGTCTACTTTGACAAGCCCCATGTGGCTCCAGAGCTCGTCGAGCAACCACCTTCCGGCTGCCAGGGCAGCGTGATTGGATTTCCCGCTCCTGAATTTGTCCCGAATGATGACGCTGAGAGCAAAGCATGTGGCACATCCCTCTTGTCTCCAGACACACAAACCTGGCTCCTCTTCATGCACCCAACTAACAAGTCTAGTAGAAGGGACATGGGTGTGTATTTGAACCGCTCCCCCCTGCACTCTTCTGGATGGGACAGGCCCAGGATTGTCCACAGCGGACCCAGTGGTTACTCAGACCTGGCTTACAACGGGGACAAGGATCAGTTTTCGTGCCTGCTGGAGTGTGGGAAAGAGAGTGAACTTGAGCAGATTGCGTTCATGTCGTTTAGCCTCAATGATGTCATGCAGACGGGCAAGAAAGACAAGAAGATGCGCTGAATTGTGGTTGTTTTATTTCTGTATTTAAAGCTCGAACATTCTCCTGCAACCTAAAAATCCAAGCAAACGTCGCTAAATATGCTGTGCAGTAACATCTGTCTGTGTTTACTGTTGTTCTACAGTCCGGAGATGATGATGCATGCATTAATCGTGTGTTTTGTTGTCTCCTTGTTTACATGGTTAAAAAAGTAATTCAAGTCTTAATAGTATTATTATGCAACCAGCTGTATAAGGAAGGAAACTTTTTAATTGGGTTTGTGGATGATTTAAGCATGCTGGACTGTCATTTTTAAAACAGGCTTTGTGTGTTGCATGTTTGACAAGTACTTCATGCCGATTTCTGCATCTTATGGAACTGTCATTTCTGAGCAGTGCAGAGAGTTTGCCTACCTCTTTTTATTTTCATATGACGATCATTGTAAAAGTAGAGCGTAGAGTTTCCTCCATGCTCAGACTTTCCTTTGCATTTACTGTACTCTGGTTCACATATGCCTTCTACTCCACTGTTGAAACTTAAGCTGTGCCACACAGCCTGCCAGGGCACAACCTGCTCTATGGTCTCAGATTCAGCCAAAGCCGGCGACAAAACCGGACAGAAAAGTTAAAGGTTTGATATTTATTTGCCATATCCAGCTAATCAATGAAGAGACCAATGGAACTGTATCAGATTTATGAGTTTTTGAAAGAGTTGAAAGAGAATTCCTGTACTTTCTTCAGGCTAATTCTGTCAAAAGCACTTGGGCTACTTTGTACTGGACACTGGACATTTTTATATTACATTCATTTTCAGAAGCAATATTTCATTTGGTTATATTATTTATGTATTTATTTATTTTCCAGCACTACAATCATTTTGTGAGCAGACTTTTTTCCCCCTGAAGTACAGTATTATGACCAGGTTTTGATTGGCTGGCTGATGGGTTTTAACTGAAAGCATGTGACAGCAGATGAAGACATACTATTTATAAAGCCACTAGGAATTTGCACACACAAAACCTTGTGCTGAGTGATTTTAACTCCCTCTTTGCCTAATGTTGTGAGGCAAATTGCCTCCAGGTGGCTCGACACTAGTTTCATTGTGTTTTTGTTGACTGTTGTGGAAAGTGACAAAACCTGCATGAAACATGTATTTTAGTAGAAAATAAAAGTAACCTGTAATCACCCGGCTCTCATTTTCTTCCATTTTTTGTAGCCTTTTTTTTATTGGGTTACAGCTGAATGTTGAATTTAAGAGGACAAGTGAAACAATAATCGTCTGTCAAATGAGGATAAAAGACTAGATAAGGCACGGGTATAGTTTTAAAAGCAGCTATGAAAAACACATCAGCTGTAGGGAGTGTTTCAGTCCCCTGGCAGCCTAAGAGGCTTAGGGCTGCAGCATGCTAAAATGATGTGAAGGACTTTTGTTGTAAAGTGATCTGTGGGGAGCTGAATGTGATTCAGCAGATGTGCAGCCAGCAGGGATGAATTAAGGACAAGGAAGAACGTTTTAGTTGATGATGGAATGAGGATGTTCAGTCTTTGTGAAGTTTTGCACATGATACTGTTAAAGGAGTGACAGTTTTTTGTTAAACTGCAACTAAATGATAACTAAATAAACCCTGGCATGACTTGTATGCCATCTGTGAACATGAAAACGGATAGAAATATTACAATGAAACATACAGTTGCAAAGTACAGATCAAGGGATGTTACTGGTAAGAATGCACTCAGCAGGGCCACTGCAACAATGCTGCATCCTCAAGTTCAAACAATAAGGCAGACACTATTCTATGTCATGTACTTTCAATAAATCCCATGAAAAGACTAAAACTAATCATGTGTTTACTCAAATCTGATGTAAATCTGATGTAGATGTGAGGACATTGATCTTTCAAAATGTTACAAATACATTTTTTTCTAAAGCAAAGTAATTTTCTAAGACAGCTGAGCACTGTACTTTTTAGCAAACGTTACTTAAACGTAAGTAAATAGTTCATTTGTTGAGGGCTATTTTCAGATGAGGATTAATACATATTTGGTGCTGTAGTGAATATTTACTGGAGTAGGATGCTGTTTGACTCAGTAAAAACAACGCTTGTGTTCTTGAGAAAGAAGGAACATGTTACTTCTTTCTCAAGAAGTAACAGTGTTAGTGCAACAGTGTGGCCCCATAGTTTTTGAACAACAGCGACGTTTTCTGTCACAGATGAGTCAGTCATATCTGGATTTGTCTACACAGGCAATGTTTGTTAGTAGGGTCAATTCACTGGTTCGTTGATATTGGTCTTTTGATTGGATTTATTTTACAATAAGAAAAATATAGAACAACACCAGCCATATCCTTTAAGTCCACTTAAAAAGGAGAAGTGAAGAAACACAGGAACACAAATTACACAAGATAAAACCATAAAGTGGCACCTTCTTCGAAAACAGATTGACTTAAAAATCAATCAGACAATGAATGAAGACATTTCTGACCTGCACATTTTAATTATGCCCTGTGACCCCAGGTATACAGAAACAGGACACTTGGGACTTCAGTAGTAGGCCTGATCAGGAATAGAATCACAAAAGCAACAACTGAGCAAGTTACTGAGTGTACATTATAAGATATGAAGGCTTGTAAATCTCAAATGTGTTTATGTACCGACTCTGTTGCTGTTTTTCATCACCTTGTCCAACCTTCGTCTTCACAGGGAGGATGAATCATGTGGTGAATCACCTGTTTTTTTCTCTCTCTCTACAGTGTTTGTGGTGAGACATCAACATTTTTTCAACGCATATGATCATCTTTATCAGAGGGTGGCTTGCTGTAACACACTCACACATATGTTTCGTCTATCACTCTGATGACATTCAGGGAGTCTGCAAAGAGGCAGGCTATCAGTGTTAGTACGACAGATGTTTATGCTAAGGATGTGTGGTGTCCCAGCAGGAATGACTCTTTTAGCAGCAGAGGACATTGTTCTTGTTCCATCCATTTAAACAACCCTGAGGCCCAAAGGTAAAGAGATGACAGACATTAGGGAGGATTTAAGGATGATAGTTCTTTTTTATAATTTTGTTAAGCAGAAAAAAATCGTATGGCAGCTCATACCTAATTTTGAAATTGAAACTTATTTGCAAATCGAAGTTTTAAGTGTTTTTTCACCCACCTTAACTGTTAAGTTCTCATCGTAAAGCACCCATATTGTTAAAATGATCAAATAATAATTTAGAAGAAATAATTCTTACAGCTTAATTACCCAAAGCCAATAAAAATATTTACTAAGTTTGAACCTATATTGCACATATAACAAGAGAATCTGACAGACCAAAGCTGTTTGTTACAAATGTCACATTACCAAGCTATGAGAAAACTAAAAGATTGATCATAGTATGAAAAACTCAGGAATAGAAGGAAGAGCTTATTCTGCATGAGCACAGACAGTTCTGAGTATAAGATTTCCTTTTTCATCTCTGAAAAAACTTGTGTGGTATCTGTTATTGCAGAAGTAACAGAAAACCACAAATTGGAGCTTCACTTGATGCAGAAATTGAGCAACCAAACCTCATGAGGGTTAAAGGTTTTAATTTAAATGTTTCTGCAGAAGAAAAACGGTTGATATGCTTTGGAGGCAAAGTGTGGGCGTTATCTACTGGTGTCTATGTTTGTTGGCTTATGGCTCCGTTATGAACACTGACTAGTTGTAAAAGCATGTCTGCCAAGCAATAAAACAATATCGCTGTAGTTCAAAGAGCAGCTGCTGCTTGTTTTACTGTCTATCTGCATAAAATGCTGAATGAACAGAGAGTTTTGTGTACATAAAGTTATTTGTTAATAGGTAAATGTGTCCATCATGTGGTCATGAAGTGTACATGAAGATGATAAAATTGGGACCACATGGTATATGAGAATCGAAATTGAGATTATACTCCAAGAGCCCACATATTGCCCACGTCAGAATATTTTTTGGGATAAACTGTTCATATGCAGCTCATAAATTAAATTCCCTGTACATATACACAAATAAACAGTTTATTCTAAATGTGAACATGGAGGGTTAACTTATGTTGTCCTGAAGAGCCTGCTAAAGCAGTATTGTGTAAATACACATCAATACAACAGTTATGATTAGCCTATTCCAGCTACTATGTCCAGGTTATGAGTAGTAAAACAAAATCCTATCTGCCAGATGAGCGCATTTTGACTTTGCAGATGACAGTTACCAGGATGGTGTGTACGCATGAAGTGTCTTTGCCTGAATCCCAATTTAAATGTTTGTACAACAGCTCTGCAGATTTTTTTTTTTTACAAAACACAAAAAGAAACTACCTTTAAAACACGTTCTGTGCTTATTCCTTTAGGTAACATAGATTGAGCAACAGACATGTTACATTCAGTATGAGTTGTCTCTTCTCTCTTTTGGTTTCTCTTTGTTGCAAGACAGTAAAATAGAAGTTATGCAGGCAAAGTTACATTTTCATGGTTTGATTGAAGTTTCTATGTACATTGGAAGCTACACTCAGTTGGACTGTACATCGACAGAGTCACAGAGGGGAGCGGCGTTTCAGTTGCTCCTTCAGGAATTCTTTCATCAAACTTAAAGGTAACCTTTATCTCGTTATCTCACTGCCAGACAGTTAAGCCTATTTACAATGTAACTGTGCCAACTAAAACGGCTTCATTTATCAAAATACTCCCCGCCCTGGAGAGTGGTGGTATTTTCATGGGAAATCACAAAAGGAACAAATCCCCCTCACGTTACAACGAATTGAGATCAATGCAAAACTAAAGGGAAAAGGCATGAAATGCACAGTATAAAATGAGTTGTGCATGTGTGCAAGAATCAAGGGAACAAGAGAAAAAGAGAGAGAGAGGGAGAGAGAGAGAGAGAGAGAGAGAGAGAGAGACTCCCAGAGAAATGAGCAGGGAAGCTATATTTTTACGCTTCCACCAAAAAAAGAAAAAAAAACAAGTTACATTTGCTAAATCTTACCCCTAAGTGACCTGTGGCAAGAGTTATATCATATTTGATCAATTCGATAATTGTTAATGTCCTATCATTTGAAAACTACTTGTTCACCACAGTGTTTCCAAATCATTGTGTCAGACGCTCAGTGACCTCTCCACATAGTCCAACTGTCTCAAACCTTTAAGAACCAATGATGTTCTTCACAAGAACGGCATCGTTGAAGGCGACGTCAACATCTTTTGATGCAGTTGAGGACAACACAAAGATTATACGTCAGATGGACACCATGTCTGCGGACTGAGTCATTAAAGCAAGAGTGCCCGCCAGCCCGGATCCTAGATCAAACTGCCAGACCATTTAGAGTAAAAAAAAATGGCTTACAAGGGCACTGCAAATCTACATAAGCCATAAAAGCCATGCCACATTTACACCCTGTTAGGGTTTTTCTCTCTTAAAGGGACATGCGCACAGTTTTACAAACAGAGGAGGCAAAAAGACTGCTGAGAAAGCAGCAGGGTTGGGAAATTTACCTGCAAAGTTTTAATATCTGCTCACTCCAATTTAGAATAGTAACAACTGAGACAATGCCATACAATACTGTAATTCAAAGACAATTCTTCAGCTACTTTTGTTATTTATGATCCATTTGATGGAATTTGGAGCAAGTAATTTGTACCAAAAGTCAATTCAGGATGTGTAAAATTGCGTTAATGTAATTTTTCTTTAAATCATATTTCTAAGTAATAAACCAATTTGCCTGTTCTTAAAAAGCATGTGATCTGAGCTTTTTTCTTTAAAGTAATACCAGATTGGATTAAGTTTTTCCTTTTTTTAACAGTCAGATCGCTGTAACGACACTACAAGTAATCCATTATTCCCAACCCTGTAAAACAAGTGAGCGTGGCAGACCAGTCACATGCACACTATGGGAAATGTTAGTCTACACACTAACCTTTGGCTCTCTGGCTGCTGGGTACTAAACATCATACAGAATAACAGGCAGCTGCAAGGGGAGGAGACTCAGATGTCCAATGAAAGTACCGTTCACGCATTAAAGTTGCATTTGAGCACAGAGGTGTTTTTTTTTTCACTTTAGAACATTTGATTAACAAGAGTCAAATCTGCTTTGACAACAGTTAAATATTTTTCAGCCTCTCTTGGTCTCTATGCATTGTAGAGACCTGTCGCTCTGACCTTTGACCTCTGTAGAAATAATTCGTCTGTGAACAATCAGCAGTGAACATTATATGACCTGTTTTTGTTTTCTTTTTTTTTAACAATTGAGAGATTTTCTTCTTTTTTTTCATACATGATACAATGTACTGCGCAAAATGGATATGCGCACATACTGGAAGCATAATGTTGCTGAGAACATGCAAGTTGTTGAGTATACAGCAGAGCAAAAAGCGATGTTTCCCAATGTCTGTCTTCTTCGTCTCTCTTCTTGAAACATCATCTGTCACTCAGATTTGCATCTTCAAGCGCGGGACTCTTTCTTCGAATGTGGCTTATTTCCCAGCAGGGCATCAATCTCAATGATGGCTTGAGGGGTCATTTGGGTTAAAATCTACAAGAAAGAAGGATAGCAAACAGTTTAAAATGTGATCTGTTGGTCTTTGTCAGTTTTGCCACTTTGTATTTGCACACAAAGAAATACATCTATTAGTTTGAACGACTTGTGGCTCAGTATGTCAGTCAAAATGATAGATGGGGGAAAGAAAAAACACATATCTTACCCGGAGGGCACCCAGGTTCTCAAGTAGCTGGTCTGTATTAGAAACACCCAGAAGTACTGAGCTGACTCCCTCACTGCGCAGACACCAGGCTATAATATAAAGAATGAGAGAAAACACATACAACTCTGATATCAGTGATAACCAAAGGAAAGTGGCTAAATTTGATTTTTTTTGTTTTGTTTTTGCAGGAATCAGACAATATGCTGCTTATGTTCAAATTACACATACATGCTAAAAATATTTGAGCAGGAGCTGAGATAGATGCCTATCATGACAGTGATCCCACAGCAGCACACTTTGTCATAGACAAGCAAGGATACATGATGGGAAAAAACATGCCTTCTAAACAATACTATTGATTAAACACAAAGATGGAAAAAGTGACGTAAATTAACTAACAATGTCATTGATCAGGACTAAAGTGCCAACAGGCAGACAGACGCATAGGAAACCTGAAATCATGTAAAGTAGAGGATATTAAATCGGGGTCTGCTGCCTAACTTTCTATCTACATTATCAAACAATAAGTGTTCTGTACAGGCATGTGGTTAGGTCGTACCTATGGCTAACTGTGCAGCAGTGCAGCCCAGTCTGTCAGCCAGTAGATGGAGCTCCTTGATTTTAGCGAGCTGCCTGCGGCCCTCCTCGCTGTTCACTCGCTCCTTCAGCCACTGGTATCCCTTTTTTACCAGGAGCAAGATGGAGAAAAGCATTGATACAATTACTTCTTTTACTGATTTCACACTGCAATAGCCAGCTGATCAGGTGGAGAATTACACTGAGGCTGATTTGCAGTGAGAGAAATCCCAGAGGAGGGCCAGTCAAATCAAACTGACCTTCATTGCTGCTCTGGAGCACTCTGGTACACCATCGCTGTACTTCCCTGTGATTAATCCGCAAGCAAGTGGAGACCAGGTCATTGCTCCAACGCCTGAAAGAGCATAAATGGAGGATTGTCATTCAGTATTTAATGGAATAAAGTTGATTAAATGAACTTAAATAAGATATATAGAGCTGTAAGACTGTGGTAGTCTGACCTATCTTGTGGTAGAGCTCAGGAAGCTGCACCTCGACTTTGTCCCTCTGGAAATAGTGATACTCTGCCTGCTCACACACAGGTGGTATCAGGTTGAACTGGCGTGCCACTGAGTATGCCTCCTGGTGCCAAAGAGACAGAAAAAACAGCGTGGTTAACAAAAGTGAGACTATTAAATTTGTCAAGCATGAGCATTTCTGAATAGGAGATCAGCATTCACCATGATTTCCATGGCACTCCAGCGTGAGGTTCCCCAGTACATGGCCATGCCCTGGTTTATTACAAATGTCATGGCCCGTACAATCTCTGCAAATCACAGCATATAACATATGCACATATGTTTTACATTATCCACGCTTGACCACAATAATGATTAGTACAGTATATGATCTGTGACATGCGTGAGAATATCTGGAGAATCATTTCAAACGTTAGTCACTGACCTTCCATCGGACTGTTGACGTCATTTCTGTTGGCAAAAACAATGTCCACATAATCTAGCTGAAGTCTTGATAAGGATCCTCTTAAACCTGTCATCAACAATGGCCAATTATTAGACATCACCATCATCATCAGTTTATTCATTCAAGAGTCAACACTATGTTAGCGACTCTGTGAGGCTGTACTGTGCGTCAACACATCTAATTACGTTCAGCTGAAGCTGATAGGAATGTCATTCGTTTTGGAGGAAGTTGAAGATGAAATAAAAAGGCCATATTTCATAGCAGTCCATCTAGCATTTGTTGAGGTATTTCACTCAAAACCATAGCAGAGGAAAAGTCAAAAAATCAAAGTCATTATGATTTGTTAACTATGATTTCAAACTGCATGGAGCCACACTATTAGCATGGCAACAAAGATGAATGAAAATCAAGTCAGCATAATGGGAATACATGGGGGAAAAGAACAACTGATAAACATTTTAACCATACAGATGCCCCCCTAAAAAATATTCAATAAATTATATATATATTACAATCATAATACAAACATAACATACCGTATATACAGTATACGGTATGTTATGGAGGGTAACAATGTATTATTTTAGAAAGGATACTGTTTTTAAAAGTGGTATGCTCTCTTTTCTACTCAAGTGTTCTGGGTCAACAGCTTTGCACCAATTTTCCAACCATGGGTACATTAGCAATTCAATTCTAGTGGTTAAAGTCAAGAACGAAGTGAAGTATGAAGTCCAAATATGAACACTGTCCATGCATGCTGTACAAAGCCTGCAAGATGCAAGTTTAGTCCTTACACCATAGCCTCAAATCAAAAGCCTCATGTCAATGTTGGTCAAAAAGCACATTCAGCTCCTTGGTAAATGGTCACCCTGAGGCCTTGTCACTTATAAACAAACAATGTAGATGAGCATACAAGGCCAAAAGCCTCTTAGCTTTCTTTAGGATCATATTTGGGAGAGCGAACTGCTTAAGTGGCTGGAAAAACATTAGCCCTGAGATAAAATTTGCACTGAACATCTTGCTGACATCCATTGAAACACTCATTTTCATCCTGTATTTCCATTTTCATCCTCATCTTCTATAAAATCTCATGCACCTCATCTCTACCAGAAAATAGTGTCACAGCCATAAACTACTGCAGAGGAATATGCTTGATCTTTCTTTAGCCGTTATGAAACATAGCAATTTATTTGATTTCAAGGCACATTGATGTGTTAAATGTGACACAGAACACAACGTTTCTTTAACTGAACGAGGCACACAGCACTCAGTCTCCAAGATTAAGTCATCAAATGATTCATCGCAACTAACAGCCTGTTTAGAGTTTGAACTAATGCACTCAGAGAAACATTTCATACACAGCAAAATAACCCCAAAATCCAATATAACAGACTTTTGAATTATGTTTCTTACCGATCATTTGACCTGTTTCCTATAGACCAGAATCATTTTTCTCTAAACACACACTCTCAGTGACTGTTATATGAATTTAGTAATAAAACTCAACTCTGAAATTTCTTGATTTTAAAGCAGTGTTTCACTTTCTGATCATATTTAACCTGTAGGATTACATGCATTGAGACAAGAACCATCTTAAATCATCTTATTTTTGGTTATGATTCTTTACAAATGAATTCCTGGTACTCTACCTTCAATAATGTGCTTTCTGGAGAGTCCTCTCTCTGTCTCTGCTCTGTAAAGTAATGAAAATACACATTATTGCTATCCTTTTACAGGGAAACAAAGACTTTTGAGGAAAGGACTGAGCACATAGTCTTTTATGTTTTACTTACTGGCCTCCCCAATAGATCTTTGTTGTGATTACAAAACTTGAACGCCTGGCAAGAACAAAAAGAGTGTTAGGAGCACAGTCTTATTAGAGAATCAGTTTATATACTTATAGTAGAAGTTTTTTTACATTTCTAATTTCTACATGTAATACTATACACAATGCTTTTTTTCTTGGATTAGGTTATGTATATTTTCTCTGATTTTCATCATTCTTGCTTATAATCAGTGGTACATCAAAAATATATGTGGACCAGTATTGTATTTATTTCAAGATCCACACATTTTATTGTATTTACACACATACCAAAAGACAGAAAACACTATCTCAATTTAAAGTTTGACTTTATGAACTGACCCAGATTAAAAATATCCAGACAACTTCCCACACCAATGTGTATTTTGCAGTGGTGCAAGTCAGCTACCAAGCTTATAAATTGGGAGTTTATTTTCACAAGGTTGCATTTTTGTCCTTTTATAGTCTTTCAGAGGCTAAAGCTCTACATTTGTTTAGAAATATGAATTCCCCTTGAGATAATTTAATGGTGCGCCTGTTCCAACAATAATAAAAACATGTGGAAATGCAGCACTTTCAAAAAAAATATTCCTGATGTAACAGAGTTAGAGAGCTTTTCATATGCATGTGAGTCAGTTTGGATAAATGAGTAATATCACCTCCATCCTTTCTTCTTGATAATGTTCCCTAGAGTGATTTCCGCTCTGTGGAGAAACACATGATTAATTGTGATAGGTCGATGTTTACTTCACATCAGTGCACAGCAAAATTAAATCATGCAACAAACACGTCATATGTTAAAGACACCTGAAAACAGGAAGAAGAATTAGTTGTTCATGCGGCTCAACAGAATGTTTTATCAGAGGATGTGAAGCAGATATTCTGATTTAAAAAAGTCAAAGTTTGATTTGGTGCTCGGAGTGAAGTGAAGTCTGACCTTCCAGAGGCATACACCTCCGCTGTGTCAAACAGGTTCACTCCGTTCTCATAAGCTATGGTCATCAGGTTTTCAGCCATCTGGGGGAGCACAAAAATTGAGATTGACACAATGGACATATTCCAATTACTCTATGCAGGGAGGATTATACAGTGAAGATACAGACAACATCTCACCAAGCCAGTACAGTTTCAAGGCAACAGGTCTGAAGGATTTTATAAAAAGATCTGTAACTAAAAACACTGCTCACAGTACCATCGTTTTCCACAAAAGCAATATGAGTAAAGGTGCTCAGGAGTTGACTTTTCATACAAACTGAAAGATGACAGAGCTCTCACCTCATCAGGAATCTGTGATCCAAAAGTCACCCAGGTGCCTGAACGAGAGGAGAGAAAGAGATGTTTGTTTGTTTGTTTTTTAGAGGGGTTGAAAATTAATGAGATGAATGTTTTCCTGCCTTCAAACTTACTCACCTAACCCGAGGCAGGAAACACGTAGGCCTGACTTCCCGAGGTTCCTGTGAACAAAGACAGAAAAAATAAACTGTTGAAAAAGACTACATGACATTTATATACATACAGTACCTACAAATATATATATACTATATACATATGCAAATAAACATGCAATTATATGAAATCTGCATATATACATATATATATATGCAGATTTTACATACAAAACATATAACCAGCTTTTAAGATATGGTGCATAGTTATATATTACACTACCCAACAGCTTATGAAGTTGTTAAAATTGCTCTATCCATGCAGCAGCACAAATAGTCTAATAACACAATATACTGTGTATAAACATAGTATCCAACTCTATACTTGAATACATTTTCCTGTTAAAACTGTACTTAGTTTTGAAGTATTTTAACATTGTGGTAGTTCAGTTAGTTTAGATAGTTTGGTTTGGTTTTATTGTGTCATAAAACAATATACACACTAGTAAACATAAAACACAGACTCAATCTTGGATGAACTGAACATGGACATGACTTGAAAATTCAAATGAATGAGAATAAAAGAAATAGCCTGTAACACAAATGGATGCATGAGACAGGACACTAAATGTTAATATAACCTATTTCCACAGTGTTCCTGGATCTGCTTCCACCACCGCTGCGACTTGGTGGAAGTCTTTTTCTGCCTGTGGTTAAATGACTGCCTGCGTCTAATTAATTCTGAACAATTGACCTTTTATCCTTCATATGTTAACAGTTCACTGTATTACACTGGGTCAGTGAAATAGCTGGAGGCAACAGAGCTCAGCACGGATAGAGTCCGAGCGAAAAGCTCAGGTCTGCACAGTAAATGGCCCAAAATGTTCCATAAGCTACAGAGGAGTCCATTACCCAACATGCCACAACTGATTATCCAGACAGCTGAATTTTGAAGGGCAAGCTGCGAGAAGCAGAGAGCTGCATTTCTGACCAAAGGGGCATGTACAGCTGAAAACGATGTGGCTTCGTGCTCACTCTCCTCCTCCATGCATGCTCTCCTCCATTCTAATTAGCCGGGGAGCCAGCTGGAGAGGCAACAGAACTGCAGTGCAACTAGCTCGTCTTTTCATCTCCAGTGCCTCTCCCCTCTCTGCCTGTCCGCCCGCCTGCATCCGCCACAAATAACCAAATGCAGAAAGACAGACTGTCAGAGCATTTACACTCAGCCCAATGAGTCCTGCTTTTATTTTCTCTGGTCTATTTTTAATGCCTGACCCTAAGCTATTTTTAGATTCCTGCATATGTAAGCATTTGCGTCCCGCTGTGTGTGGGTTTGCTGTGTGTGTGTTGGGGGGGTGTCAGTGTTCATGTAGGTGCTGCATGTGGGTGGGAAACGCATATTGTTTGTGTCATTACTTTCAACTCTGTCAAAATAGCACACAGGTGGAGGGCTGCGTGTACTATAAAGAGGGAAAAAGGTGTTAGTGGGGTTTGATGCAGTTGATTCCTTGTATGGTAATCTGGCTCTCAACCACCGTTTGAAAACCAATGACAGCCCTGCCTGCTCTGAGACAATCACACACTGACAGTCACTTTGAACACTGAAAGGAAATATAAATGAGGCACATGGGAGAAAACACACTTCAGACACTTTTTCTGGAAGCTGTTTTTCCAAATCAGTTATTTAAATATTGTGTTGTTTTGTGACATCCATCAAATAATGCCCCTTTACCCCACATTCAGTTAAAGGAAGTGAAAAAACAATCTTTGTCTAACCATATTTGACAAGGTTGGACTGATAACACCATCCTAAAAATATTACAGCTAGTTAATACAGCTGTACTCGGCTTCACATTTGTAACAAAGTGCTTGAAATTCATAAAAAAATAGCAGCATTTAAGTCTCAGCGTCACCTGGCAGACCTGCACGCTGAGTGCATTTAAATTACATGGTTGACATTTCTATCTGTCTCAAAGGGCAAGTGGGATGATAAAAGAAGCAGTGTGGCTTTTTTATCAGCTACATTTCTTTAACTTTTAGGGAACTTTAGGAAAAATGATTGACATCTTTATCATTATGTATGAAAAACCTGCTATTTAGCATGATGCTAGCCTGCACTGCTAATGAAAATCAATGTTTTATCATACGTTCAAGAAGCCTATCCAACTGAATTTAATTACTCAACAGACCACCTTATTTCCATAGTTTTCTTTTCAAATCATACAGTGGTGAAAAAGCAACTGTGTTTGTGTGACAAATGCAAAAATGCCACCACAAAACATGAGTCAACATTAGGAGACTGTCAAGCATTTAGTATCAACCACAACCGCAAGACAAATGCTTCTGTTTCTGTTTCAGCATGCTTATACCCATGATGCTTTTAGAGGATGGGAAAATAAGTGCAACCAAAGCTGACAGACTAACATCTACTGTACGCTTAACACGTTTAAGTGCATCATGACAAGAGCAAATGAGAAAACCGACACACATTAGTGGGAAAATTTCATGACTGTCGTGCCACATGCAGTAAAAATACAGAAAACAATACAATGTTGTTTCTGGGCAATGGAGGATGTCATTGTTTCTCTGTGTGACAACTGGCCGCCCCCTCCCTGCTCTCAACTCCACCGGTCTCTGCAGTGCTGCAGTCTGCTAAATTACTATCAGTGAGTCTGGAGAGACACATGCTTGCTCTTTCCTCTCACTATCTGCTTCATGACAGTGTCTCCCACTCTCTCTCTCTGTCTCTCTCTCTCTCTCTCTCTCTCTCTCTCTCTCTCTCTCTCTCTCTCTCTCCCTCTCTCTTCCTCACACACACACACACGTATGCATGTAAGCAGACATGGCTCGGCCTATATTACGTCTGATGTGGATTTGGTTATGTGAAAACAGATGAGAGCTACACAGCGCACGCATCAGAAGCTGGTCGATGCTTTCACGTGAATATTCACGCTTGATGGGAATTACACTGGAACGCAGGCACAGATCTACATATGGTCACACATGAATGCACTGTGAGCCAGGGCACACAGAAACACAGATGCTTCTCTGTAGCCCTTTATAAGCAGGCCTTTCCTGTGTTTTCTTGTCTGTTTATTTCTCTTGCCATAAATCACCTACTCCAAACAAGGTGATTATAAGGACTGGGTTGTTCCATACATTATTAATGGGGGAGAGAAAGGAGGCGCTCAGGTGCTCCGTCATGGTGTAGTCAGCATTTTAACCTGTGCTGACATTTACAGTTCGTTCTCACCCGAGACAGAAGGAAGACACCATATACAGATGGTTAGCTGCAAATGATGGATTTTTTTCCTCCTGCAGTTGTCATAAAACGCCACACACATGCTGAGCAGGCTCTTCTCCAGAGGGAAGCATACCTAGATATTAATAACACTCACGTCAATGTGTGTGTGCGTGTGCTTATACATGCATTTTCTGAGCACGTACTGTGGGAATATGGTGGACTTTCTGCTCTCTTTTAATAACGCTGTATTCACAGATTCTGGGCTTTAAAGGGACAGTTCACCCAAATCATAAAGAACATACAGTATTTTCTCACTTACTTCTACAGTAGTTGTATTCAGCCGTGCACAGATTTCTGCCTCAGTACAATTGAGGTGAATTACAGCATTGACAATTATATATTAACTGCTAATACTTTATTAGTGGTCGTGACTCTCCTATTAGCTGAAATTGAATGTAATGAAGTGGCACGGCCGAGAGATCACACCAGCTGATATTTAAATTGTGAAACACTTTATAATTCTGTCAGTTGTTCCAAACTATGCAAAGTTTGGTGGATTGCCATAAGAATATATGTAGGACTGCCTGTCTTTGGTAATGCAGTGTAGATGAGATGAAACAATACTAAAATGTCTCTGTAGTTTGAATTTTGACTCATCCTGATGCGTTCAAAAGGAGTTTAATAATGAGATTCAGTGTTTGAAAAGGTCACTGTGCTGTGCTGCCGACCTGTTTCATGTCTGTTGAGTGAGGGATGAAGCTGAATATCAGAATGATATGTCAGTTTCCCCGTCCGCTGCATCATAAAAACAGACTTTGACAGTTCAGTGAATTTAAAATGATGAAATGCAGTTGCTAAGTTGTTTTTGAGGATAAAAGGGCATCCCCAAGTTTGCCTAGTTTCTCAAGTTTCTGGGCCGTAAAACATCTCAACTAAACAGAAACTATTTTTACAGTGTATGTCAATGATACAGACAGCTGGGTAATATTATGAGACTATCAGGAATAGGTTTGAATATTTTTTCAATTATCAAATCATTCAGTGAAACAATACAACCTCTGACATTTGGCCTATTTTGTAATAAATCTGTCACAGCTGCAAAAATAATTTTAATTAAACATATATCTAATAGCAGAGTAGACAAATTAAGAGCTGTTATAAATTTAAAATATTTTGGAAATGTTAAGTGTAAAATGTGAAACCTTATATATATTTAGATGATCTATTTTATGACTTTTCGAGCCTTTTTCAGGACCTTTTCACACTGCCTTTCATTAGGCTGCATTTTGCTCTTATGTAATGACATGCAATGACTTTGTCTCTGCTGTGAGACAATATCAGACATTGACCAAGCAGCTTATTCAAAGGAAGTGACGTTGATTTTCTGGTTCTGATTATGATGCTCACAGTTTCAAACAAGCCTGCCGATTGCTGCTGCTGCCGCCATACACAAACAAATATTGACACATGTAAACTTCGTCAAACAACACTGACCCAGCAGTCACTTCACATTTTTGAGAAGATTAAGTAATCTGCTTTATGTTCTTTCCTATGTGCACGTTTTCTAAGTCTCTTAAAGAGAGCTCAAACATGCAGCTGCACAAACAATTGTTTCAAGTATTGTTCAATTCCGTTATTTGTGAAGTTTAATTACAACATTCTGCATATTTTTGCAGTTAAGATACCCAAAACATTTCATAGTTTGGATAAATCTTGGTTGCGAGCCACAAGTGAAGGTAAAGTGTGATAGTCAACTGGAAAATCAACAAAAATCCACCGAGAGGAGAGTTTAAGGTCAAGGTTGTTGCAGCATGCTCTCCTGTTCTCCTCCCTGCTGCACAAACCACTTGAGCCAAGTAATTATTATCAATCATGATAACAATACGACCAAATTACTTAATTATCAACTAATTATCATTCATGATTACTCAACAGGACTTTATATTTACGATCAAGCTTTATAAAAAAACAACTAATAAGATGAACAACTCTGCTTTCTAATAGTTTTATTTTGGAGGCAACTCTAAACCCACATGACTTAAATAAGTAAATACTGAAGACTGAAGCTGTGAGGTCATTGTGCCCTCAGATTGTACAAAAGGTTAAGATTACAACTTGACTGTAAAAAGGGGATTACTGTGAGAGCAATAAGACTGGCTCAGTGTCTCATAGTTCTAAATGACCACAGTATATCAATACAGCTTGACAGGGTTGTTCATCAGCACCAAACGACTCAATCATTACTTCATCGGCTGCTGAGAGTTCAGGCTTTCAAAACCCAGCGTTCAAGTGTTCTCCATTATAGAACAGCAACTCTCAGCATCAATTAATGTCACCACACTTCAAATGCAAATAAGCCTGGTTCTCCAGCCACACATGAATATTCAGTATTATTATGACAGTATTTTACATTATGGTATATCTGTCGCCTGTGATTTCTATTTTTATCTGCTTTAACTGCTTAATTGACTCATCTTTTGAAAACGTAACTTCAGGTTAGACATCAGTATGAGCACAGCAAGTCCTAAATGTTTAGGGGTAGAGATTGAGATATTATATTATTATTTAAGAACATCATTGCAACTCATGGTCCAACTGATTCCTGGGCTTTCAGTCATAGAAAAAGCCAATAAGTGGACCTTAGGTTCAAAGGTTGTCAAAAAGCAAAGCTGTAGACATGGTGTCCAAACCTGTGAAAAATCTTTGCAGCTCAGTTTTACAGTTTTACGTTTGTTAGCTTTGTTCAGTCAATCTAAGACCATTGAACTGTTCAAGGAATAGTTGGATGTTTTAAGAAATACAATCATCTTTCTTACCACAAGTCAGATGAGAAGATTGATACTACTCATACATACTCGTGTGTAAAATAAATATGAAAAAAAGTGGATATTTTAAATTCACAGTACTGGCAAGAAATTGTATAAGCATGTTTATCAAAATGTCAGACTACTCCTTTAACCATTTGTGGATACTTTAAATTGACAGTACAGGCAAAAAATGGTATAAGCATGTTTATCAAAATGTCAGACTATTCCTTTAACCATTTGTGGATACTTTAAATTCACAGTACAGGCAAAAAATGTTATAAGCATGTTTATCAAAATGTCAGACTATTCCTTTAACCATTAGTGGAAACTTTAAATTCACAGTACAGAACAAAAATGTTACAAAAGTTCAGTTAGTCTCCCTGCAGAGTGTCGTTCATGTGTCGTCATCCCTGAACTCCATCCTGTCTCACCTGCTGTCCTTTACACTGTCTTAAGGCTTGATTATTACAATTTTTCATTAACAATGTTTGACACTTAAATGTTTCACTCTCTTCACTGTGTCATACTGTAGAATGTTTTATGTAAAAGGGCTTTCTCACTCACATGAAACTTCAAAATGGTGTTCAGATGAAGTAGCAGCCATGCTCCTTTCCTCACTTGTGCATTAAGACTGTTGCATCCTGCCACCTGCCACTGGCATGGTTACCATAGAAACGGTCAAGTTTCAAAAGATTTAAACATTTATAAAATATCTTAAAATATCCAACAGTCATATAAACACTGTTTTTGTTAATTTGGGTGTAAGCTTATCTAGGTTTGAGACCATCAATAATGGAACTGTATGTAATGTAATGTAAGTTGGTTGATTGGTTAAGATACAACATGTTAAAGATTGAAAAATGATGTTTAAATGTTGATTAATGTTGAAAAGATTAAGTTGTTTTTTAAGAGAGATAAATATCTGTTAATATAGCCATAATATCCCTGACATTAAGTGATATAAACTCTTATTCTATGTTAATGTATTAAAGTTTAATGCACTTTTTAACCATTATCTTTCCAATACCTTTGTCATAATCTTAAAACCTACACACATGCATGCCCAAACACCTTTTCAACTTTACAAACAATTGAAAGAGAATATTTTCACAACAATTAGTCAGAAATTGCACAACTTAGATCAAAGAAAGAGAGTTGGGACAGGGGATGCCGGCAGAGGCTCATGGGAGTGATAACTAGCAGCAGGTGCCATCGTCATTGAACTGCTCGTGAGTGATGAATACTCAGGTTAATGAGATAGCATGGGGGATTAGAAAACATGCGCAAATAGTGATAACATTAGTTGCCATCTGGAAAGAGCAATACAGATCTCATCTGTATCACTTGTACTTTGGCTCTATGGTGGTTTCAACACACCAACTAATTCATACAATATGCAGTGAGTTTTAAGAGCAAATGATTCCTTTTTCCTCCTGACCTCAGTCTGGTTATGACAACTGTGTAAAATGGAGAATGTGCGATCACTGTGTTGCCACAAACAGACACTGCGGCCGGGTGGTGTGGCTTCGAGCGGACTGTGTTGCAGAAGGGACTGATAAGCGACAGCAATGCTGCCTGATTGGGAAGTAAGATGGACAAAAACTAAAGGCAATGCCTGGGGTGTTGCCACTGGCAACTGGAGCTGGCCATATGCTGTATAGACTTATTGTGCTGCTGCACTCCTTATTAGTGACACTTTTCCAGAAACGGCAGAGCAGCTACAATAATCCAATCCAAGAAGTACATATATGCAATCATTCTCTGCGAAAGAGAACGAGAAAACAGAAAACAAACAGTATTTCATCCTGTGCCTCATTCCCTTTTTAAACATCCTATTAAATGAAAACTAAATTGACTCAAGAGAATGGCAGCAATTCAATCAACCTGATTAACAGGAAAACAGGCGATTAAAACGCTCCTCCTAGTTATTGAATTCTACAGTCTAAATGAAGGAAACACATATGGTATGTGGCATTCTCTGATAGATAATGAATGGAATGAGTGTTTTTATACATATTTATTTCCACTTCTCAGTGAGTGGAATGTGTCCTTGCCAAGCTGAAGCTCTAATCCATCAAGGTGAACTGAATCTGATTTGGTGACAAATAATATAAATAATAGAAAGAAAAAAAACACAGACCTGGTATGTGCATCAGTGGTTGTCTGTATTTAACATACTGTCCTGCAACACTATTTTATGGAAATGAAATGCATTTCAAAACCTCCAGGAAAATCTGGGTGTTCTGGGGTGAATTTAGAAGAGCTGTTATTGGAGACAGGCTTTTCATTCATCTGTGTTGAAGAGAAAAGGGCTGGGGTGAAATCTCCATAAAATATCCAAGCTTATGGCAAATGTTCCTATATGCATACTGTCTGTTATACTGTGATAACATTATGGCTGTCTGGTATGGATTAAATAAGCTTTTTCACATCCATGTGCGTAAGCGTTTTTAAGGGTAAATGTCATGTTTTTTTATAATGTCAAAGCTCTCACTGAGGCGCTTTTCATCTTTGCTAATGGACATGTAGGCAGCCTGCACGATATATGGCAGGCTGTATGTTGGTGACAGTTCAAGCTCACCTTAAATTCACCTCACATCTCGACAAAGAGATTGACAGAAATAAAACTAAAGAAAGCTTTTGGCTTCATGATGATAGGAGGCTCGTCATGATAATCTAGCACCTGTAAAATAATCTGGAGGTCCATAATCAAAACTAACACCCTCCACCCCTGAAGCTCCAGCTCCTCCTCTCCTCACCTGGGGCCCATACTCACCTGTACTTCATACTGGTGTGGCGCCCAATGGCCTCCTTCATGTGGGCATGGCCATGTGGAACCGGACGGGGCCCGGACCCTTCCCTGGTCTTGACCGAGCCTTGAGACATGTAGTTGCCATTGCTCCCTTGTCCACTACCTCCTCCACCTCCTCCTCCACTACCACCTCCTCCACTACCACCACCTCCTCCTCCACATCCTCCCCCTGACCCTCCACTGCTTCCTCCAGGAGGTGGAGCGTTGCGAAGGCCACCGAGCCTGTCTTCACTGCGACTCTTGAGGTTGTGCTCAGTGCAGGCGAAAGACACCTGCATCCTGACCCTGGATGTGTCCGCTGTCTCTTATTTTGGGTGAATGGGTTAAAATCTTCTTTCCCCCCCCCCCCAGGAGCTCACACAAACAATAATGTCTGAAAATGTGTTGGTGCTGCTTTTTAAACTGTTGTGCTGCTGTGTTAAAGCAGTGACGCCCATACAAAAGGGCTCAGACAGGGCAGGTCAGAGATTTTTGGCTGAGAGTTGGAGGGAACAGGCAAGAGTCCAGCCTCTAACATGACACACACTGAGTGACCGTCTGCTCCGTCTCCTGTCTGGTGATGCAAACCTGGCAAAATGCTCTTTGAGTGTTCACACTCACAAGATGCATCAAGGCTGCCCTCCAAAAATCATCAGGAAGCTTGTAAGCTCACAGCAGTCCTCAGACAGATTTGGGGATGGGATCCTCAGTGATGTAGATTCCTCTCTTGAGAGTGTCAGCCGCTCGGCCTTTCCCCCTCATACATACATGCACAGGCTCGTATAGCTTATGTTGGGTGGTGAAGCACTTCCCAGCTTGCTGTCTTCTCTTCAGCTGATGATAGTTGTGTCTGTGTTGAGCCGAGGAGCTCCAGAGTGTGCCGCAGCAATGACACAATCACAGCTACAGGCATCCTCTCACCTCGCGTCGAAATAAGGCATTTCCCCCCCTTTTGTCGCAAGGTGGGTCAGAGAAAAAAAAACTGTCTTGATTGCTCGATTTTACATTTCCGAGTCCGCGCAGGGTAAACACACTTGATATGATGCGAATTCACACAGTCAAACCCCACCGATGCATCATCGCCCAGCAGCCTCACGCAGCATCAAATTGATGCAAGAGGAAAAAGAGAGAGAGAGAGATGGAGAGGGGAGAAAAAAGAAAATTCAAGAGCAAATATCGAGCCGGTTTTTATTACCTTCACTGTGTGGAGTCGTGCACACACCGGCAGCAACAGCAACATCTGTGCAGGTCTCTTATTATTCGACAAAAAAAACGCCGGCATACTGGCCCCAAAATCAGCTGCAGCAGACATTTCAAACAGGCGATGCCACCTCTCTGCTCTCATCCAGCATCATTTTATAGGTCACTTCAATATCCGACTTTTTTCTTTTCTTTTCCCTTCTTCTTCTCCTGCTTCTCCTTCTTCTTCCCTTTTTTTTCCAGAGGCTCCAAAAATTGTTCACGACTCACACAAGCAGTGTGGGGGTTTGCAAGATGCTCTCTCTCTCTCTCTCTCTCTCTCTCTCTCTCTCTCTCTCTCTCTCTCTCTCTCTCTCTCTCTCTCTCTCTCTCTCTCTCTCTCTCTCTCGGGTGTGATCTCTACATTTTTCATTACACTGTGTACACATTTCATCACATCGTCACATTATGTCAGTGAAGCTTACACACAATATTGAGCTGAGAGAAAATGAAAAAAACAGCACACACAAACGATATTACATTAAATATATTATATGCACTCACATTTTCACTTCACAGCCGATGCAAGCTCCTCATTTTTCAAGATGTGGCTCTCCATTCTCCATTTCTATTCACAGGCATCAGTCTTTCTACCACACCCATGTTTGCATATGCATAACAGGCCTTTTTCAGCCTGATATGCTGTATATCGATATAACTATCCACCAAAATTATACAGAAACAGTGTCATCATCATGTCTGAGTCACATCACATCATAGCATGACTTATCATATCTCATTACATCATATTCAAATAAAACTGTTGTGTCATTCGGTGGCCAGGCAATGATAATAGTTCTTTTGAGTCTGTGTTTACAATCTAAACTATGCTGCCATATCCTTAGAGAAGACTGTCAATCTACAAAGCTCTCAGTCAGGGCTATGTAATGTCTGCTTCACCCAGCAGGACAATCTGCACAGCAGTCAGCTGCCAGCAGAGTGTAACTCGGAGTATACGCTGGCAATCAGCTCCTTTTACAGAGCCATTCAGTAAGAGCTGAGACGAAGAAAGTTTCCAGCCGTAAAGGCAGAAAGAAAATGTGAATGCCACCGACTGTGACATTTTAAAATATAAGGGGGTTTAATGATCTCCTACACAGACAAGCAGGGTGGGTGAAAATGGGATCCCTCAATGTGTCAAGTCAAGTGTGCACCTCACATCAACAGCCACTTTTCCAAGAATCATCTCATTTTGTATTCCAGACCTGGAAAATACACTTTTAACTGAATCTTAATCTACATATGGAGGCTTCACCATCACTCCAAATACTGTTATTCATCATCAGTTTAAACAGCAACAGCACTAACAGTGACTCAGCCTGCTCAACAGTTCAGAAACTATTGCACTAATTGATGGTGGTGCTTCCCTTCACTGTCACAGAGCACCAGCTGCTCCATCTTGAAGTTCTATGACAACACACAACAGAAATGATTGAATCTTTGAACACGTTTCTGCAAATATAGCTGTATAAAGTTGAGGAAATAGATGACCACTTCTTTTATGCTTCACTGTGGAGGTGCATTATACAACATATTGTATAATGAGAATGTCGTTGGAAGGATATATCCATCAGCACCAAAGCTCATTATAAGACATGTCTCTCAGTGATCCTCTATAAACCGTCAAGCCTCCATCCTAAATAAAACGCTCAAGCTGATTTATAAAATGTTTCTTTCTTACAGTGCGGTAAATCTCTGCAGTCACTGAGGTTTTTTTGTAGATCCATTCATTTATCATAGGTGGATTCCTGTCTGCTTTCTATTTGATAACTAATTTAATGTCTTTATTTAAAAACAGTTTGCACTAACACAAATGTGTGCCATGCATAAATGTTGTCTAGTGAGACAATCAGCACAGATGGAGCAAATAAACACATCTCCCACAGTGGCACACTGCTGTTGGCAGGCTTCTTCTGCTAGCTGTGGCGATGCTAACAGCTGGTTTTGGCTTCCTTGGACTAAATAAGAAGAATGCAAGAATAAAGAATGCTGAGAGTTGTTTGTGGTGTGCCTCTGCATGAAATGTGCATGTAGTTTAGTAAAGCTGAGGGCATTTATCCTCCTTGAAACTGTAACTTTGAAATACTCCCTCAGACTTATTGTTTTTCTTGTGGCTTTGGATGATCTTAAAATGATCAAACAAGAGGAGAGTTACTGAAGGCTTTTCCTAGAGTTGCTTTGACTCAATCGATCACCATCTGACAAACTGTATGTTTAAATACTTCTGAGTTTATACATATGTATAAGATTATACATTCTTGCCTTCATAATCTGTTTGTCAAAAATTCAAGTATCTGTGTCACTTTCCCAAATTTGCTCTGCACTCAGGATGTGGAAATGGTTGCCTCCTGCAAAACCAGCAAAATAGAGAGAAAGCTGAGGTAGATGCTGTGTTGACTACAAATAATCACTTTCAATCGTGAAACAGTCTGATGCATTATTATGCAAATTAACCAAGGCCAGAATATCACACATAGAGGCTTCATAAACTATTAAAAAGAGTGAGTTCCAGTGTGCTGTCAGAGGTGGAAGAATCAACTAAGCTGAATAATTGTCAAATGTGTGCTACTGCTAAATGCTACAAGTAGAGAACCATCAGATCTAGATTTGAGAGTAAATGAGACATATTTTTCTGAAACTGCAGGTGTCACTTGTTCATACATATGATGTTCTTTAAGCAGAAGATTTTCTTGTGCTCTGGTTATGAGTCATTATGCCACAGGGCCGACTTGTCCTTCCATCAAGGTGACACTGCCACCTAGAGGCAACATTACTGGAGCCTTAGTGACTGTGTGACTTTGGGGTACAGTGCAGCAAGTAAAAAACGCCATGCCGTGTCATGAGAACTCTGTTATCTGTACTGCAACATGAATTACACTCACAAATAAGCCACTACTTATCTAACATGCACATAACAAAACGGACAACAAGATGCTGCAGGCCTCTATCTTCTATGATGATGCTGGTATGTCTAAATGTTAGATGTAAAACAAGAAACAGAGAATTTGAGTGAAAAAAAAACCTCCCACAGCAGCCCTTTCATCCCAAAATAGCTCATTTGAACTCTTTCAACTGAGAGGCGTAAGCAGTGTGACAACCAACTGTCCCCTGCTGTCACATCATGCATCATTAACCCTGAACCTGTGCCCCACTGGTGTTGACCCTGTCAAGCGGTGTGTTGGAGGTTGAAATTAGTTGATGTAGCGGTCCCCTGTAAGCCACTATATCTGGCATTAACATTACTGATGCTGAACCTCCAGATGTTTCTGCAGTCCAGCCGCATTTATTCATCACCGCTCTGCTTCGAAATCTCATCAAACGCTTGATATTTGTTTCTAGGTCACTGGTGAGAAAAAAACTGCAAATATGTTTCTTTTTTTTTCTGCCTGTGAATGATATCTCCACTCACTGCCTCCAATTGCAGCCCTCCTCAAACACTCAACTGCATTCATGCATTAGTAATATATATGAAAAGTATTAATCACAATATTTAAATGGATCATCCACAGATGGCTGAGTGTTCAGAGTGATCTGCCAGTTTCTCTCTGATATGTTAAGTTTGTCCTGTGTCTACTCAAAGGCAGCTAAAAATAAAACTCCTTGTTAAATGTCATTTGAACTCAATGTGCATGTTGAGACATTGTAAGTTGAAATAATGAGTACAAATGTAAGTGAATGGGTTAATTTGAAGGTGTGATGCCACTATTCAGTTGCCGCTGACTGCTGCTTTTACTCTCAAAAATCAAGTTGCTTCACGATTTCATATCATATATTTGCTGTACTTGCAGTTTATATAACATTGGAGAGCAAACCTCTCCACACATCTCTGCCTCCTTCCCACTCACCTGTACATCATTGCAGAGCGCTCAGCATCGCAGTCGGCCAGGGAGAGGCCACATTCTCTCAGGTATAGCTCCAGTCGTCGGCGCTCCACCAGCCTGTGTGCCGCCTCCAGGATCTGTGAAGCCAGGGCCTCTGACTCAGTCCTCTGGTCTGGGGTCTTGCTGCTCCGGGCTCCAGATTTGGCCACAATACTCCCAGAGGAGGATGATGCCTTGGGCTTCTTACTGAAGCCATAGAGGTCTTCCACAGAGTATTTCCCCCCTTTCCCTCCTCCACTTCCACCACGGCTTGCAAACATTGTTACCCGGAGTCAAATGCTGCAGCAGATGAAAATCCGTCTTCCCTTCAGCTCAGTTTTACCTGCTACATCTACTTTAGGCAAAAGCAGCTCCTGACTTAGAAACAAAACAACAAGGCAGAGCTATTTTGATAGAGATTTATGAAGATTAGAAACATCCGGCCCCAGGATGTCAGGCATCAAACTGCTGGAAAGAAGAACTTGAAGCACTTGTAAAATATCAAAAAGTCCTGAATGCTCCTTTGTGGAGTCTGAAACCAAAATAAAACAAAGCCAGTCCTAATATGTCAGAAGCAACACCCAGTCACAAACAATGACTCCTGCTGATGTGTGGTGCTTCTTTGAGTCAAAATGTAGAGGAAAAGCAATCAGCATTTTTTTTCTCTCTTTATCTCTTAAAGGAGGGAAAGTGAGGGATTTGTGATGAAGCCCCACCAGCTTACATTTGTTCAGATTAAGAGAGCACCCGGATGCAGCATCTCTACTCCCGTGGCTGCCTTATAATCTGAAACAGTGGAGGCTGTGAGAGTTCAGCTCTTTGACCTTTACTTCAGGCACAGAGTGGTGGCAAATCTCTCAACAAACATGGACAATTGATCAGTTAAACTGCAGGAGCAATAACTAACACTCGCTGCCTTCCAGCTCCTGTTGGCTCACACAAAGAGAGGGCGGCATCCTCCCAAAGCCTGGCGCAGGCTTCAGGCCAGCGGTGAGTATTATTATTGTCTGGGTCTGGGTTAATGTGCAAGCCAAACCCCCAGTGCCTGATTTTCACACAAACCATAAAGAAGCACAGAAAGTGTGAACCTCTTCTCACTTGGGCTCAAGTGCAACCACTAAGGACATCCTCTGAGTGCATATCCCTCTACTAGACTAACATGAAAGAATATGAAAGAAATGAAAATACAAATAGAGTGACATAAATAATATGGAAACAGTAGGTTGCAGTTTAAAACCTGATGATGCTGATGGAGAGGATTACTTCTTCTCAGCACTATATGCAAAGAAATCCACCTTGTAATCCCATAGATGCATATGTAGATGTTAAGTCTCAGCTTAAAGATCCATACCGGAAAGAAAAATGAATTTGTATCTTACGTAGATATAATAAATACCATCCACTTATCCATCGGATTATTCACTCTCTCCTGCTATGACACAACTGCAAAGTATTGGTCTGATTTCTCAAAGATAGATATCATTGTCATTTCAGAAGATAAAATCTGATGAGCCCCTGTTATTAGTTAGTAAAAATGCTTCCTTGATTAGGTGAGATGCTGATCGGTAGGTTAAAGGTTGCATGCATATGATTTAAAGGAACTATCAATGACTTCATGCATGAATGAAAGTGCATCTGCACACTAAAGTCAAGCTCATTGACTGTCTGATGATCCATTCATGCATCTGCTCATCTGTCTCTGCTCCATCATCTTCCAGTTATCATGGCAGCCATGCAGGCGCTTTTTTCCCAAAATGCAGCTTCCTGTTTTTTGCAGCAGTGGCTTTCAGAAACAGAGATCATCTGGGATTAAGCTGCAATAATCGCCCTTGCGATTGACCACAGCCACACGGGCAGCCCGGGGTCAGTCTTGATCTTCTCTGTGTAAATTACAACCCTCAGTGTTCCCAGGCCAGAAAGAGTGGACGGCAGCCACCGCCGATTCTAGGTAGTGGGATTATTGTGATGCATGGATGGAGTAAACACTCAAATAAGAAGTGTAGTTTGGATTTATGTGAGTGATCTTGATCTCTGCATTGTGTAACAATCTGATATCAGGGTTAGAACAGAGGAGTTTGTTTTTAGACATCTGTTGTATAACTGTGCAAAGATCTTAGTTTTGGTCTGTGTGACAAAATAGTAACTCAGAGATATAGAGCATAAAAAACTATGATGCAGTCAAGCTATTTTTTCCACAGTGCACACACTGTACAGAGATGAGAGGGGCCCGAGCTCAATTGTTTAGTGAGAAGTGGGTGTACTGCAGATGGAGGCATTTCTCCTCACATGTGTTGCAGAAAAACAGGAATCATGTGACTGTTTTTCAGGATCCTTGCCAGGCTCCAGCGTCGCTCACACACTAGCAACTTAATGTTGTGATGAAGGTTGTCAGATTCATTTTACTGTGAGTGTGGGAGTGGAGGGGCAGGGACGGTCTTTAAAAGTCACTAAGAACACATGATAGCCTGAATGCCCATCTGTTTCTCGCTCTCACTGGTAGAAAGATGGAAACAAAATCCAAAATGTTACTTGAGGCATTATGGAGTTATTTGCTTATTTTCTCTAAAATGTTTTCTTTTATTACAAAGGATAAATGTTTGTTGCTTCTCTGTAATCATTGTTTGTTTGTTTAAAGTCTCTGTAACCCAAAAACTTTTTCTTCTTGTTACTACAGTTGAAGGTTTGAGCTTCACTGTGTAAAATGATGCTCAGGGTTTCACTAGCATTGAACCTCTTCTCCAAGGAGCAAACATTAAAGAATAATATTGTTATAATAATATGTACAACTGCAGATTATAGTTATACATACACATGAGCTTCAAACAGCTTTCATTATTACAAGTAGGGCTGCAACAATTAGTTGATTAATCGATTAGTTGATCATCAGAAAATGTTTCTGCAACCATTATGATAATCAACTAATTGTTTCTGTAATTTTTCAAACAAAGTGTCACATATTTGATCTTCCAGCTTCTTAAATCTCAAGATTCGTTGTCTTTTCTTTTTCGCACATTACAGTTACATACATATCGTACATTGAAGACATCCCTGAGAAGTCTGAATGCCATTTTTAAAACATTAAAACATTTCGCAGACTTAATCAACAATTCGTGAAAATAATCTGCATATTAATCGTATAATAATTGTAAATTGCAGTCATAATAAAGAGGGTGTCTGTGCTTGTAAACAAGAGATAATCGCCACATGCTTGTTAAATGTCGAGCATGTAAAACACAGCTGAGTGTGTTTGACTGAAGGATATTTGCGTATGGATTCATCTTTGCTGCAGCATGACAGAGCCCTATATCCTCCTCTCAGACCTCCACCTGAGGTCGACCAAGCGAAACATGACTCTGCTTTTCCCCCAGGGTGCCACACCCTCACATCACCGCTAGAGGGAGACAGAGCAGCGCGGCTGAAACATACAGCATCTCCAGATGTTCAGTACAAGTTACCGTGAGGGGATCTTAAAATGGGTACATTTCATGACACGGTTACGATGCTTTTGTGTGATTGACAACACAACGCTTATCAGTAATAATTTAGCATTAGATTATACATGATTGATTACGGATTATAACATCCATTATTAGAGATGCTCAGTGAGCGCAGACATAAGGGTCGGTTGTTTATTTGACGTGACTTGAAAATGCTGCAGTTGAGAAGTTCACACACACACACACACACACACACACACACACGCACACACACACACACACACACGCACACACATGCACGCGCGCACACACACACCTGACCTCCTGATCATTCGCACATGATGATCTCTGCTCTCTATGTGTCTCCGTCCGATTTCGTCAATCCAGACATGTCACAGGCTGTCCACCGTGCTGTAGTTTTGTAGAGCACTACTGTGCACACACTGACACTGAGGCAAATACAAAATAATCGTGCACTAAAACGCATTTGTGCAGACGTGACATTGCAGGGTTAATGACGTTTTTTGGTGGTGTGAAGTTGGACTGATGTCTCGGATCAAAAATTCGACTCCACACAGACACTCGGCCTTCATGCATTTCTGTTTTAGGTGTATTTCGTATTTCAACCTTAACCTAACTTTATTTTTGTGAAACACCGACAACCCTGTACTCGTGAGTCGATATTATCATGAAGGGAAGCAATTATTATTTGATCTCAGTATTATAAAAAACAGAGATTAGACTTTCTGCACACTAGAGGGAGCTCATAACACAGTATATAATATCCATGCTTCTTTTTTTTGTTCTTTTTTTCCTGCAAATTCTTCTATTCTGGGTATGTTGTTTATTTGAATTAGGGTGGTGGTCATTTCTGTTGCATATGAACTGTGTTAAATTGAGGAGTGTGCCCACTTACTTTCTTTCTGTAATCTGATTACATTCAATACATGCACACATTTACTCTCTCTCTCTCTCTCTCTCTCTCTCTCTCTCTCTCTCTCTCTCTCTCTCTCTCTCTCTCTCTCTCTCTCTTTCATGCACACACACTATATACTTCTTGTTATATTGCGCCCAGATGCTGGTAAATTATAACCATATGCTCCTTCCTCAAATTTCTAAGTGGACTCTGCATATGGTGAACAAAGATGCAGAGACGTCGAGAGAAACCTCCACACACACACACACACACACACACACCCTGTAGACTGTCACAATGTGAGCCCAAAACACACAGTTTGTTCATGGGGTCAGTGATAAACGTGAGCGGTCATGTTTTTACAGTATAATCAACACTTCTGATGGACTGTCGTTTATCCAAAGTAGGCTGAAACAGTGGGTGTAGGTTTGGGGGCCACAGGGGAACAAAAGGGGGGGTGCGCTTAATCTGTTGGCCTGCTGTGCAGAGAGCTGCATTCATACAACCCAAAAACTGACTGAATGAGGTTCAGACTACATGTAAGAAAAAAATCTGTTCTCAGAGCAGGAGCTTGTGTGTGTGTGTGTGTGTGTGTGTGTGTGTGTGTGTGTGTGTGTGTGTGTGTGTGTGTGTGTGTGTGTGTGTGTGTGTGACTGTTTAATCGAATGACCAGTGTTTATTCATTCCTTTGCTTGGTATACTTGGAGGAAAATAGTTCATTTAGGTGATTTGCTGCTGCACTGTCATTTAAATGTAGAAAAAGAAAAGGCGAAATCCAGTTAGAGTAAACAACTTAGACCACAGTACGAATATGAGGCCCAGACTTTGCTGTAATCATGAAAAATAGAAAAAGCAGACAGGGCTGAGGTCTTTACTGCTGCAAAGAAAACTGAGTTTAGATATTCCAAACTGATGCTGTACTCCAAACTGTGACCAATGATGCTAAAACCAAACAATATGTGGAATTGAGTATACAAATTCAGTGCTTCTTAGTTTTTAAAGCCGTAACATTCAAGAGATTCACATTTTTCTCCTAATCGTTAAGATTTACAGTTGTGGGGCTCAGAGGTGAGAAGACTGATTTAGGACATGAAGGTGAAGCATGTGTGAGAGGTTAAGCACAACACTGAGAAGTAAACTCATCAATCTGAACTCAAGGAGGTGAGTTCAAACAGAATATCAATCACACTGATCAGAAACATCTTTAACATGAGTTTTCACACACACACATAACCCTGTCTACACACAGAGACTCACTGCTTCTGCTTCTTCAGACTTTTAGAGCAATTTGATAGTTTCCCCTATTTTTAATTCCCCCCCTAGCGTAGTGGTCCTTCAAGCAGAGCATGTGGATTGAGTTTCAGAATATGGGGCGATTCGCATGGAGAGGATAAGAAGCAGGGAAGGTCACACTTCTTTCATTTCCTTACAGAAGGCAACGAGCACATCTTAGCGCAGTGGAAAACAAAAGGGCGCCACGGGGGAGACGGATGGCTGCTGTGTGTGCACTGAAAGCTGAGACAGAGCAGAAACCTGCAAACACCTTTCGGGGGGGGGGGGCACTCGCTCATCCTGAACGTGTTAATGCTCATATTCGCATTCTTCATCTCACAAACAACTCCATCGAACATGTGATCTGGTCTTTGAAGTCTGGTGAAGGAGAAGCAGATACCACAATGTGATTAATGGCTGTTTTGGAGTCATAATGTTCATTGAAAAACCATTTGGCTTTATGAATAATCAATGTTTATGAGCAAACACGTACAGAAAGAAGCAGGCTGGACATTTGTCATTCAGAAATAAAATAAAAACTGAGATTATATAAAAGTACATTTCTTCTGAGGGTGACAGCCTGGAAGAAAATAATATCACTATAAAAGAATATGAAGCTATTACAAATAACAATAATAGCACTAAGGTGACAGCAGGGGTCTGTCATTAAAAGGTTTACATTGATTATCTGGATAAGGTGCATAATGAAAAGTACAATGCTAATTCCACATAAAACTCTGCTGCAGCATCAACGTATAATTAAATTCTTACAACCTTTATTTGACCAGATGGGTCAGCTAAGAACAAATTCTTATTTACAGTGATGGTCTGGCACAAGCTGCTGCAAAGTCAACAGACATGCTGTTGAACAGCGTGCAGTGACAACTTTCCCAGTGTTCAGATTTAATACAAAACAGAGTGGAAGCTCTCTGCCGAGCCATGTGCCTCCCATCTTTCACCACGATGCATACACAGGTGAAAACTAATCTTAGCTGGCTGCTGGTGGATTTGCTCAGAAACATTAGGCCATTTTGATCAAATTGTCTGCAAGTCATCGCAGGGAGAAAATCTGGCACCTGAGGCGAAAGAAGAGTGGCGCAGGAATTACAATCTGAAATCTAAGTTTCCATTTTAAAGCATCTGCTGTTGAGGAAAATCTAAGTAATATTTTGTACATCCAAAGAGAAGACTAATGGAAAATGAAATTTGTCTGCCGCTTCCAGACATGGATCTAGTTTCACATGCAAATGATATACATTTGATGCAGGATCACACTTTTCACACTTTTTGTGTGCTGTTTACTACACCAGGCCTAGTGAAACCATTTCAGTGTCTACTCTCCTGTCTCTCTCTCTCTCTCTCTCCCTCCCCCACCCCCCTTTTCTTTCAAACACACATGTACCTGTCCCACTGGCTAACCCTCACCCACCACTATCCACCCACCCACACACATACACCCGCACACAAACTCCACACTTGAATGCACACAGGAATGCGAGGGGAATGACACAATCCACCAAATGCTAAAACCTTGTGGGCCTGGTCCGCTCTCTGCTCAACAGCAGCCCTAATGAATGGCCATTCAGATACACGGACAAAGCTGAGGCTAGATTTGTACTATACACTGGGGTCAAAGGTCACGCAAAGCACTGACAGAAGTAGAAACCAGAGATGAATGCCCGTCTCTCTTTTTAACGCTGAATCACTCCGGCGCAGAGACTCACTGACACCAAAATACACTCTGGAGTTTAGAAAAAAAACCCCATCTTTGTTATTTATTTCCGCTACATGGACGCTTCACTAATGCAGGTCTGTGTTTTGTGGGCCACACAAGAGTAATAGAACAAGAAGAATGAGTCAGTAAAACAGAGATAATCAAAGTACATTAATCAATGAAACTAAACACCTCTCGAAGCCCTGGCAGCTTATGCTGGTTATGGTAGCTTGTGGAGATAGAAGGAAAAAATTGTCTGTCTGTGTGTGTGTGTGTGTATGAGAGAGAGTTTAAGCTTATGCTGTGCTATAAGCTGCTCTCAGCCCGAGGCACAGGAGAAGAAAAGAACATCTCTTCATGATTAAAAGGGCTGAGGACCAGGAAGGGAAACATCGGAGAGGACAAGCTTCGAGGCCCTCGGGGCTAAAGGCTCTCTGGAGAAACAGAAGCCAAAGAGGAAAGGAGGAAACGTAAGTGGAGTGAGACTCGATTCTCGCCCTCGCAGTCTCCTGCTTCGCTCTCATTATTAAAAAACAGGGGCGACGGGGTAGATGAGAGGCATGTTTGCAACACGAGACACAAAGAAGACAGGAAAAACACCCCGTCAGCCATTTTACATAAACATTTTTTGCTATGATCTTAAGACAGTTCAGGCGAGATATTATCCAACTAAAGATGAAAACAAGAGAACCAAGAACAATTTATTTAGTTCACATCTAATAGCATTGAAATAAAACTCAATTAGAGATTAGAGGTTCAAAAGAATCCAGACATATCGCTGTGTTTTGGCTAAGGTAGAGCGGCTTGTTGTTGGCTTCCTATGACATACAGTAAATTACATTCACATATATTTATACAGTTTTCATGCTTCACTTGAAGTAAGAAGGACTTTGACTAGACTGAGTATCTACAGAGGCCATCTAAGGTGTTAATAAGGAGAAAAATGAGCCCTTGATGGTAAACACTGCTGTGTATCTTTATTATGAATACTGAATACAGATTAGCCTACACACAGGACGGTAATCAAAACATACTTTATCTATTCATCATTTCAAAGTTGACTTTATTAAGATCTTCAATATGAAGACCACGTTTCCCATAATCCTTGAAGGAATGTCTCAGACTCTTGCGTGACAATACCAGTGTTTCTGACCAAGGCTAGTCAAGTTTTGAATGCATGTTAGAAAAGAGGATGAACGCACACTAAGGTCCAATGATTTTATGGTGTCACCAATGTTTCCAACGCACTCTGTCTTTTTCATGTGTTGCCATAAAATGGTTGACCGTTTCCAGCCCTTAATTCTTGGTGTGCATTAACCAGACAACTCATACTGGCCCTTGAATCTGTGTTAATCATCACCTCCGAGTGGGTTTTGTTTGAGAGGAAATTGCGCCGTAAACCTCACGAAACCCTAGAAAATGATCACAGATGATAAAAGTGCAAAGTTCGAAGAGTCTGTCCTAAAACTATAGTCAGGTTCCCATATGAACATTCAAACATTGGTTTTCCTCGCTGTAGTCATTCCTATTGTTCATAGTGGCCATTAGAAGATCCCCTCTCTCCAAATGTGCTTTCAATGGAAGTGATGGAGGACAAAAACCCACAGTCCTTGTTTCAAAGAAAAAAATGTATTTAAAAGTTTAACTGAAGATAATATGAGGCTTCAGCTGTCTGGGTGAGTGAAATAGAGTGGATATCTTCCACAGCTGTCTTTATATAAAAAAAGTTCCGTCTTTGTGTCGCCACTGACAGTGTTTTCCTCTCCAGCTGCAATAGTAGTAACAAAGAGAGGGAATCTGGTACCAAAAAGACTAACTCTGAAAGATACTGACTTGATTTGACAAGTTTGGATGACTGAAGCGTCGTATTAGCTTCAGATAAACTTTTAAATTCATTTCTGCACAGAAGGAGGACTGTGGATTTTCTCGCACGTCACTAACATGTGAAGTTCATTAAGAAGGGATCTTTTAATAGCCAAGAATGAACAGGAGGAATGATTACAGTAATTAAAACCTGTGTTCAATTGGGCCCCTGACTATTATTTTAAGACAGGCTTGAAATATTGTGAACCTATCCTTTAACGACTGTGCTATGAGAAAATATCTGCTGAGGGGAAACTGAATTCCCTCACTTATTACTAGGAAAGTTGTCTTTTGTCATGCAAAATAAACTGAACAGATTAAAAAAAGTGCACTATAGCACAAGAGTGAAACCATTTAGAAAAGCAATACAATGCATTTCGTATTCAACATTTTTGTTCAAGTGTGTTTAGAGGATGTTTAAGCTCCATTTTACTGATGTACTGCAGGTGGGGAAAATTATGCAGGCCTTAAATGTCAAAAAGACTGGAATTATCCTTCAAGTCTTAGAGCAATACTTTGACACTTTGAACTAGAGTCTGTTATTCTTCTTCAACAATCACTTGTAATAACGTGGGAGTTGTGCTGCTAATCAAACAGCGGATCAACAGCGTTGTTAGCATTCCACCCTGAAACCAATGGATACTGCTGACTGCGGGCTAGCCTGTTAGCTGCTGTGCATTGTGTGTGTGTGTGTAGCTTTGGGTCAAAAAGCAGAGACCATTTTTGGACATCTGATGAAGGAACCTAATACACTTAACTTCAAAATGTCAAAGTAACCCTTTAAGGTACATTTAAATGAGACAAGATTGAATCACTCGAGAGATTTCTTCTTTATAAAATTGGCATTTAAATCCACAAAGACGACTGAATGGCACTGGAAGATGATGAATAAGTACAGAATAAGCAAATAAAAAAACGTATCATTTACATCAGCAAAAACAACTTCGAGCCCAGATAGCTTCCTTAGTAAATTTCTACAAAGAAAACCAATTCTACAGTGTTCTCTGGTCTCTGAGTCCACTTGGTCCTTGTTCAGTCTGAGTATAATAAAATGGAGCTGCCAGCAGAAGCATGGGCAGTAGAAATAACTGACTGGCACTCCAAAACACATGGAGTCACTGAAGATTACAATTCACTGTGAAACGACAAAAGTGCTGATATGTCTCTGTGTCTCGCTGCTCCTCGTACGGTGCTGCGCTGGTGAAGGGGGGCTGGGGGAGAGGGGAGCAGACTGAGGAAGATGAAAGAGTCTGATTAGGAGGAGTCTCCAAAGTCTGCATTACACACCACACCTGAGTAAAGAGGAGGTAATGTTGAAATCAAATGAAAAAAAAGTTTTAAAAAAAGAAAAAAAGAAATCCAACACAGTTCAAATCTTCAGTCTTGGTGTGAAAGGTGTCTTTGTAGTGATGTAATCCAGATGTATTAATGCAAGACACCCAGAGTGACAACAGCTCTACTTCATGATTACATAATGATACTCAAATCCTGGCATCTGTTTTTGCTGTTTGTTGAAAAGGTGAAAGTGATTTTTTTTTTAGGACAACAAACCAGTCAACTACCAGTTTTCACAATGAAACAAACCGACCAGCATCTCCTCTTGGTTTAGTACATTAATTGGATCCTAAACTTGCGTAGATATAAAAACATTGAACGCTAACTGTAAGAAAGAGGCAGAGTCAGTTCACTGTCGGGTCACTCTGGGTGATTAACCAGTTTCTGGATGACTTTCCCATGCTGATTGGAAACTCATCTTTAATCACTGATTTTTTTTCTGTCAATCTCTCTTGGGAGTCCATGTTGAAAAAGAGGATCCAGAGTGCTGTCGGTACATAGCTGCACCCGCGTGCTGGTGTTCATCACCAGTTTAGGAGGCAGGTGAGCTAGAAGGTCACAGTTGTAGTGCTCTTGTTCCGAAAAGTCATCATCTGGATGCTGGAGAGGATTTTTCTCTGATGCCCGGCCAGCGTCACGCCCATGCGCAGCAGCTCCCTGAACACAGACAGAAAAAGAACAAATTAGACAGGAAGAACAGAAAGACTGAAATATTTAAATTTGATCTAAATTAAAATGATATTTTAACAAATTTTTGCTCTTTTTTTTGTTTTTCATACTTTCTGAATAAAATTGCATTTCAGAAAATTGCAGTCATTAATTTTCAGGAGGGAATTTAAACATAGCAATCGTCACTAGTTGCAGATAGGAGGAGTATACTGAATAGTGAAAATGTTCCTCCAAAGATAAGTATATGTTTAGATAAGAAATGTGAAGACAGGAACTGACTGTGTGGTGATCTGGGTCAGCTGATCCACTGAGGTGAAGCCGGCCTGCAGGAAGCTGTCTTCGTAGCGCTCCATCTTGATGGCCCTCAACCATTCCCCCACTGAAGCGCATGACGAAAGGGCTATAGGTGCACGCTGGTCCAGCAGGGGGTATGATGGCCTGGGGGGACAGAGGGGAGAGACAAAGGGACAACTTACACACACTGTCATCAAAACAACAGTGAGCAGCTTATATATATCCTGCAGCAACATTCCAGTTGACAAGCAGAGGTATAATCTGAGGCTGAGTGACTGACAGGGACAAACAATGGGATTTGTCAGAAGGGAGGGGGGGGGGGGGGGGGGGGGGGGGGGGGTCCTCTGTTGCATGTGTCCCAGCGACAGGCAGAATGTGGAGGAAGGGAAATGGACACAGCAAGTGGCTGACAGGTCACAGCAGGACATTAAGGTGGTTCATGAGATCAGACAGTAGGAGGGTAATCTCTGTCTTATGACTGTCAGAGCTCTAAACAGACACTTAAAGGGAGAAATTACGGGAGGACAGACATGCTTCCTTTTTTCTCCTCCTCTATATTTACTACCATTGTGGCTGTAATTGGCAGGTTTTCCTGTCAATCACCCAAACACATCTGCGCTCTCACCCTGCTCCTTCTTGAGCCACTATTTTCAGTGACGCTGGGTTGCGGATCAGCTTGTCCAGAGCGCTGACAAGGTCTGCGAAGCGAGGACGCGCTGAACGGTCCTTCTGCCAGCAGTCCAACATCAGCTGGTGCAGGTGGGTGGGGCAGTCAGGGGGCGGGGGCAGCCGGTAGTCCTGCTCTATGGCATTGATTACCTGAAAGGGAAGAAAAAAGGTTTCACAACTCAGACCAACACAATCAGCGAATGTTATTAAAATCAATACTGAGTTCCTTTGAGGGCAAAAAAATGTTGCAAAGATACAAACAGGAAGGAAACAAACAATTTCATGACACCTAAAATGATTATTTGTAAAGTTCCAACTATTGTTGGGTTTTTTTCAACGCTTTCTGCTGTGCCTACTGGCTTTTTGTTTAAACTTACATCCTGGTTGCTCATGTCCCAGTACGGTCTCTCTCCAAAAGACATGACCTCCCACATGACAATGCCATAGCTCCACACATCAGAGGCTGAGGTAAACTTTCTGAAGGCTATCGCCTCCGGTGCTGTCCAGCGGATTGGGATCTTACCTCCCTGCATTAAAAAAAACAAAAACAAACTGTCAACACTGCAAACATAAATATGGGCAGAGCCAGCTCTCTGCTGGAGGAAAACTAAAGGAAGTTAAATGGTTAATGAACTTTTCCAATATAATATTTTAATTAATGTAAAGCATGTGAGTGAATAAAATCATGAATCATTCATACAATATGTGCATTACTCTTTTTAATTAAAATTAAATTACACAAGCAATATTTTACTACATGATGAAATCTAATTGAAAAAGACATGAAATAAAACAAGAAAATAAAGCATGCTGACTGATACATTTTAAATTCCAAAGACTTTTTGTTCAGGCTTCAAACTGCAGAATATGATTTGTATACAACAACAAGAACATATGCTGTAGATGAATTTAATGAACAGAATTCTTGGGAATTAACTGAGGAAGGCTGTCGTCTCACCAGAGAGCTGGTGTAAGTCGGGTCAGAGGAGTTCTCCTGCAAGAAGCGTGACAAGCCGAAGTCGGACACCTTGCACACCAGGTTGCTGTTGATCAGGATGTTGCGGGCAGCCAGGTCCCGGTGGACGTAGCTCATCTCTGCCAGGTACTTCATGCCCGAGGCGATGCCGCGCAGCATTCCCACCAGCTGGATGGGCGTGAACTGGCTGTCGTTCAGCTGCAGTGGAGAGAAACAGTTTTTTTTGTGAAATGGGAGAAGTGACAGAGTGTTTCAGTGTGATAGTGTGGTGACAGTGCGTGTCAGTGTGTGTCTCAGTGTGCCACACTGACCCGTAGAAAAGAATCCAGAGCTCCGTTCTCCATAAACTCTGTGAGTATCATGACTGGACAGCTGGCTGTGATGATCCCCTCCAAGTGGATGATGTTGGGGTGCTGGAACTGGCCCATGATGGACGCCTCGGACAGGAAGTCTCGCCTTTGCTTGTCCGTGTAGCCGCCCTTTAATGTCTTTATTGCTACGTAGTTTTCTTTTTTCCCCGGGACCCTAAGCCGTCCTCGACACACCTCCCCGAACTCTCCTGCAGACACATAAACACACATTATGGGCTATTTCTTTTAGCTGGTGTTTATCACATTAGGAGGATGATGGTCGTCTTCAGCAAAATAAAGCTTGCTTGCAGCTACTGGTGCCCTTTGGTTTGAATATAGACTGCTAATACTGCTAACATATTTATCAGTTAATTGCTTTATTTACGCAGCAATATTGAATTCTGCCTGATAAAGAAGAATAACAGACCATTGTTTTAAATGTCACTGAATCAATTTAACTTAGTAAATTAGATATATTTTAATAATGTAACTTCCAAACAGGATAATCTGCTGGACAAGAAAAAAAAAACAATCACAGTCTGTGAGTGTACAGAAACAGTAAACAGTGCACATTTTACATTTCATACGAAAAGCATACAGCAGGGGCTTACCAGCTCCAATAACCTCCTCAATCTTGACAAAGGAAACATCGATTTCCTTGGCAAATTCTCGCACCGCCTCATTGGGGTCCTCATAGGTGAAAGGGTCGATATACACCTTGACCCCTGTGAGGGGAAAACAAAGAGAGCCGTGGGAAAGGAAAGAAAAGAAATGTTGAGATAACTGTAAGCAGCCTCGAGTCCAGTCTCATTAAAAAAATGATTTTCTTGATGTGAATAAGTTGTAAATCACAGCTGTGGTTGTGGTGTGCGTGTCCTTGATAGGTTACCTTGGCCAACAAGGTACTGGCTGTTTTTGTCACTCAGCTCTGGATCCTTTATTCGGCTGTGTCTGCTGCGGGCAGAAAGAGATCGGAATAAAGAAAATAAGATAAGGATGGCAGAGCAGTTATCTGAAGAATGGATGTTTGATTTTTTGGACATTTTCTTTTTTTGGAAAACATTCATCCTGATGTGATGCCAATCAATGATCTTAAAATGTGATTTTTACAGATGCAGTAACAATAAAAAATATGCTTCACTGTGTAAAATACAGACTCTGAAAGGTAAAATGAGCCAAAAATCAAACATTATATGACTATTTGGTTTGATTTGATGTAATGAAAACAGCTATCATAGCAAAAATATGATAACATATTGATCCCCCTGGGGAATTCTCAGCTTACTTGGCCCCAAACACAGAGGTAGGTTTCAGCTACAGACTAATACCCTCTATTCAACAGAGATGCAGTGCCTTGAAGGACACTCTCAGCTCAGAAACACAACTGAGGTTTTATTTTTTGTTGTTGTGAAAAAAATCCTTTGTTAGCCTTAAACAATTCTCGGCGATCTCCCTCCATCTCAACACACAACACACGACGGCTTGGGGTTACAGTGAATACCTGAGCCAACCCCTGTGGTTCTGCTCTTTGACACAAGCGGTTCCATTATAATTCTGCTGGCGCAAACCCATCCCTGCAAGACTGTAACAACCCTGTAGCTACTGGATCCCAGCCTTCCTCCATTTCTCTCCCTCTCCCACCTCATAAGCCTAAAATAGCAATAATGCACCACCCTCGGTTACTGGCAGATCTGGGCCTCAGCTACTGGTTTGTATGTGTGTGTTTGTGTGTGTGTGTGTGTGTGTGTGTGTGTGTGTGTGTGTGTGTGTGTTTGTGTGTGTGTGTGTGTGTGTTTGTGTGTGTGTGTGTGTGTGTGTGTGTGTGTGTGTGTGTTTGTGTGCCACAAGGTCACAGCTATTGTTCTCCTGTCCTGTGGAAACAGGGTTGGGACGCCTGCATCCTGTCTCTCCCTGCCCTCTACCTCTATCGTCATTTCTCTAGATCTCTCTCTCTCTCTCTCTCTCTCTCTCTCTCTCTCTCTCTCTCTCTCTCTCTCTCTCTCACACACTCACTATCTCTCTCTTGCTTTCTCCCTCTGATGACATCCAGCACTATTTACTCAAACAATGAAGCCTAAGGAAAATGTTCTAATGAGCAGGATAACTTTTAGCTGTGCAAGCAAAAGACATCATGAGCGTTACTTTGTGTCTGAACCACCTCACACAGGGAAAAAAAAAACTGGTGTGGGAAACAGAGTGCAAATTCACCGTTGATAAGATAGGATTTATATAAACAAAAGAACAAAGTGGTGCAAACTATAAAATTGGGGTCATGGGTATTTTTTGGTTCTCAGCCCTTTGCTTTCCCCCCCTTTTTTCCATTTCCTGTTATTTCTTCCAAATCAATCTTTTGCTCCCCTTTTTCCCTTTCCCTTGTTCTCACCGTATGCAGTAAGCGGCCACAAAGACGAAAGTGACAAGCAGCAACATCCCAACGGCGATAAGGATGCCAGGTATCAAGAACTGGGAGGAAGAATCGAGTCCTGGGAGAGGAGACAGAGTAGAAAGAAAAGGAGACAGACAGACAGAGAGTTAAAGTAACCACACAATTCATCACAGGAGGTTTACATTGGTTGAAAGGATGTGTGTGAGAAACGCAGGAATTAAAAAGAGGCAAACAGAGAACATGACAGGAATTTATAATATTATAGAAGCTCAATACAAGGACACTAACTCAATATAAGGACACAAGCAATAAATTCATAACAAGAGATGGAGCAGAAAAGCATCTGAAAAACCTTCCCCATGGAAAAAAAATGTATGAAAGGGAATTTAAAAGGAATGTGTGAGCCTTTTTTAAAGCAAGCAGGAACTTTTCTTACCATCAGGGAGGGTACGGAAGATGGCTGCAGGACTGAAGCTGCCATAACCGGCCATGGTACGCACCCGCACCTGCACTTCATATTGAGTGGCCCTACGAAGGTCCGTCAGCACAGCCTGGTTTATGTTACTCTCTGTGTAGAGGCACTGATCCTCGGTACGCCGCTCCTACGGAGTGAAAACAGAGTTAGTTGGACTGGAAATGGAGAGTCAATAGGGAGCGAGTGAGGAGATGAAAGAGATCACAAACCCAGAAAGGGTGCCGAAAAACACAAAACTGAAAAAAACACAAAACATAATATTCTTGAGCTAAAGTTGAGTGCAAGTTGCTCTTGTGTGATGCAATTTTCTGTTGCATCTGTTGAGGTTTATTCAAGGCAATTAGAGTTAAGTAAAACATAATTACACAATCTCAATCAGAGGCAAATTAACTAATATGTTGGAGGTTTACATGTGTTTTCTGATTGATTAAGCTGACACAAAAGCGTCTGCGTCTCAGCTGTATGATTGTGCTTCAGAGTCAGGTTCTTTCTTCCTGCTTGTTTTGCTCAGTGCGAGAACACACACCAAGCCACAGAAATGTGAAAATACACACCCATGTGTACTGTATACTGCCCCAACAACAACAACAACAACAACATCTTACTCTCAGAGATTAGCATGTTTGGCTAAACAATCTAAAGGTTACAGGCGATTTTGTTTTTGGACTCTATTTAGACACCGTGCTATTCCTGGGAGAGTTGTCTATTCCTGAGCCACAGCATACCTGAAAACAACATCATGAAATCTGAATGGTAAGTGACCTTTAAGCCAGACAGTTGAGAGATGTTGTCGGGGAGCTCTTACCTTCTCACAGTAGCGTAGCTGATACTGCAGGATGGTGTAGTGTGGCTGGGCAGGGACTGACCAGTGAAGTGTCAGGCTGCTCTCTGTGGAGTCCCTCTTCCGAATCACAGACACCAGTGATGGCACTGCGAAGTTGGCATAAAGAATTAGAAATACCACACTGAATTTTGTCTATTTATACCTTTTTGGCTCCTTCTATAAACCTCTTACCGTCATGACTTGTAGTGATGTTGACACTTTCGCTGGCAGGGTCCTTGCCGCTGAGCTGAGACACCCCGTTGATTGCCTGGATGGTAAAGGTGTATGTGGTGTGAGGCAGCAGGCCCCACACCTCAACCCTGCGACCCTGCAGGCCGTGCTGCGAGGGGCGGTAGCTGACGCTGTCTCCGCAGGACAGGCAGGGTCCTTTGGGTGACCTACACACAAAGCATCTGACAGTGTAGCTCAGGTCTTCTCTGTTGCCGTTGTCCAGCGGCTCGTTCCACTCTAGACTGAGCGTGGTGTCGTTGATCTGGGTGACAATACTGCGTGGGGCCGAAGGAGGTCCTACAGTGAGAGAAAATTGTATTATTCAATCAGGCGTTCCTTTTATAATTAATAGCTGAAGAAGTGAATAGAATACTTTCAAGCTCTTACCAAAGGAAAATGACATAAGTAGCTATTAATATTATGGTATACATTTTCATTCTTCTGCCCAAGACAGCAGCATTACTATTCGTTTTTCTTAACATCAAGCAGGGTGAAATTAACAAAGAATTGGTCATCATGGCAACGTGACATTGGATCATTTATGTCTTTGGTAAATACAGTAACTGTAGTCATCCCTCGAATACTGTCGTATCCATTATTTGGCCAATCATGTCATCATATTTCATTTTTTAGGTATTGCTTGTCCCTGATGCAACAACAGTGTGTAACATTTCTCTATGAAATCAAATTATTATCTCTGCTGTGTGCCATTTTACTGTTGCTTTCTCTTTCCAGGACCCACCCACTGTCCACTTTATGTTGTTTTGTTAGATTCTGAAGATGGTTTATTCAGTTTGCACATATAGTCACGAAGCAGAACAATGCTCCTGCAGTGTGTTGCAGAATTAAACTGGTGCAATTACGTTTGTCTAAAGCTGGATGATAATGATCACCGTCTGAAAATTGTAAGAAGACAGCTATTGCCTCACGCCAAGCATAACTAAACAGCAATACCACTCAGCTGCTGTGAATGAGTTTCTGTTCCTGCCAAGGAGACAGAGCTTTGTCACGGAGCCTGCAGCTACCTTAAGTGCTAATGGTGTTCTCAGTGGAAACCCAAGTGGGGCAACATCGCAGACAATCTGGGAGCATAGAAATTCAACATATGGAAAGAGGAGTTTTTAGAGGTTATACATCTTATGACTTAACAAACAGAACACAGACACTTTCATTAAAATCACAGAGGCTTTTACAGTCAGGTGAATCACTTATTTCCACAGGAAAAGGTCTTGGTGATACACAGATGGCATGGCTGGTTTGCAATTTTGCATACAAATTGAAAATAAACGTGTTGTGCAGAATTGCACAGGCAACACGCTACAAAAACAGAATAGAGAATGAGAATGGCCTAATTAGGAGATAAATAATTAAGATAAAGCCTTTGTAATTAAAGCTATCAGTAATGATAAAAATGGTGGATGTATATTCTCGTTGGCATTGATGTCACACCTGCAAAGAGCAGAAACTATCAACAGCCTGACGACGAGTTTCACTTTGTATCACATCCTCTGTATGGTCATTCCAACAGAGTGCACCTAATTAAAAAGTCCCTCCCTTTCACACATCCAACATGTGGCTGAATTGAAATTCCTGAATCTGCATAGAGGTGTCACTTGAGACCATCAATGCCTACTTCACTTCTGAGTGCAAGCCCCTCCCCCAACAACCTGTCACAAAAGACATGCATCTCAATGCCTGGCCGTAGGACAAAAGACACAAAGCAGATTAGAGGAGTCTGGCTAAATGACCCTGGAGGAGTAGAGAAACAGCACCAGAGACGGTAAAAACAAAAGAGAAGAAGAACAGGGGAAAGGTAAAGAGTGAGAAGAAGTGAGTAGATGCTTAGCACCTCTACACTTGTGTGTGAAGTCGTACGTTAGTGCAAATTTATGTATACTTACTAGTGCATGAAGCGTCGGGGTTGTCAGATTCTGCACGCAGGTATCCGGGTCGACACACACACGCTGATGCCCCCCTGGTGGGGGCGTGGCTGAATCCTGGACAGCCTGTGCATTGTCCCTCTGCACCTGACTTGAACTGACCCAAAGAGCAGGCTGAGGAAAACAGGAGGGGAGAACAGTCATCATGAGCTCTAATACTGAATCAGCACACATTTTCAGCGTAGCACAGGTGCCAGATGGTTGCAGACTGACTGACAGCACCATATAATGATGGATAAACACTGAATAAAGTGAATTACAGTAATTAAGCTGATAGTCAGTAGTCAATTTAGAGAATACAACCGTCTGTCATTGAAAAACTGCTCCTCAGTGAATTTACCTGACCTGTTCTCTGTAATGAGACAATAATCACCAAACATGTGGGAGTCTTTACAAAGAACTGCCTTTGCTAACTGATCAAAATATTTTTAAAAGTCTCCTCATTAAAACCAAAAACATGACTGTAGCAACTCAAGATGTAAAGGCACAGTGAACTGAGTCTGAACTACTGCTTGGGGGGGGGGGGGGGGGGGGCTTAGCTTATTAATTAATTAGTTGATTGACATATAATTAACTGACAACAGTTATGCTAATCTGTTTTTCGCTTAAGAAATCTCTAATGTGAGGATTTGCTGCTTTTCTCTGTTTTAAAGGTGCAGTGTGTATAATTTAGTGGCATCTAGCTGAACGCACTTGGCTTAAAAGGAATATAATATTCATAAATATGTTTAAATTAGTGTATAATCACCTGAAAATAAGACATGAATCATTGCATTCTTGTTTCCTTAGAATCAGCCCATTATGTCTACATAGGGCGCTCTCTTGGTCCTCTTCCACAGAGCCCGCTTTGTTGCACTGCCATGTTTCTACAGTAGCTCAGAATGGACAAACCAAACTCTGGCTCTGCACGTTTTCTCGAATTTTGTGGCCACCATAGATTCTTCTATACACAGTAGCAGTCTTCAACCTCACAGCCACTAAATCCTACACACTGAAACTTTAATATATCATTAAAAATTGAATAGTTTGGGTTTCAGACTGCTGGTCAGACAAAACAAACAATCTGAGGATGTCACCTCAGGGCATTTACTGCTATCTGATATTTTACAGACTAAATATTCAACAGTAGAGAATACTAGATAGATTTATCAAGATTAACAAATATTGGTTGCAGCTTCAATACGTGAAAAAAATACAAGTTTCAACACTGCAGCACTTGTCCTACAGAGAGCTGTTGCCTTGTAGTGCTGCATACTGTCGCCAAAATGTGCACTGTTTACATTCTGTGTTCAGTGTGGCGGATGAAATGCCACTCCAGCTGCTGAGTGAGAGGAATAAAACAATAAACATTCACACCAAATAGAGCACGGACTGACTTGTTTTGCAGGGTCAACACACTCTGGCAAATCCTTTCCAACTGACATTTTTCTGCGCAAATTTCCCACATCAATAGTGTTGGTGATCAGTGTGTGTGTGTGTGTGTGTGTGTGTGTGTGTGTGTGTGTGTGTGTGTGTGTGTGTGTGTGTGTGTGTGTGTGTGTGCTGCTGACTGCAACTCTCATGTCTCACTTCCTCAAAGTGTATATGAATCACATGCCAATAACTGTAAAACAGAATCAACATCATCAACTAATGGGAGTGCTTTTGAGCCCTTTTTGTCTTATTACTCTTCCTGATTTACAACAACAGCCTGTTACTAGTGATCAATACACTGTGTTTTTATATTCCAATGCTGTAAGAATGATTGACACTTGCAGCTGTCAGTGCTAGTTTAAGTCATCATTTTGTGCCGTTATTCAGAGCTCTGGACCTTTTTCTGACTAAAAACAACTCACAAGCTGGATATAAATAACAATAATAAAAATAACATCAAAATCCTTATCAAACTTGTCAGTTTGGCCTTGATGAAGTTTGATACTGATTGTTTCTGGAGTTTGTTACCAGCTGTTTTAACTTCAATTTTTAACTAAATCCTCTCTCCTCTCATTATACTGTCATCTTGTTTTTTTTTGGAATTATTTAACATTGGTAACCATATAACGGACCATGGGGAAATAAACCCTGCCCATGAAGTCGTATTTATAGCCTGCTAGAGCTTTACTTCAAAGACGCTGTTTAAATATTCTAATCAAGCTCATCTAACACACTAAATCATCTTGACAGTATTCATAAATTTTACGTAGGAGGGATGTGTTTGACCCAGAAAATCTATGTATTGTCTATGAGAGATAATGGCATTACAGCTAAATTAATTTCATTTTAAACCTAGATGTCAATTTCATTTTCTGAAATGACCGACCCTACGAAGCAAATTAACTGCTCAATCTTCCTATAAAGGCAATTTCCCTTTATGGTCTGCTGAGTGTTTTTTCCTCGCTGCTCTCTTCAGTGACAGAATGCTGGAAATGCTAACCCCACTTCACCAGAAGCAAAATGTCGGAAATTATTTTTTGTCATGAAAAATCATTATACCTCCCACCGAGATCAAAACGAGTCCCTCCTTCAAACACAGACGGATGCCCCCGTCTGTGTTTGAAGAAACATCTTGTCTCGTGTTTCTTTGTTTTTAGTGTATTCTATTCGATATTTATACGTGCCTGTGTGATGTGATGAGGTATGTGTGTGTGTGTGTGTGTGTCTGTGTGTTAGTGTGCGCACGGGGGGCGTTCATGCACCAAGCTTGTTAATTGGACTCTTTAGATAGAGCTGCTGCACAGCTCCTGAGAGAATCATCCTTTTTCTTCCTTCTTTTTTTTGTCTGCTTTGCTTTGATGTTCTTAAAGTGATATGATCTTTACCCCGAGCCTCGCCCCCGTCTCGCTCCCTGCACCCCTCCAGTCCTTCTGTGCTCCTTCTATCTTAGCTGAACCGAGAGTTGTCTCAGCAGTAAGCCTCTGACCCTGCTCTTCCCTTCTGAGATAAGTGCTGCTCCACCTGACCTCTCCCCCCGTCCCCTCTTTGTCACAGCCTTTCCCTTGCCTCATTAACTTCCTCGCTCTCTCATTTCCTCTCCAACGCTTTGACCCTCAGTGAGCCCCACCCTCATCTAACCATTGTTTTCTTGTTTAGACTGCCTGCTCTGCTGCCTATGTGGGTGCAGTCTATATATATATACATACATACATACAGTACATACATGCTTGCACATGTGGCCTCACGTTGCCTCCTTCTTACCTGTGCATCGTGTGTTTCCTTCAGCAGGTTCAAATCCCGGTACGCAGGCACAGGAGGTTGTCGCCTGGCCCACCCACTGGCCATCTTCCCCGCAGAAGAGTTTAGGTGGCCGAGGTCTGGGCCCTTGCAGGGAGGCGTAGTCCACACACACACCCTGCGCCTCTTGCACAAGAGTGCGGGGGACGGTCTCAGGGAAAGACGAAAGAGAACTAATCAAGGGAGGACACTTCTTGAAGAAAACCCTGACGGACAGCAGGGCCATGCAAGCGCCCTGAGCCTGAAAAGCCAAGTAGAGGCCCCTCTTAGATAGAGGGCCGAGCCTTAAGGTCTTCAAATTGAATTTCTGCTCCCCACCCTTCCTCAGTAGAAAGTCCGCAGCCACCGTGTCGACCTAGGACAGGAAGAAAAAGAAAAGATCTTTACCTCTTACATAATGGCCAGATTCCAACACACAGGCTCAGTCCTAAAAAAGGACCAGATGGCGGTTTTGCATGTTTTAACCATTTCAGGCTATTAAGTACACATCACATATACTTTACATTACTGAACATTTTCCAAGGCATACCACAAGGATTTAGATTGATTTACTACCTTCCTGGCAGCCATTGTTTCCCATTTGTTACAGCTCGCTTTAAAATTTGCAGGGAATTGAAACTTGCTTGAGAGAAAGGTAATTCATCACAGCAAAACATTTCATCACTTTTATTTTTCTGTCAAAGTTACATTATTAAGTGGTAATGAAGTCGAGGAACAGGCGCTATTCCGAAAAGGCTGTTTGGAGAAGTGTTCAAGGGCGCTATGACACAAGAGGTTTTGAATACATAAGCTATGTGTGTTTGGAAAACGAAACCCAGAAGACTAAAAATACGCATACTTTCACCTTGTGAAACAAATCGAATGCAGCAACACGGACAGTTCAAAAACATGACTAGGATGTAAAATAAAAGTGACCAAATTTTAACTGTGATGAATAACATCACTAAAGAAACTTTTCAGTCTGTACAAGCTGATTTTGAGGTTATGATGAAACTATTGGAAGCCAACTGCTAATTGGATAGTTTGGAAAATTATCACACAACTAATTGGCATCAGTGTGGGAATGGAGTTTACCTTGACGTAAGGATTCTCCATCCATGGAGGGTGAGTGGCTGTGGCCTCGTTCGAGTCTGCCTGGTAGTAGTAGAGATTGAAGGTCTCCTTACAGCTGCGGTGGTGGGTGCTCCTGGAGGAACACTCCATCATGGTGAATCGAAGCTCCACATAGACGTGAGCTGCACCTCTTCGCTGGATGAAGCCACTGCGAAGCCAGTGGCTGGACGAGCTGTCAGTCTGGCAGATCTCATAGGTCCTCACACTGTTGTTCTCCTCATCTAAACCACTAACTTCCTCCCACTGAGGCCAAAGAGGAGAACAAAGGGTTGTCAAATAACAAGTTAAAGAGGACATCTTACCCAGAAAACTCTGAGTATATTTAACTCTCCTGTAAACACTTTTACTGGTTTCTTAGTATAATTGGTCGCATTAAAAGTCCTATTCATCATAATAATGTTGCTGTTCTTTGCTGGCTTGCTGCTGTACTGCACCTGTCAGAGTCCTGTGGGACAAATCTGGCCTGCTGTGGATTTTGATCCAGCCCAAATTTCAATCTGAGTTGTTAAATCATTCCTCCTACTGAGCTGCAGCCCAGCTAGTGGGAATACAAGTCTCACTTGTCAAACAGCGCACACTGCTGCATACAGCATCCGAGACAGACACAGCTTTCACCCCTAAAACACACTTTTAGACTAAAACACATGAATACAGAGGGGGTAGCACAAATATGTATATCTACAGTTGTTGGGGAGCCAAATGCAACAGAAAAATGCTTTAATGTTTGACTTTGGAGTGAACAGCAAACATGTTCACCACCACTATGTTCCCAAGAAACAAGCAAGAAATTAACATACTCGGGGCAAAATTTAGCGGATTTGCTGAACTTGAGGCTCAGAAATTCAGTTATGTAAATATGTAAATCTTTAAAAATCCATTTGCAGATGATGTGTTGAGTGAGGCAGAATACTGGTCTGAATGAATTACAGAGCAGCAGAGCACTGAGAGTCAGGTTTGAATCTTTTGAAGGGAGAATTTCCCTTTTTAATCCCAAATGAAATACTATAGACTTTGGCAGCACGCATTTCTGTGTGAACTAATGTTTTCTGTGATGAAGATGCACAAAATATCCCACAGGGCTCATCTGGATTTGACAAAATGATTTAAAGAAATTGTAACAGGAGAATCTACACATGTATGATTTCACACAATGCTTAATGTGACACAGATATGGTTATATGGGCCATAAAAGCTCTCGTTTCATTTATTTGCCTTGTTTAGGATTTAGGTTTTTGGAGGCTACATACTTAATTGGAGGCTGGAGATAAACTACACTAATTTCACACACAAACTCAATGATTGATGCAGAATGAATGACATAAATTCAATCTATGTTAAAGATCCATTGTTTAAGATTTAGTGGCATATTGACAGAAATATAATATAATATTCATAAGTAGGTTTTGGTTAGTGTACAATCTTCATTACCTTAAAAATGATCCCTTTATATCTACACAAGGAGCGGGTGCTTTTCCAAGGAGCCCACCATATTGTACCTCTATGTTTTATACAGAAGCCCAGGACAGAAAAAAACAAACACTGGTTCTTGAGAGGGACTTTTGTGCTTTTAGTTTATCTTACACACTCGGGAAGGGAGGGTGAGAGAATGTGCAACCTCAAGACCGCTAGATGCCCCTAAATTCTACACTCTGGTCCTATAACACATGTAACGGGGTCAATCCCTGCATGTTCACACGAGAGGAAGAAGAGTCTGCAACTGTAGCTTGATACACATCACTTACTCTGTGTATTTGCAAAACAAAAGGTGTCCAGCCCCTCATTTCATTCAAATACTGTATGTCGGTTTTGTTTTTACTAAACTGGAGGTTTAATGATCTATGATCTTTATTTGGTCTCTTTATGAAAAGTTAACTCAACAATAAACATTTAACAATCATGTTTAAGTGTCTTTGAATTTGAGAACGTTGGAATTTATATCTGAGAAGGCAGAGAGTAGCAACTAATGTCTATTATGAAGGCATCATAAACCTATGATACTAAAAGTAACTCTACAGTATGTATTAACCCTTTTATATCTGTAACTGATGCAGACAGCTCTTGGCGTCCCTCCAGTGTTGCCTGTCATCACTGAGAATAGCCCTGTTTGAAAATGACACTTTTGACAACGTGAAGCTTTTGATAAACTGCTTAAAGTGATCATAGCTGTGCAAACTATTTAGAGACTGTCAATCTGTTTTGATTTGCATCTCAATTAAAAAACATATTTGTCGAGCGTCCAGTCCCAGAAATCTCAGCCATTTTCCTTCTGAGACATCAGTTGAGCAGTTTTGGTCGCTGACGCTGCTGGCAAAAATACCCTAGCAACCACTCCTCAGTTGATCAAATTACAAATATGCCTTTTTCAGGCTGCAGAACTCAAAACTGTGGGCTGCCAGTGACTTCAGCTCCAAGGTTGATGGTATATATCAAAGCATCTGCTTTCAATATACTTTGAATCCCACATTTGCTCTGGCCTTTTCCTTTATTCTGTCAGTTACCTGCCATATAATGAACCCTTTTATAGCCAAAGTAACAAAGGAACAGCTGGAAGCCAAAAATCCCCAGTCACCATGAGGTCTGTGTTAGGAATACAGATAACACGGTGAAGCTGGGGTTACATACCTCGGTTTTGGCATGCGAGAAGATGGTCCATTTGAGATCAGAAGTCTCTGTCTTAGTGTTCATCAGCACCTCTGTAGAAAAGATAAAAGAAATATAATATCGCTCACAGCAGGAAATATAAAAATGACAAGTATAAGACTCAATTACATTCATAGAAAGAACACACGTCACAGAGTGAACATATTTTCGTGTCCCAACTGAGCTCTCTGCCAAGTGTCAGTCATAGCTTATACTGGGATTAGGAGAGAAGATGGAGTTTCACCAGCCAATTACATCTATAGGAACATTCCCACTACCCTAAAATTGTCTTCCCTCATATGTATTTTATTTTCCTCTGTGTCCCCTCTGTTCCCAGCGACACACTATGCCTGTGGTCACACTAAACCTGGTGAAAAGAGTCCACTTTTGTCCAGAGAGAGGAGGGACAAGGAGTGGAAACAAGAGTATCGATCAGACTTACATAGATACACACACAAAAACACAGGGACACACATATATAAAGATGTAAGCCCTTCCAGTCACAATCTGTGATTACAATAGAATTGATTTTTTGTAATCTTTTGAGGGGCAGGCTGCCGGCTCGCAAACAATCTTGAGCAGTTCTGCTATGATTCAGGATCCCAATAAAAATCTGGGACCTGAACTGCATGTAACTTGTAGCAAGTTTTGGGTGAAGGGACTTGTTTTCATGAGAGGACATCTTTTTCTTTCACGCCCAGCCGTTTTAGGAGCTTGTCTCTGCTGAATTGCAACTTGTATTTATACTGATGGGATGAGGTTTTGGTCACAGACCGGCTTTTAGAGCCCTATGTGTTCCCCGCAGAAGCTGCTCTCAAGGGTCAGGCAGTTTGATTTTTCCCAATAAACAGGATTTAATGCGGCTCTGTTGTGCGTCCCGATCAAGGAGAGCGCTTGCATGGAAATGGAAGTTGGAGGAAATTGGGGTTTCAGTGTGAGTTTATCATCGAGGTTAGTAAGATGTTTTGTTGAATTAGTCTGGCATCCCATAACTTCACTAATACACACACACACACACACACACACACACACACACACACACACACACACACACACACACACACACACACACACACACACACACACACACACACACACACACACACACACTCTTATTACATGTTGTTTGCTTTTAGAAATAATGCTTCACATAAAGAATCAAATCCGTCCTGGTAGTATTGATGCCTGTTCATTTAACTGTAAGAAACACTGCACAATACTTCATTTTTACATTCATAAAAAAATAAAAATGAATCTGAATTCTGGATGAGACCAGAGTGTTGCTTTTCTCAGTGTTTTTAGATGTGTTGTTTTCACCTCCTACTTGCTTCAACATGTTGCTTTGTTGTCCAAAACATCTGCTCTGCATAGACGCGTGTCGAAATCCCACATCCAGTTTTAAACACAGATTCAGTGATTACATCTGTATTTACCCTACTGTGGAGATTGGTTTAATAGCGGCTTCTGCCATTTGTCAAGTTCCACTAACACTGGTCTACAATTTCAGAGATAAAATCATCAATTATAATCTCAGGTTATTTCCGTGCTGAAAACTGACGCTCTGTTTAAAATACCTTTTCTCTAGCAGGAAACAGAAGTCCCCTTGTTGTCTTGAAAGTCAATTTACAGAAATCTAACATAATTTGTCACCAAACTCACAATAGTTTGATGACTACCAGGTCAATGTGATACATTGTGATAAATATTCATCCTAAATGACTAGACAGTGTAATTGTAACTTTCATTGTTTGTTCAATAACATAAATCCTGATGATGACAGTGAGTTTCCAGAGGAACAGTGCACACAAAATAAGAGGATATTTGGATTTTTTTTTTTTTTTTTTACAGATAGTTGTGAAGATATGAAGGTTGTCAGGGACTCCTCGTGCTCTATGAATATATTTTGCGCAACACTGATCATCACCAACAGTTGTAGTATTTTACAAAAATAACTGCAACGCCTACAGTTATTAATCTCTGTGATCCTGTGTGAAGTGAGAGGCAATCACATTTACCACTTACCAGCCCACATCCCAATGAAATACACACGAAGGCATAAAAAAAATAAAAAAAACACCCAGCGATAAGGCAGAATCTTACTCAGGCTTCCTATTGAGACAAATGTTACTGCTGTAGCTGTCCAGACAGATACAGACGCCACTAATGAACGTTAAACTGCCCGTTACAGATCAGATACTGCAGACAATTGTGGACTGTAAACTGGGTGTCTTTGGTCCTATCATAGCTGTGCTCAACACTTCAAATAAAGGGATGTTTGGATATTCAAAGTCTACATTTAACTTGTTTTTTTATGGAGGTTACTCAGTCTACTTTTATTTCCCTTCGCTGTATTAATGAATTATCCTACAACCCACATTTTACTAGGAAACATCAATAATACAAAAAAAAAATACAGGCTACATTCTGCAGATTGCTCTGATAAATGATTCACTTAATTAATTACATATATCATCTTCTGGCCAGCTGTTATTCCTCCTTTAACCAAAAAAACGTGCAAAACATCCACACTTTAATACAACATAACATTTTAAGTGGACAATATCAAGTGTTGTCTCTCAATTTCTTTAAATCCTCATTTTCCCATAACCATTTCAATGATCATTCAATCACGCCTGCTGCTGCTCACATCCTGGCTCCTGCTAATTTAATACATTTTCTCAGTGCGTGCACACACACACACACACACACACGCACACACACACACACAAATACAGAACACATCTCTTTCTCAACCCCACTCTCACTCTCTTGCAGCCAAATTGCTTAAATCTCTCTTATTGCATTCCACCTCAGTGTCATTTTCTCGTTGGCATCGTCTGGACGACCTGTCTCATGCGCAGCATATGAAAGCGACAAGGCTTCAGTAATCATCAGGATTGCATATGCAGCAGGTTCGTCATTATATCACACTGAGAGGTAAATGGTAAATGTGACTTTAATCAATGGCTTTCCCTCTGTATTACCAGTTTCTCTTTTACAATCACTTCGCTCTCCTCTTAAAGAGACACAAACAGGCATGACTCGTGTCCTCTTTCTCTTCAAAAAACCACAATCCACCGACTTTATAACAACAATCTGAGGCGACAAAGAGGAAGAAATGAGAGAATGCAGAGTGCAGGGAAAAAGAGGAGAGAGGTGGATGTAGAGGATAATTGGGTGACAAAGTTCATGCTGGTACTTTCCCCACATTTAGTCTACCTCGAGTTCACTTCAACATAATAAAAAAAACCTCAAAAAACACCTTCATAATACTCAACCTGCAGTGTGAGGCTGCCCCATCTCCACCTTTAATATGCACACCTGCCTCTGTTTCATATGGTGATTTGAAGGAGTGGAAAAGAAACACCCCCCACCCCTCCAAGCATGGTAATAACTGTTTACCTCTGCTCTATCATTAAGGTTTATGAGACAGGATGCGTGAGCGTGAGTGTTTCTATGAGATGGTGAGTGTTTCTATTATGTGCATGCACGGCCTTGCCTTTCACTGAAGTAGATTCAGACTTAAGCCCTGTTAGAGGAAGCCGACGTTTCCCCCCTACATTCTTTCAGCAGTGGTGGCCACCCACCGCCGGAAAATTGCCCCAAGTGCTAGAAAAATGTTGAAACAATGAACATTCGTCATCTGGCCATATTTAAAACCCAAAACAAACAACTTTACAGTAATTACAGTACAATTGCCCACGTTAGCCGACACTGGAGAAGTCTAAACTGATACTGGCGCGGGCAGGAGGACTAAGCAGAGGAATTACAACTAGGAATTAAAAATAAAAAAGTTCTTAAAATGATAAATAGACATGGTTGACTGATTTTTGTAAGTAACGACTCTGACAAAGCATAGTAGTTGACACTGAAGTAGGTGGCTTGATCTTGACTTGGCCTACAGCGAGATATCAGTAGTAACATGGCAGAACTTTTGTTTTCATCATCAAATCATGTCAGAAAAACACACAGGTATGGGGAAGGTATTAGGTTTTCTGTATGAAAGGGAGACAGCAATAGAGGGTGTTGTACTCAGTTTTCTTTTGAAATGCAAAACCTGACACTGTATTTTTGACAAAAGGGGGGGCGGGCGGGGGAGGTGAGGGGGGGGTATACATTGTATATTGCATCCTCATTTTCTATACAGCTGTCTTCAGGCTTTAGATAACTGACCTCAATTCGAGAGCAGGACCCATTTGATCTAAATCCTTTTGTAATATAATGTTGAAAATTCTCCACTTTTGTGTTAATTCCATTGTTGCGTGCACTTCCCCTCCATATCTTCTACATTCTCCTTGACTCCGGAGTATGATAGGGAAATTATAGGCCTATGAACATTTGCCCTGCTTCAGCTACAATTTGACCTCATTTTAATTAAAGACACAGAGTGCCAATTACCTTCATACACCTACAGAAATAGAGACAGAGGGAAAGAACAGCGAAAATGAAAAAAGAAAAAAGTTAGAGGAGAGATGTCAGAGGGTTTGGGATTTACACATGACAAATATATAAAACTAGATGGATTTATCAGTGTGTTTGATAGTATTACTGCTATGATCATCAGACCTCTTACTGTCAGTGTCTAAACTTTTTTTCCCCAGAAGCGTCTTGTAGCCAACACAAGGCCATCAGTCTGATAACATCTTGGTGTCATTATACTGTATTCCTGTACGCTCAATACTTTTTCCCGTACGTATTACATGATCAATCATACATCTGATCTGTCCAACATATAACAATACCATTCGCATGTACCACATAAAAACAAACACTGACAATACTTTTGTGTCAGGGAAATAAATGAATGTATTTTTTTCATAAAGTGAGGTAATTTAATCACATACAAGAAACAAAAATGTAATAAATCATATATAGCGACGCACAGGAATTACTGCTTGTATAAATAACATTTGTTTGGTGGTCTGGGGCTGAAAGCTGCTCTCTTCCAAATTTGATATGAAGGTTTTGTCTTGTTTCCTGTAGTAGTGAAGTTGATAGGAGAGTTATTGTTCTCCAGGTATTACTCAGGTTTTTCCAACTGCTAGCACATGTTTTGTATTTTGCAAGGCTAAATCCTTGAAATCAGGCATTCATAAGGGATGTTTTGGTGCCTCAGACAATTGGATGTTTCACATTTGTAATTAAATAAATAGTTCAACATTTCAGGGAAATATAATTGTTTTCTCGTTGAGTTAAATGAGAGAATACTGCTCCTGTATAGGTACGGTTCGCTTAGGTAATGAACAAAGACTGTAAACTGGGGGGAAGTAGTTAGCCTGGGTCTGTTCAAAGATAAAAAGAAATTAAAACTGCAAGCAGTGTCAAAGGGCCCTCGCACCCCCCCCGGTTTCCCCCCAACTGTAACGCCGTACGTGCACGTCGGTGCGTGCGGCAGTCGCAGGGCTGTCAAAACTGGCATGTAGATGTCTTTGCTCCTGTGCCTTTAAGTGAACATTGTGTGATGGGGTTAATGTCTCCACTAGATGGCAAACTAAGACCACAAATGAGTCTGGGTGACTTCTCAGCACAAAGGAATGTGGGTGAAGGGCCAAAAAAGCATCAAGATTGAGCCTTTTTGCCTGGATGGCCGACTTCCTGTTGGACTTAGGCTATGGGTCCAAGAGGCTTTTTTGTGCGTCTGGACATAATACATAGGCCTTGTCGATTTCATTTTTCTATGTCAATGTGGAAGGCGGGGCTTAAACTTTGAAATCTTCGAGGGGGCGCTGTGGAGTCATCTTCGCACTTAAAAATCCCAAACTTTGTCAGTAGTCAATATGTGTGACTGTTGACGTATGTGTATAATTTGGTGATTGTAGGAGTTTGTGAAAATGTACAAAATGGATAAAGGCATTAGGGGGCGCTATTGAGCTGTTGTGCCACGCCCAGGGGCAGTTATGGTCTCAAATTAAAGTGCGCCTGAGTGTGAACCTATGTGGGCAATTTGGTGATTCTGTGAAGACGGGAAAGTCCTCTAAACGCAGAGGGAAAAACGGAAAATTGACGCAGGAAATGCACAATAACTCACTTCCTGTTAGAGCGAAAATTTTGAAAAAAATAATTTGGGGGTTTACCCATGAGTGCTGAGTCCTGTAAATTTTACGAAGATAAGACAAAGTTTGTGGTCACATGACCTGCTGTTAGGGGGCGCTATGGAGACCCCTTGCCACACCCACCCCCAATGATGTTGAAATTGAAACGGCTTCAACAGGTGTGACATTTTACGCAGTGCATGTATTAACATCCGACAATGTATGGAGGAGTTATAAGGAGTTGTTTGTTTATACAAACAAACGACTGCCACGCCCACCTGGTATAATGTAGGAAAAATCTGTCGTCAACTTTACATCATCAAGGTCTGAGGATGATACAGTTCCAATCTGAAGTCTGTGGAGTCAAAACTGCAGGAGGAGTTTGTTAAAGTACGAGGCCTGGAAATGGGGAAAATGGCGACAAAAATGCACCTGTGATCCAAGATGGCCGACTTCCTGTTGGACTTAGGGTATGGGTCCAAGAGGCTTTTTTGTGCGTCTGGTCATGATATATATGAATCCTAAATGTCGTTCATGTACGTGCATGTAGAAGGCGGGGCTTCATTTTTTTAATGTTCTAGGGGGCGCTGTAGAGTCATTTTGGCACTTAAAAGGTTGCGGTCATACCAAAAAATAATATTCGTGAGTCTTGACGAGTGTGTCCAATTTGGTGAGTTTTAGAGTTTGTCAGTACATCCTAAGTGGGAAAACGCATTAGGGGGCGCTACTGAGCTGTTGGGGCAAAATGTTGGGCAAATGTGGTATCAGATGAAAGAGCTCATGATTTGAAACCTACGTGGCAGGTTTCATGATTCTGTGAACATCATAAAGTCCTCAAAGCAGTGTTTGAAAAATGAAAATCGGTGCACGCCACGCCGCGTGGGCGACTTCCTGTTTGGTAAAAAAATTCCACAAAATTAATTTCCCAATGATCAGATGAGACCTATGACATATGTAAATTTCATGCAGATCCGAGAAGATTTGTGGTCATATGACCCGACGTTAGGGGGCGCTAGCGAGTCCCCTTACCACGCTTGCGTCCAATCACGTTAAATTAAATACATTTTCACCAGCTGCGACATGTGTGCAGAATTTCATGAGTTTTCATGTATGTTCAGGCCACCAAAAATGCGCTCAAAGTGGCGGACAAAGAGCGTGAAAAATAATAATAAGAATCTTGGCAATAGCAATAGGTCCCTCACTGACTTGTCAGTGCTCGGGCCCTAATGAAAAATACAACTGCAAGCACCCATAAAGCTAACCGATTAATATATTGCATCTTGTCTGTTAAATCTATACACAGAAAATTGTTTTATCTTTCAGACAAAGCGAGGTTACTTGTTTTCCTCATTTCCAGTCTTTGTGGTAAATTAAGCTAACTGGCTAGGCTGCTAGCGGTAGCTTCATATCTATCATACAGTCACGAGAGTGATATCCTCTAACTTCTTTATCTGTTGGTTAGAAAGTAATTAAGTGTTAAATTGTTTAAATTTAGTCACTTTCTTTACCATATTAATATTAGCAAATGTTTTAGAGTGAGGCTATATTCAGACTGTGCTAGCTACAGGTAAAAATGTGTTAAAAAACCAATATGTAATATATTTAGCCTACTTACTAACTTATAAAATGACCATGATGTATTATCAGAGATTAAGGAAACCAAGTGCCAAGTTGAAATACTGGTTTCTTCAACTACAATACTACAGCCAGTTTGCTCTCCTTTGAATTTCCCAACCTGTGTGCAGCGTCTGTTTTTGTTACAGCCTGTGCGATTCGTCCCACGGCCCATTCAACCTGATCGTGGTGTTGGCACTTCATTTCAACACGTTACATGCCACCAACACATAATGCAATGTTAAGAGGTAGTGGTCATTTCACATATTTCTGTGAGATCGGGTTGAAGCCCATTTCGCCACCCCAGACTGCCACACATGAAACATTGACACACAAACACAGCACGCTGCAGCTGGAAGCAAACAAACTGGATCAACTGAGAAAAAATTCCACCCGACCTAAAAACCTGGGTGAGTCTGGGGAGCAAAGGCGGGGGGAGACAACTCTCTCCAATATTTTGAAATTGGACTGCAGTACCCATTTTAAACGCTTGCCGTCAGTGTTACATATTTCTTCTTTAACATTAGTTTGACTCATTTTGATTTTGAGAGTTTTGTTTGTTAGATTACCCAAATTGTACCTCTCCGGAAGATTTTTACACTTGCATATTATGTGCTAAGAGAGGTATAATTGTTCACGTTATAAAGAATATCACTAGTTAATCTTTAAAAATGCTCATTTCGGATGTCGTCGGCACTCGTGTTATCTACCACAGTGCACATTTTCCTGAATGTTTCACCTTTCCAGCCTTGTTTATGCACGTGTTGGCGTGTGCAGAAAAGAAGAAATGTATGTACTGAATGTGTGTGTGTGTGAGAAACATGTTTGTGTGTCTTTGACAGAGTTGTGTCTAGTGAGATTAAACCTCAGCTTCCTGTGGTTCCTGTCCCCTTCCTGTCTCCTGTTCTGGTGGGGGCCAGCCGCCACCACGCACGCCTTTCACATGCACGGCGACCGAGCGGGACACTGTTTAACTACTCAGCTACTGTATAACAAAAGCCTCCTGTGGCACGTGTGGATGGACTCAGCTGTTTTAACTACGTGTGACTGCATGAAATGGATGGAGTGGAGAGATGAAAAGAGAGCAATGTTGACATGAGAGAAAGGTGTTAATGTTTTACACTTTTTTTCTTTCTTGTCTGCAGGGACGCATATCAATAAGTGCTGTGGTTGTAGTCTGTCCCAGGACAGGATGTGACCCAGTTAGGGAGGGAAGTTCCATACTGGACAGAAACCAAACAAGCAACCAGAGAGAATCAACACTGCTGTGAATCAACAAGACTGAAGCACTGAGGATTAAGTGCAGGTCTATGATACCTGACCTTTGAATATTTTGGCCTGTGTCCGCATTGTAATCAGAGAGTCAATGGACAAAAACATTACATTAATCACTTCTTCCCATTGTTTCTGAGAGTCCAGCTGAGCATGTGTGTCAGAGTTTACAGTGTATAGGTTTTATAAGAGTTCAGATTACTTTTCTTCCTTTAAATTCACCACAACACTGAAATTGCTTCGATTTCTAACCATCTTTTTTTAATGCTTTCTAATTTTTGCCCAGTGTTAAATATGAATACATCTGTGTGTCAAAACAGAGGAGAGAATTCAACAAAAAATGTGTCTGGTACTGGAACAAAAAACAAACGCTCATTAATACCGGTAGGTGCAACCAAAGGTGCATCTATGATTCATTGCTATTCCATTTGAAATTAATTGTAGTAAAGTGGAAGAAAAAAACTGTTGAATTATTCAAGTCACACAAGTTCAAAGTGAATATTTACTTTAATCACAGTGGCATAAAAAGTTCAGGCCCTCACATAAAACGAGAGGTTAAGAGAAAGTTAAGAGGATATGAGACATCGACTCGGTTCTGTGCCTTTTATATCACCGCCTACAAGTAATGAGTTTTGACCCGTGGTGTCAAGTACTGAACACCACTTGTGCATCTTGGACTCAAACAGCCTTTTTTCTTTTAGACAAACACAATTCTCACAGCTCTGGAGCCAAAGATACTCCCGAGGAGAGTGCTGCACTCTATGAAAAATTTAAATTATCTACAGATCTATCTATGGCTGCTTGAAAATATATTAATACTATCATAGGAGATGTTTGCTGGTGGACATTTGTGTACAATATGCACTGACTAATATTGGCAAGGAGAAGTGAAAGCAATAGATTTTAACATTTAATTATCAACATGATGCAAAGAAGGAAAAAAGTTTCTCCCAAGTTGTGCTTCTTTATTTTCTTGTCAAATTGTTAATTCAGGTCTAAGTGGGGACAATTGAAAACTTCAAGCTTTAAATGCATAATTCCCTCTTCTATCAGTCTTAAATTGCCTTGCTTTTCAGCATATTTCACTGTCTCTGGAATATTGATCTGCCACTGAGTGAATTCACCTCCTGCTGCTTCCAATTATGGGCAACACTTTCTCAAGCCCTCTTCAAAAATAACCCGAACTCTGTGAAAAACTGAAAGGCTCCTTGAGAACATTGTTGCAGGCTACACCAACTCCCCGGTGGCTTCCTGATACAGAATCATATACGAGGAAGAATGAATTACAAAGGAAAAGTTAAAAAGCTCATTTTTAAAAAAAGGATCCTTATATTTTGGGAGGGTGTGCCACACTTTTCAAAGCCTGCTACATTCCCTCAAGCCATGCCACTTTTAAAATAAAGAATAATGTACAATAAAAAAAGAGGCAACACTTGAGATGACATCCGAATTAGAAAGTAGACCCACTGTGTTTGAACTATTGATTTGGGGGGTAGACAATCAGATTTTTCATTTCTACTGTAACCTGAAAACTGATTTTGTCTTCAACCTCCACATTTTTTCCTCTTCTAAACCAGACTCTCCTCTACCGCAGATTTCTTCTCTGTGTATCTAATCTTCCTTTTCTTTTTGTTTATAATTACTGTTTACCTTCCCTCCTTTTCCAATATTTCTTTACCTTAATTATAATCTTTATCAAAAGCCACATGCTTCTACCTCTAACTGTTAAAGTGATGGCACGTTATTGTCAATGGCAGAGAGCAGGACTGTCTGATGTACAATGCCCCTTTTGTGCATGGATCAATTAAAATGCATTTCCAGCAAAACAGGATTTAAACAGGGAGATTTTGAACAGTATTGTGAGAACAATCACATTACGTCAAAACAACGATAGACTGCTATATGTGAACCTGACATGTGTGGAAAGGAATTTTACATTGACAATCATTTTCTCTTAGATTAATTCTGGCATGTTTGATAGCTCAACATGCAGACAGACAGGAAACAGGAGCAGAGGGAGGGTATGACATGCAACAAATGTCGGCATCCTGACTCTAACCTCAGATGCGTTTCAAACAGTGGACTACCGGTCGCCTGAATTTAGGTATTTCTGAACCAATCTAAATATAAAATGAAATAAATACAAAGATATAAAAGTTTCTACACCAATCTTTACCATGTTATTGTATTTCTGTATCAAATTCAATGCCTTATACAAACCCTGTCTGCTGCTGTAGATAGGAGGAGGACATTTCCTTGAAATGTGGGTCACTTCTTGTATTGATTAGTGCAGAAGGCACCTTTTTATTAATCATTAGGTAGTGATATTGCTGGAGCTTCACTGAATTGAGGATATATTACCACAAGATGACATGCAAAACAAAAACATGCAGTTGTTGAAAGACACACTTGTTCTTGTGATAATGACACATCTTTTAATCTTTAAAATCGTTCATGCTGTAACCACCTCTGAGCTTAAAAAATGTTCTCTTCAAAGACCTTGATGCTTCAGGGTTGAAAGGCAAGTGCCTTAGTAAATAGATGTGTGCTGCACCAGTACATTTAAGCTCTTCGGTCTTTTAAAAGACCATTTCTGTGATGACGGTCTTTATAGACATGCTTTTGGTAAAAAGGTTTCACTTGGTTAGATGCTGTCAAAGGTGACAGCTTGTACAACAGTGGAGTAAAAAGAGAAAGTGAGCTTAACTCAAAGCCGTATTCATCGACTTGATAAAGGGTTTATGCTTGGGAAATGACACTCTGCTCATTGATTCATCATCTAGGTGATGTACCAGTCAGCACTCAGCATTAGAGCAGGCAGTCTGAATTCAGAGATTAGAGTTGGCAGAAGAAAGCAGCACAGTCTAATGCTCCACTCCAGAAAAATGTCTTAATTTTCTGTTTGTTATATAACAGAAAAATTAAAAGCTTATCTATCAATTTCAGAGCTGCCAATCAAGGGTTTGTGTTTTGTTTTTTTGTTTTTTTACCATACACTGTCTACAAAGCACCAAATGCAGGTCTGACAACTTTAAACTTCACTGCTTTATACCTGCGAGCCATAACACATCATCACACTGGGATCAAAACAGCTCTCTCCAAACCAACTAGCCTAAAGTTGGTAACATCTTTACAGTCGGCTTGAAGGCAGCGGATCATCTGGGAAGCTAGGTGTCATCGTTGTGAAAGCACTATGAAGGGCAGGATTTGTGCTTGTTTCCAAACACTTTCTCAATCCCTCAAGAAGATATTTATCCTCTTGAGTTCTTGTGTCCACAGGGAGGCCTGAGGTCAGGGTCAGTTATAGACAGAAACCCCTGCAGGGCAGACACTTGGGAGTCATGCAGTGCTGAAATCTGAGATGATCTTCCTAACCAGCAGGAGACTGCCACCTCCGTATGTTGAATCTTACAATAATTAGACTAGATGGTTTGTCAGTTATGTAACCATAAATCAATTATCAGCATGTTTATGTCTTGTGTCATTCGATCATGAACACACAACACTGGGATCCTTTTCAAAATGTTTTCATGTGTGCGTTCCCCTACAGGGCTCATATGACATATTATCTGGAGCAAATTTAACTCCGATTTGAGATTTATTTATTTATTTTTTTTTTTTTAATGGGAAAATGAACTTTTATAAAATAATATAAAACAGGTGACCTATCTATTTCAAATCTGGCTGGATGAAGGACTCACATAGCTCCATCTGCTGCTCTGATTTATCTAACAAACTCCATGAGCCTCAAAAATGTCTACTGCTGTACTTAACAGAGTTTTTCATCAAAGCGTTTACTAAAGTAGAATGTAAAATTAATTTTGGGAGAGAGAGAAAAAATCTTGCAGAAGAAAACGAGCACACACACACAGAGACAGACACGCACATAGCTTCCAGTGACTAATCTGCTGTGGGAGGTGGACAGCTTGAAGCTAACAGTGCAGACTCCAGCTAAATAAACCATCTAAGGATTGACACATCTAAGTAGAGATACAAGAGAACAGACTCTCTGTGAGAATTCTCTCTTTTATTCTGACAAGTCACACTTTTTCATATTCAAACAACAACAGACACACTGAGAGCGAGCTCTCTTCATCATGTCTATGGAGTTGCTCCAACCAGCCAGCGACTGGGAGTTTGTGTGGCGGTGACCGATATCTAGGATAAAGATAGACTCAGCTTTGGATACGAAGCCATTTGTTAGAGTACAAAGAGCATCATTTTCCTCCCTCATTCAGCCATATTATGTCTTCCACAGGGGTTGAATTCAGTACTTTAACAACTGTTTGAATTTCAAATCCACACTTTTGTCCAATCTTAGAAAAATGGACTAAGTTTAATATTACAAAGACTTCCTAATGATTGGATAGGATTGAGTGGCGATATCAATCACTTATCACTGAAGCAAAAGTCATATGTAAGAATATAAGCGAAGGCTTAAAGTGAATTTTGTGTGCAGCACTCCTTATGAAAAGCAGATACCAAGCTGCTAAAAAAAGGTGTTTAATGCTTCTTTAACTGAACTGACCAACTCCTTTTTGGAGCATGACTCCATCTTAAAGCTCTTAGCTGTGTGCAAGCTGTAGGAGGGCAGCTAGCGCACAGGAATGTCTCTGTTATGCCGTATATAGCAGAGCCCACTTGGTTCAGTGTGGTATATGAAAGCAGGCCCTGGGAGACACACTGAGGCACAGTGTGCATGCCATGAAGGTGGAAGCAAAACATGCACATGTTCTCTAGGCTGACGTTGAACCAAGTGAATTGCATTTCACCTTAAAATGAGCGTATCAAACACCAGATGTAGGTCAACCTGTGACGCAGGGTGGAAAATATCCCAGACTCAAATCAAGTCTACTGATGGCGTACGCTTCAAGCAGAGACGTTTTTTACATCAAGGTTGCTTTTTTTAATCAATTCTTGCACATCCTGCCTCAGACGTCGCACCAGCCTAGTGTTCCCCTTTCCCCCCCCTTCAAGATTTAATTCTATTTTTGAATGCCACGGCAAAAACATCACACGGCATAACACAACAATGGTGTACAAAAGGCGCCTCACAAAAGGATGTCTCTAGTACAATGCTCAGTATACATCAAATTACAGCTGTGATGAAGACAAATGAAAAAGACAGACATGAGATAAACAGCTCCTTCTCAGCTGTTGTAGTGTAATGAAATGCCCTTTTAATCTCTTTGATATAATCACATAGTCAGCCCATCATATAGATCTCACATATGGCCCCAGGTGTGTGTGTGATTACAGAATGCAAATTGGCAATATACATACTTTGCCCACTATCTAGCGTGCAGATGTGCACATGCTTGCACCTTCCTTGCCCTCGCTGCACTTGCTCTTTTTATTTCGTTGACTCATGCCGGTCTTCCCATCTCTCTTTGACTCACTTCAAAGAGAACCCCGATCCCTCTAAAAGTGCCATTCTCCTTGGTGCTTATGGCTGATAGGCTGTGGCCTCATTCCCTCTCTGCTGCAGCCTGTCCCCATTGTGTCCTGCTCTCAGAGAGTAGCGTGTGGGTGGAGGACAGACTGGCTCTCGAAAAGTGAATGCCTGACATGGATGTATGGGCTGGGGGTGTATCTCTCTCTCTCTCAAGCTAAACTATCATCCACCTGCAATTCCCGGCTGCCATATGCATCCTTTTTCGCAGAGGGGGAAACGGGAGAGAGACACGGACTGAGAGTACTTGTGGCACTCGGATGCCTATTTAACTCTTGAGGAAGCTAATCATCGGATTGAGGTACTGAGGATGATGGGCTACAGGCTTTCAGAGAGGGGGGAGGTTGCTTTAAATGCAAATCCCTTTCTTATAAAAATCAGTTCCGTTTAAAAGGATTTCTGGGAAACGATCCACATTTCCACGGCAGGGGAGACAGTCAGCAAGAGAAAACAGCATAGCACCAGTCAAACATCAAGGAGACAGAGGACGTGGAAAGAGTAGCAAAAGAAAAGGCTACATGACTGTGAAAGAAGGGATTGAGGCTCAAGTAAGGCCTCTCGGATAAAAAAAACCCCATCCTTCCTGCATTTACTGACTCGAGACACTAAGTGAGTTTAAGTTTAGATTGTGAGGCATTATGCTATTAATCATATTATATACAAAAGACGAGAATGTCTTCTTTATTTGATTGTTTTCAGGGGATTGATGTCAATCCTGCCTTCCACCTAAAAGCAGTCGACTATAAGCAGATTACATTAATGAGTGCTTTGTTTAATTCCATATAAAAAAGCTTGTTATATGTCATTAATCTGACTGGATGTGAGCAACTGGTGAGTGTTACAGCATTTGTTTTTTCATATTCAGTTGGTTGCAATCTGCAACATCACTGCTAGATGCCACTAAATTCTACACACTGGTCCTTTAACTGTCATATATGGAAAGGAAATACAACAAATCTTCACATTTGAGAAGCTAGAGCCATTAAATATTTGACAACGCTCTTTGAAAATAACAAACTATTTGTCATTTATCAAAATAATAGCCGATTCATTTTCAATTTTTCGAGTAATAGATAACCAACTAATCATGACATCTCTAATTTTTGTTTTTTGTTCACAATGTGTTTTCAATCACAAATCACATCATGAAAACGGTAACTAACTCCTAAATTATCTCCCACTTTATCTAACATAGTTTCAGAGCTCCTGATTCAGAATGGAGGCTGCAACTTTATCACTTTAAGAGCCAAACAAAAGAAGTTAATCTCACCTCCTCCTTGGTATAAGGATCACTCTGGTTTGAGAGAGCGTGATATTAAACCCAGTGCTACTGTGTGTAAAGTTTGCACCAGGCAGGATGACACTTCAACATTTTCTTCCATCACCACAAGCTAAAAAAGTGCTGTCAAGATTTTTAACCCCAACAACGAGGCTGGCCCCCGTTTAACAAATTGCACCGGCAGCTGCGCTCTCTTGTCACAAACTTTGTGAAAAGATGACTTAAACGGAGGTAACAGCTGCAGTAACATACCATATTGCAGAAGATACACTCCCCATCGCTAGTGTAAAGAGAGATGGATTTGCGAAGCTATTATAAACAACAAGCGCTAAGCACAAGCCTCACAGCCAAGAGTAAACAATTTTTGCTGAAGAGAAAACGTCTTAACTTGACAGCAATATTCAAGAGACAATCACACATCGACTCCCATTCCTCCACTGCAGCTGAGCTACAGTCAAGTTGCGTACACACACACACACACACACACACACACACACACACACACACACACACACACACACACACACACACACACACACACACACACACACACACACACACACACACACACACACACACACACACAGCCAGCCTTATGTCGATTTTCACTGAGATTAGCATTTCCTGTATACAAATCTGTTACACCTCACACGATCGCACAGGTCGAAATTCCTTCAAGCAAACAAGACTAGACAGAACAGAATAAAACACAGCGCAACTTTTTATCATCCGCCTGCGTGAGAAATTGTCTTATTTGTCTAGACGAGCGGCGACACATTTGCATTACTTCTGAGAACAGAGCTGATATCATTAAAGCTGTAGACCCGAACCGGTGGATGAGACTGCAGTGCTTTTGTGACTGGCTGCATCTTGAGAGAAATAGTATGTGCGAGGCATAAAAAGGGAGCAGGGAGGAAAACATAATGGGTATTTTATAGGCTGAGTCTGTATGTGGGAGGATAAGAAACATTTATAGCAATTTATAAAGCCGTATATATTTTTTAAAACCATAGCAGGTTTATATTAGCGAGACTTATTAATCCTGTTTAAATAGCGCATGTCTTTTCAGTTTAAGGCCTTACTTTTATGCACATTTATCATGCACAAGGTGAGGTAAGGATAGTGTGGTTGTTTTTCTCAGTATGCCTGTATCCTCGTTACTAATTTCCAGCCAAAGCTTCATATTAATTTCTAGCCAAAGTAATTATCTGATCAAGGAGCCTTTGTTTTAATCTTCGCCCAGACAGAAGGAAGAGCGATCCACACGCAGAACGAGCAAGTGGTGTGTGTAAGTGAGTCATTTATCCTTTAGTTGCAGAAGGAGGAGAGATTTGGCAGCAGTGAGCTTCATCTGCCCTCCCATCAGTTCATTACAGAATTCCCTACTACGTGCAGAACAAGGTGGAGGATGATCCAGAGTGTGCTGGCAGAGGAGCGGGCCATTACACAAGACATGAAAACCAGACATCTTGTTCACACTTGGTAACACACAGATGCTCCGGAGTCGGTCGACAAAGTGCCACAACCCCTCGGCTCCCGTCTACATCCCCGTCTTCTGCGCCGCGCCTGCGCTGCACCTGTTTGGAACGGGCGCCTCATAAACATCAGCGTGGGGGGGAAACCCAGCCAGGTCAATGCAGACTATTCTTGATTTCCCTAGGGGCATGTTTCAAAAATTCTGCCACCAAAAATCCTGCTTGACATCACTTCCCACATTGATGTGAGCCTCCTTCGTCTCCTACCAGAGAAAAAGACTAAAACTCAAGAGTTAAGTCCGAGTTGAGTCCCTGCTAGATTAGTTTAGTCCAGCTGTGGAAACCTGCAGTTCCAGCTGCAGAATAAGCTACAGTTCCTCTAATGGCCTGATCCCTGACTCTCAGAAAGACCAAAATTAAGTGCCTGGGAAAATCCCAGACTTCTCTCTTGCAATGCAAAAGTCAACAACATTTTTCCAGCCAGAATTCAAACTCTCAGTATCTGCGGTAATTTAACATTTTTTAATGTTTGTGTAAGCGGCAAATCCGAGCTGTAAAACACCCAGAAACTATGGGTGACGCCACATATGCTTCATCCATGAGTTTCTACAGTCTAGAGTAGAAGCCGTGACTCTCCACGCCTCTAAGAAAGGACAATTAGTACCAGCGGATACAAAGCAACCAGCCTCAAACCAGAGGCGGCTGACAGATTTGTGTTCCTGCCAAAGAATATGTGAAGTCATGCATGTTCGTGGTGTTCTTGTTTACAAAAGTATTGATTGGAATGAACATACTTGGGGAAATGTTTCATTGTTTGAGCTCTGATTGTTTAAAAAAGCCCTCCTAATGCAGCAGTCAATGCTGGCAATTAGCCAGAGAATTAGTTGTTATCTCAACGTTTTCTTTTATGACACATGACCCATTACATTTAAGTAGATCTTGATGATATATGTCCATTGTTCTTCATTTTGTCAATCTACCTGATGCTAAGTGATGAAACCACATCACTGTGTGTTTTAAGCAATAAACAGTATCAGCCAGAAAGGTCTGATGGAACATAAAGAGTATTCCTCCCAGGAGCACAAAAGCATGCAGCCTAAAGAGCAGCAAGGTATTTTTTTTAAAACCCTGCAGTTCCACAGCTCTTACAGAAACCCAGTTGTGATCCTTTGATCCTCAGTAAACACAGACCCATTATTTCCAAAGACCATTTTCTATCAAAGGTTTTCACCAAAACTTGTCTCAGCAGCATTCTCCACAAATTCAAATCAGCTTTCTTTTCACTCCACAGCACTGAAACATCCCTATTAATGTCACAAAAAAGACAGAGACGTGGCAGAAGATTAAAAGCTAAATAAACACCATGAGACTCACTCTCCCACTCCTACAAATTATCCAGACACTGGCCCTGTTGTTATGTAGATGACGCCGAGCTATAATTTGAAACCATCATATTCTTTAACATTATGACAGATCATTTGAGGAGGTCTGTCTAATTTGTCCCTTCTGGCTTCACAAAACTGATCACTGGACAATTTGCCCGTTAATGTCAAGTCTGCTCCCAGAAACCAATTTAAATTATGATCCAGATTATATATTTGCTGCAAAGCTTTTTCTGCAAGCTAAATGTAAAAAACTAAAACGTCTAATGTAGATGTCAACTAGCAGAAAGCACATCAGCTCTGTGTTTGCCTCAATGCGCTGAATGTTTTAGTATTGATTTTAGGGTGAGCTGGTTAATGATCCCTCGGGATACTGCCTTTGGAACCTTTTGATGACTTGAAACTGAACACATCAAGGGTGCAGGTCTTAGAAATGGCCTTCCTGATGATATCACCAGGGGTAAAACTGATTATTTTGATACTTCTTTTGGCAACCTTTTGAGAATAAACTCTCTCAAGATAAAGCCAAAAGTCCAGTGCCAGAGGTAAAGCGAGGAAAAATCACATTTTTAAAAGAACATTTCCACAGAGACCTTCTTTTATGCCTGTAACATACAGTATTTCTAATTAGTGAGACTGAAGTCACATCCTGCTATAATATTTCTATGATTATTCCTCTGAGATCTAAAGTTCTTGAGTGGTGTTTGAATAGCATCCTTTTAAAAATGTCTTGTGGTTATACACTACTGCACTTTCTTTGGGTAAAAGAAAGGATGTAATAGAAACTGGATCTCTAATTGAGCCCCAGTACACACACACACACACACACACACACACACACACACACACACACACACACACACACACACACACACACACACACACATAATGACTCCTCATAGACCATAGACTCACCTTCCTCTGCAGAAGCCTGTGGAGCCCAATCCAGGAAGATGCACCCCATTAGGACAACGCTGATGTATGTCAGCTCCATAGTGTGGTCAGAAAATTGTCAAAAATCAACCGACTTCTGTCTCGCCTTGAATTAAAGATCAAGTGGCACCGGCGGAGGCTCGGCTGTGCACTCACTGACCACAAACCAGTCCGCATTTAAAGTGGACTTCAGTACAGAGAGCCTCACTCTGTGGTCAAAAGGCTGTAGTAGAAAAATACACATAGACTAAGTGCGGTTATCTCATAAAAACCACAACACACACAGTCAGTAGTGAATATAAGGCGTTGGCCAGATACAGCACCTCCAATAACAAGTGTGATTACTGGTTGCAGACTGGGAACTTCTCCCAGATTGTCCAACTTTGCGTAATGGTGAAAGTCTGCACAGAAAGCAACAGAAACCCACCACAGTGCTCCCACCTTCAGTCCTCTGTCAGCACACGAGGAGCATGCTTCAAACTTGTTAAATCCTCGGCTTTAAAATCAGCTCTTTGTGCTCCACACGACTTCTCCCAATTTCTCCCCCTCAGCTCGATGACTGGAGCAGGCTGGATCCACAAATCAGGGCACCTCACTGCATGTCTGTTAGTTATACACACAGATAATCCTCCTCATCATCATCATCATACCTTCCTCCACATCTTCTCTTGATGTTCGGCTAACAATCCGCCAAAGTGTATTTTTGTTTCCTGCCCCCTTTCTCCTGTCCATGCACCACACTATTTGGCTGCTGGGGGAAAAGAAGAAGAAGGGGGGAAAAATCCACGAAAGGTGGTGGTGGGGATACTGCTCGACAGGTCTAGCCTGGCCTGTTTTAACAGGGAAAAATGAGACTGAAACTGAGGGTAAAATGTCTGGTTAGTTCTCTGATGAAGTCAGCAGGCTAAAAACACTGCGGGTATTAAAAGTTGTGCGCTGTAGTATCTCTGAGAGCGGACTACACTAAACTGGTCACCGAGGACTTCATCACCGCAGCAAACCCGGAGTCCAATGGCAGGAGCAAGCTCCGCCCACTCCCGTTTCCATAACAGCAGAGTCAAGAGCACGTGACAACATGCAAGATTTCCGGAGACCGCCATCAAAATAAAATCCCATACCGAACAGTTAGGGAATCATTAAAACTCAACCCTTTATATGTTTATTTGTTCTGATTCATCTAAGAATAAAACACTTTTACAACACTGTTAAGGAGTATATCTACACAGCATTTCTCCTCCACTACCAAAAATTGATGAATTCACATTAAACATTTCTGGAAAGTTTATTGGACTTGGTCAGTTTTAATACCTCTGCTGGTGTGCGGGCAGGTTTAGATGTAACAAAGATATATGACAATAATTGGGAATACAGGAGCCTTTTGTTTATTTTGATATTATTTTCTTTTATCAAGGAACACCAAATTGAAACACATCAGGCCACAGACCCCTATTTGATAAAACATTGTTTCCCCATCTGACACAATTTAGTTATTCCACAACTGTCTGTTCTGTAAATTGGCATATTAGCAGTAAAGAGTGTGAAACCTTTTAACAGAATAGTTAATCTTATACATTCTCTCATTGGACTAACTTCTAGTCAAGGAAAAATTGTGAAATTAAAATACTCCCAATTTTTATGTGGACCTTCTGGAACACCCCCAAGAACCCCTTGGTGTTATGTTAGGGGCGACTGTAGGTCAGGAGGTAGAGCGGATTGTCAACTAATTGAAAGATTTATGGTTCCGGCTCCTCTAGTCCACATGTCGATAGTCTCTGCACATATATCATTCTATACAGTGAAGCTCAAACATTCATTTATATGGCCAAAAAGGAAAACATATTTTTGAGTAGTGGAGAATTTTAAGTTAGTAAAAATAAGATGACTTTATTATTGCAGCAACATTGTGAAAACAAAGTAAAACAAATCTTTATGGATAGAACATAACAAGACTTAAATACTTTATACAGTATGAGCATTTACCATTCAACAAGAAGCAAGATAAATAAAAACAGAGATATATACACACCATCCATGCTGTAAATTGTTACTTAAATTATACTGTACACATTACAGCACACATTATTTACTTACAGTACAAAATAACACCATACATAATACATATGTGCCAGCTAAATAAGAAAGCTTGGAAGGACAAATGTGTGTGACAACCTATTTTCTGATAACATCAGGCTCTACATTTAGCCTCAGTTATCTTGCTCCCTGATCGCCATCAACAGTAAACCCTAAGCACAGTTCCCGTTTGCTGAGCTAACCTTTACTGCCGATATATCTCATCAATAGTTCTTCTCATTGTCTCATTGTCTTTTACCCAAATGCACCTCTCTCATTCCTCTTGACATGAAGCTTGACACAGATTAAAAACATTAAGCAAAGGGAAGACTTTTATTTTGATAACGAATTCTCACGACTTCCGGTGTTATTTAGGCTGTTTCAGACTGTCTTGACTTCAAAACAACAATTAAATCCATCCTATCTACAAGTACTATCAGTGCAGTCTGTTTATCTTGGCCCCACTCAGTTGTTGGGGCTAATAATCTGATTGTGAACCTTAAATACATTTTTTATTAAAATCATGTAACATTTGAAGAGTCACTCATTAAAGGCTGCAGAAAAGCACCCTGAAATAGTCCTTCAAGGACACTTCAGCAGGGCTGATAACTTCTGACACAGGGGATTTAAATGGTCTCCATTTAAGGTCAATGAAGCTGGAGTCTGCAAAATACAGATAGACCAACCAGTACATCAGCTGACTTATGATGCAACCCTGCTGCCATACTGCCTTTGGCAGATTTGACTGTCTTGGCAGACATCTGTTTTCTTGCAGCCTGATGAAATAATATGGATGTTTCATAATTAAACCCTACTAGTGTTAGCCATTATGCACTTGTGCCACCTAACTGACCATTTTTAAACTTGTCTGTTTTATGACATCTCCCTCTGAAATGTGCATATTTTGGAACTAGCCATCTGAATACTATATAATATTTTAATGACAGCTATAACATTACTGATTCATTACATCAATATTGCAACATAGTTGGTTTTTTTCTTATTTAATTAATGGGTGTTTTCATCAAGGGGACCTGAATGGAATCACTTTTTGAAGGAGATCTGGGAAAGACAGCAGCATAAATAAGAGAAAATGCTAATTTTAAGTCTAAATGACAAAATGTAAATAATACATTAGCAATTCAAGCTTACTAACAAGATCGGACCAATGATTAATTTTGGCAAGGCTAAACCAGTGTTTCTTGTTTTCTGAGTTCAACTTGGGTTGTTAATTTTTTTATGTCAGTAATGGGTGAAACTCTTGAGTTGTAATCAATTTATCCATCCTATTGATGTCACCAAAGACTTGATTCAAAGTAATTCAATGTTAGTTCTAGATATGGTGCAATGCTGTATCTTCCAAAATGATACAGATCCCATAATAATCAAATCCCGAAAGAAAGATTCTGAAAAGTTACAAACATCAAACTATGATGAGTAGGATGAAATGATAGAAACAGTACATTTAGGATGTATCATTGTTAATCTGTGCTGCTTTCGTTTTCCTATTGTATTTGTGTCCTTCAAATATTGTATGGCAACAAATCACAGTACATAAAGTTAATAAGAAAGGTCAATGACTCATATCAGTTGCTTCCAGCAATAGCAGGCTGCAGTGGGAGCTTCAACAGGAAATAATTGTGAAACAAACGAGACTGAGAAATTTCCTCAGGAGGTTCAATTTTTCTTCTTCCCACTAAGAATATGTGGAATCTTTCAAATGTAAGGCAGAGGAGCTTTGGGATTCGAGTGAACTCCCACTGGGAGAAAACATGGTTATTTGTCAGCTTATTGTGTACACTTTCCTTCTTTTTGCAGAGGCTGTGTTATCAAACATCTGAATATATTTCAGTTTTGCTGATTGTTAATCCTCAAAAGTCTGTAAGAAGGCACAACTTTGTGAGATTTGATTTTGCCGGTGGGGATGGGGTGGGGGGATTTCTCTACCTAGAAGAAAGAGAAGGAGTTTTGTTTAGCAGAGTAGAGCAAACACTTCAACAAACTTTATGGACCCCGGCAATTGTAACCATAACCACAATCCTTGCTTTACCTTAACAAAAATGTGAAAGCTGATTCAACCTAGTTGATGCCATGTGGAAACTATATGGCTCTATGGATGCAAAATTAAAATTGAAACTTTGACCAAATAAAATACCTGCAAAACCATGACATTGCCATCAGCCTCAAAGTACCTTGTATTCAGTGCTTATTAGCCAATGTTAGCATACTAACAACTAGGTGGTAAACAGTAAAAATTATACCTAGTGAACATTACATGTTAGTATTGTCATTATGAGCATATTAGCATTATAATGCAAGCATTTAGTTCCATTGTGCCTGTCACAGAGCTGCTATGGTTGTACACTCTTGTTTACCCACACATAGCCTACACATAATGTGAGCGGTTTGGTGTTCAGTGTCTTGCTCCAAGACACTTTGACATGTAGACAGGATGAACCAGGGATTTATTTGAATGGCCCTGTAATGAATGCTCCGCCCCCTCTACCTGGGCTACAGCTGTCCCTGGTTGCATTAGTGTTTATCCTTGTATTCTTCCATACTGCATAAAAGGCGGTATTAAAAAAACATTTGACAGTATACTTGTATGCCACAACTGCTGAAAAATAGATAGCATTCATTTTGTGAAGCCTATTGTGGGACAATGCTGCTGCTTCTTTCTTGACTCGTTAGGGAATAACCAGAGAGACATTTTAATTTCAAAAGTTGTCTCTTTTCCACAAAGACAGTAAAAGAAAAACGTCCATAATGTCCTCTGAGGTCTGCATGTTTACATTATGTTGATCAGTGCAGTTTGTACATCCTTAAATGTGTATTCAGTATTTCAAGGTACATCTATTATTATTTCAGTAGGCACATGGGTGTATTAGCCAAAGTGTTGGCATATTCCTGCATGCTATCATCTTAATTTTGGACCATATGTCATCATTGCTACTACAAAATGAAGGGTGCATTTGGCCTTGATGACATTATAAGCCTTCATGGGCTAAGCTCTGCCCTTGCAGACGCAGCTTATAAAATGACACCAGAGGGCTTCGCTTTAAAATTCCTGTCATTTTTCTTGCTTGGTAAAACTATGTAAAACCAAAATATTGTTGTCATTTGTCACTTCAATTAATTTCAAGGTTGTTAAATATGAACTGCAGAAGGTAACATGTCCTGTCTTAATTAGCAGCATGAGCACAAGGTTGACATTTTTAAACAGAAGCCAATATGCCAAACAAAATCTCACAATCCTTTTAATTTAATTCTCGCATAGTCTAACTTCAGAATACAAATATCGTCAGAGTAAGTCTTTAAGAGTCAGAAAGCCATTACATTTAATCCAACATCAGTCTGAGAGCTCTGGCACAAAACCACAGGAGTCTGTATTGTCTTGGTCAACAAACTTTAGAAGGCAGCTCTTTTCAAACAGCATAAAGCAGTGTCTCAACACTACAATCCTGCACCACACCCTACCATGTACCAATCTCAGGATGAATCATCTGATCTTCGTGCAGCCGGTGAGATATAAAGATAAAGAGGCAAAATGACATCACCCAGCTATACTAATACAGCAAAAGACATAAACAAAAGTTATCCTACACAAACAGTCTGAAGGGCGCCAGCTGGGGCCTCACGGGTGGAGGAGCAAAAAGAGGGGACAAAAAGTGGGCGAGTAAAAGAAATTAATAATACAATATGAACATGGAAAAGATCAGTGTTTGATCCTCTGCTGCAGGCTGTAGCTGTCATGTTGTACTAAAGGTAACAAATGATGATGGCGGCCTCCTGTGTGTAGCCAAAATGTCTGGTAGACTGATTGGAATGTCTAGTTGGAATCTATGACTAACAGCTCCTGTTGCAGTTTTTGAAACTGTTAGATTTGGCAGGGCATAACAAATGTTTTTTATATATATATATAAACATAACCATCCTGGCTCTAAGAGATTTTCTTGAATTAAATAAATAAATCTGTGCCGAAGAATAAAGGTCCACCCATCAGAAAATTCCTGCGATACAGAGACACAAGTATGTGGACCTCATTACTGAAAGCACCTAACATGATTATCTTGAAGTCTGGGATGTGTACTGCAAGTCAGAATAAAGAAAGTAAAGGTTTGGTGATGGCTGGTGTGCCTTCAGGTCCACTGACAATATTGCCTTTGAATTGTGTGATAGCTTGGGTTGTACTGAAATCCGTCACCGGTTTCCTGTACAGAAGTAGGAGCGGTTTTGATGTTGCTTTGAAATCTTGGATATAATTCTCAGTTGAGTTTCTCTTTCCAACACTTACAAGACACACACACGTCAGATGTTATTTCATCCAAATTCAGCCTTGTCTGGACCTCAGCAGCAAGCACAAAGAGGTTTTACTCTATTATCGGCCTATTGTGAAACAGACTGCGAATAATTGCCAGTGATACAATAATAGGGCCCAGTCGCAACGTGTAATGACATCACCTTGATCTTACTAAAAGTTGTGAGTTTGAACTGTTTGACTATTATCTCACTAATTTCAATCTGCCACCTTCCTCATTTCTTCGTGTTTGGGATGAAATTAGATTCTAATCACTGCCTCGATTTAATAATTCCATTTGGAGACATTCATTTCTCATTCTTTCTGAGTTTAAGTGTACCGCTGTCTTTCTTGGCAGTAAAGCAGGGTGGCTGCAGTGGATTGTGTGTACACAATCTGTGACAGCTCAGGATCTTAAATTGAAAAATCTGATTTTCAAAACATGAATCGCTTTAATGATTAAAGAGAGAGTTTACCAAGTGAGTCACTTACTTAATTAGGAGAGCTTTTCAGGTTCTAATTGTAAGTAACCACAATATTTGCAGATTTTTTTTTTTTTTTTTTTACAGTAATCCATCTGCCCAACATCTGTCTTGCCCAGGATCCAACTGTGCATTCAGCAGTTTCTGGATACATGCATTTCATGGCCTGCTATACGGTGTGGGCACTTGTTCATGGTTGATAGGAGGATATCCGAAACATGTGGATGGATAATCTGATGGCTGGAAGGCCTTAGTTACATACCAGGGTTAAAATCTGTTTATGACCTTTGTTGGATGTCCTCCCTTTCTTGCTCTGTCTTATCACTTTCAACTGAGGTGATTGATGTTTAGAATTTTAGGGGTGAAATACCTCTGCCTCCACATGACCCTGAAGTGGACAAGTAGTTGTGAAAATGGAATTGAATAGATTAATGTTTTGTCTCATAGTCATGCAGATTTCCCATTTTTCTCCTGCTATATTTTCAAGGCTGGAGAATTAATCTCTTCCCACAATGACTCAGTTAGTTATATAAGCCATAGAAATTTGCAACATTGTCATTTGCTAAAATGACATATTAGTTTTGGTGTAAAGCAGTACATTTTACAAGTAGTTTCTACAATTGTCATTAAGATTGTGAGGAAATACAGGAGAAAGGTGGCGTGGGTCATCAAAGTGGCAAGTAAACAACTCACAAGGCTGCAGAGCCAGTTGGGGATTCTTTGGGAACAGAGGGTGAGGAGGAAAGCTCTGTGTATCACAGAGTTAAGTTAATCTAGGTAGGTGCTACATAATGCCTCTGGCTACAAAGAATGTATCTTAGAGGTCTTTTATCTGCACAGGCCCTGCTCAATTCTGTGACACTCAATTTTGTTCTGTTTTAGGTGCGTTTCTTTGATTTTGTGTATTATTCTATTTAAAATTATGTATACGCTGTGTGAAATATTTTATACACATTCCAGATACAATTCAGCCAGATGTATTTGATGTGTTAGGAAAGAATAGTAAAAAAAAAAATCTACACTTGAAATTTGCAAGAAGCTCTGACGGTTTGAAGACAATCATTCTCACAGCAGGAGTTTGTAGAGACTGACCCACCAATCAGTAAAATTTAACAACTTGTTGGATTTTCTCTATTGCCTTTGTAGTGTTAAAACAGAAATCTGAAGGAGAAATATGTAACTCTAAGACTCTGTTAACTGGAAATAATTTCAGAAACGGAGACTTTGGACTATGGTTAAAAGTCAGTGTGTTCCTTAATCAATCAGATGTCATGTCAGTCTGGTTCAACCTTTGTTAACACACAATAGTAAAATGGCAAAACCATAACCTTATAGCAGCAGAAAACATGACAAAATTAGATTTCAGGTGTCAGGGACAAATCACATTTGATGGTTCGGGTTTTGGTAGCTGGATTAACCTTGTATTTAAATCTTGAATTTACATTTGACTTACAGATTGTGCTTTTATAAGCTGCACAAATGATACAAATATGCTAAAAGAGGAGGCAAGCACAAAGATATATGATCATGGCAGCTGTATACACAGTGAATGTCTGTGTTCAGACAAACACACACACTAAAGCATTGCATTTGATCAAATGAAAGAATCCTCATTGTATGCTTTTCTAAAGAAAAAATGGTTCCCCCGATGAGAAAGAGGGAGGTGGGGAGAGGCCAGCGAATACAAGCCAGAGCAAGTATTTTTGCAAATGCAGCTGAGAGCTTGTATAAGCAGCTGAAAATGGAGAATGAGTGCCCTCCTCTGGCCGCACTGTTGTTGTCTCGCAGTCGTCACCTGTGGAACTGTGAATCATCAAACCATCAACACACACACAAACAAAAACAAGGCTGCCGAGTCCATTTTCAGAAAGCATTTTTAAATTCATTTTATTATTTTATAGCTAATTTACAACAAGCGCTTCACTGAACTGGAACATTTTATTTTGCTTGATATTGTCATTGTTAAATATATTTTTCTGCATCAGTTGACTTTGTTGTAACTTTGTAATCCGTCTTTTCTGTAAAAATTCATATATTTTATAAGGAATATCACACTATGATACGGATGGCTGAGAGAGATATTAAGAAATACATTGAGACCTCAAATAAAGAAATTGAAAACATATTATTCCATTCATGGATGTGTTGTCATGTGTTTGTGTGATTTCTCATCGTGTAAATGTAAATGGATGTGTGGACGTGCTGATATCTGTGTGTGTGTGTGTGTGTGTGTGTGTGTGTGTTGCCCACCCGAAGTGTGAAGATGTTGTTACTGTGTTGGAGCAGTTATACTGGGCTGTGGCTCTGATGGATCCTGCACTTGCATCAATTCAGCATTGTGCATGGCTAAATCTAAAGCCACACAGCACGCCCAACATCTCTATCATATTTACAACATTTCTGGCCAAGACCCAAAAACTCTCTCAATGTGGAACAAAAAAAATAAAATAAAAAATACAAAAATATACAGACTTGAGATGGAATCAGTGACAGTTCTAAATAAATAGTAAATCAAACAGAAATTGATACTCGTTCACAAGCTTCAGCTGTTCCTCCTTGAGCGAGAGAAGCAAGTGAGCAAAAAGAATATGAATGGTCACTTCAATCAATACTTCCACCTTCACTCTTATAATTCAGAACAAATTATAAGTAAATACAAACATGCTCATAAAACCTTAGAGTCCTTTTGCTTTCATTTGTCTTTTTCCTGATGATACCTGTCGCATATAATGCCGTCAGTGCAAACTTTATAAATACTGTTTTAATCTTAGACACACGTAAAACCATCTTCATTGCATAACATCATAGCAGTATTGCACTACATCTTCATGTGCGTGTCTCACTCTCTCTCTCTCTCTCTGACACACACACACATACGCACATCACCCATTTATGTATTATACATTATAACCACCAGTGGATGTTATAAACGATAGATATTCTCATATAGTATCATTTATATTTCATACGCAACACGCTTTCTTGTCACACACACACAAGTAGCAAACACAAGTATGCACTCGCACACAGTCACTCAGACACACACGGCTGCATTGTACAAGAGTTTCAATTTGTTTTCAACGTATACAAGAACACGTCAAATATGTCAGTTCAAAGCTCTACTGAGGTCTGCTTTACATCGACTTCAATGCTTCAGTTATTTCTGTCTCTGACAACAATAAAATGGGAAGGTGAGTAAATTCAACAACCAAACTGCAATATTACCCAAAGGAATCCATGGAATATTGTTTGGAGATGTTGATTTTTACAGACTTAGTCCCGTTAGAAATTGTCATAAAAAAGATATATATATATTTATATATATTTATATCTATATATATAGGCCATTTATTTGTTAAACATGACTTAGCTTTAAATTGTGTGGACACAAGAGGGAGAAAGAAGCAGAGAAAAAGTGGAAGAGAGAGAATAAAAGAAGACCTATTCCTCCCACACAGAATGTGCACAAAGGCGTGCACACAGAGACACACGCACACACACGCAAACACACACAGACACACACACCCGCGCAATGGCTTTTTACTGCGGCCACTGGAAACAGTGTGTATGTCTGCGGCTGAGGGGTTCTTTTGGAAGAGTGGTCGGTGAGTTGGCTGTGGTGCGATGAAGCTAACAGCTCTGCTGTTTGTGCCTAGAGAGATAACATTCATCCTGGATTCTGACAAGCAGGCCAGAACAGCCAGTCCCCCTGTACAGGAGTGTGCTAGGTTACAGCTGAGGTTACAACTCTACGTGTGTGTGTGTGTGTGTTTTGGTGGATGGGTGTGAGAGTGTATTTGTTTGTGTGTGGGTGAGCGTGAGTGTGTGCATAAGAGAGCAGAGGCTATGTTAGAGCATCTACTGCGCTCAGGACTGGCCTCTAATGACCATATCTCATGACCGTGCATCTCTTCTTTTCTTCCTTCATGAGACATGCTAAAAACTCCTCCACAATAAGGAGGTGGAGAAGGAGAACACACCCTACTTACTCGCCTTTCTTCTTCTTATTCTTTTTTTCTTTTTTTAAGTCAGATTTTTCCATTGTCTCCTGTCTCCATTGTCTTTGAGGATGCATGCACAAATTCAGCATATGAGTTTTTCTTCATTATAATTATTTGAACTGCCTTTAAATAATGCCTCGCAATATTTGACATGGGCGATTGAGCAAATGTCAGTCTTGGTCGCTGAGGTATCACTTAGAACCAAGAAGAGATTCACAAGAAAAGGGACTCTTAGTCGAGAAAAGACTCCTGGTCGAGGGGGATATGGTTGCCCCGTTCTCAGTCTTCCCCCTTTTCTGTCCTGAAACAAGGCAAAGCTGACAGGAGGAGGAGGAGGAGAGAAAGCCTGGAGGTGATATAAAAAGAGGGGCCAGTGTCTTTTTGGACACCTCCATCTCAGACATAGTTGCGTGGAGGCGTTCAATGGGGGCGTGAGACTTGAGAGGGGTGGGAAGGACGAGGCGGGCTTAAAACTACCTCAGGGTCCATCCCTGCTGGGTCATCCTCTACTCCCTTTTAAAGCCCTGCTCAGACTAAGGTCTCATGTCCAGATATATCCAGACTGAGTCTAGATCCAGATGAGATGGACGGCAGTTCACACTCGGCATCAGAATGCATGTGAAATTTGTTTCTTCTGTGATTAGATTTCACTTCACATATGCTTTTATCTGCTGGGAAACAGCAACTGCATCTACATGGAGAAAACACACGTTTACACTCTGCCATACAACAAGGGACGAGGAACAAGGTACCTCACCTTTTATAGACACATCAAAATGCTGTCTAAGTTGTCTGGCATCACTACATAAACTGTGTTTAGGATATTTGCGTCCCCAGTTTTGGGTGAAAACACAGCTGTATTTAGAGCTGTCCACCTGTGACCAAGATGCATTTTAATTCCAAGTGTGAACAGGGCCTCATTACTCAGTCCTGCCTCATTAAAGTGGAATAGTGATTAAGTCTGTTCTCTCAGTCTGTTTCAGTCTAATTACACATCACTGTGTTCATATCTGTCTCAGAGTCTCTTTTTTGGTATTGTTCTTTGCCTCGTGGTGTCACTTCCTGTGTTTGTCTTAGTATGCGTTTGTCTCTCTGTGTCATTCTCTGTGATTGCCTAAGCACTGACTTTGCTGGAGGACAGACAGGCAGGCGAGGCTGGCTTGGCTGTGAGGGTGAAAGGTGGTGTTGGTTGGTGGCTGTGAGGGGAGGGGTAGTTGGGCAGGTGCAGCATCACAGCCTCTCCCGAGTGGGGATCCAGATGTAAGGCCCTGATTGCTCCTCAATCACTGTCTTTACTTTGTGATAGACCTCTTCAAAACTGTCCCCTTCCACGACAGCTGCAGTAGGACACAGGGTAAGCGAGGGAAGGAGAGAAACAATGAGGAACAGAGAATGGCACAGACATTGGCAAGCAAGAAGAGAGAAGAAACAGTAGGAAGCCGGGGAGGGGGGGTGAGGAATAATCAATGCAAATCATGAATGTGGTTTAACTATCTGTGTACATTGTCAATATTGTGTAAAATCACAATGATGAACAATCACAATGATGATTGCTACAAAGCCTCCACATATTCATTCAGAGGCTGATAAAATGTTACAGTAAGCATCTGTTCATGATTTATTATAAATTACAGGCAGCCATGGATATGGGAGGAAACATAACATTTATATTCTGTCAACTGCTGTGATTTGCCCTAAAATGCACACCTGCAGTGAATACATGTAAAAACCTGCTGGTAAAATCTTGCTGCAATAAAATGAAAGAATAGCACAATTGCCACTCCAAATCAAACAGATTACGAGTGTGCAGTGAGGTGCAAACACAGGTGTATTAGCTTATGTTTTCCATCTGGTGCTGCCATAATCCAAACCCAAACCCACTACTGAGTATAAATGGTGTTTAAACAGTGCAGGATACCAATTTGCAACTTAAAAATCCTTATCTCTGTGTGTTGCCTGGTGTGCACATCATTTCTGTGCGTTCATGTCATGTAGACAGAGGCTCTCTGCTTTTACCTGAGAAACACTCTAGGAAGTCTTGTTCTAGTTTGAGGGCTCGGTCCATTCCTTTCCTGGCCTGCTCTTCTGTCAGGCGAGTGTTGATCTCTCTGTTTACAACATGCACAAAATCATCTATTACAGCACATATTTTCATAAACAGTGTATCAAATATGAAAATAACTTTTACAGTACATACAGGACATTCTCCAGTGACTTGGGCCGGACAAAGATGGCGATTGGATGAAGCTGAGCAGCTTGTAGTCTGCGCACAGCATTGGCTGATACATCCAGGATGCAGTGCTTCCCCTGCTACTTGTGCACACATACAGGGGGGGAAATGATACGGATTAATAAACACAAACTGTTATTTCAGTACAATCAGTAGCACCGTGGGACTAATAAAGGATTATCTTATCTTATCACCTTTTAAAACGGATCTATAACACCTGAAAATAAAAAGTCAATTACTGATAAATTCATCACATTTCAATTATATTCCTCAGCTTTCAGTTTTAACATTTTAAATGGATTTGGAAGTAATTACCCTATTTTATAAAATTTGATCATTGCCATTCATTTTTAACTCTGATAAAATACGTTGCTGCACACCTGCTCAGCCACCTCACGGACACTTTGGACACTGGTGCCGTACAGGTGACTGTTGTACTGGCCTGCCTCGATGAACCGATGACTCTGGATGTCCTTCTCCATCTGTTCCCTAGACGACACAAAGTGATAGTCCCGCCCATCCACCTCATATTCCCTCTTGGGCCGTGTGGTGTCTGTCAAGTGAAGAACAAAACAATATGCTCACAGCACTTTGATCCTCAAATTAAAGCAATTATTTCACTGAGAGGGATGCATTATGCAGACATAACCCGAAAATGGCTGCAGGTGGCAGCAGTGACATTAAATAAAAACCAGAGAAGGGATCTGTGTCTGTGACTGACAGCATAATTACTTACGTGGTACACAAGATCCAAACTTATCAGGGAACTCAGACAACAGATCGTCATTTATCCTGTCTTTCACAGGACCCAGAATGATGATGGGCCTCGCATAATGAACTAAGTTCATGAACAGAGAGGGACAGAAGAGAGAGCAGCCACAGTCAACAAAAGACAATCAAAACAGAAAAGAAACTTTAAGCTTTAAATGAAGGACTTCAATCATTATTTTGCAGGACCTTACCTTCCACTTGGGTGACTGTCTCATAACTGTGTGAGGGTTTATCTCTCCCTGGTGACAGAACATTGAAACATTCAGCAGAAATTCTTTTAACCATTATTATCAAATGACATTCAGGTTCTTTGTCTGTATGTGTGGGTGTGTCTATATTTGTGTGTGCTGATGATCAGGAGCTTATATGAGGCTTCAGCAGTCTTAGTTAGTTATATCAAGATTTATATCACATTTACATTGTTTTTAGGATCAATCTGCCTCTTGTTGTTTCCTCAGACAGTTTTTTCCTTGTTGAGCTGTGGTGGATGTATAGTAACACAAAAAACAGTAAAAAGACTGTCACATTGAAAGATTTCTACTTGATTTGACTAATTTGGAGTTAAACTAATTTTAAGTTTTAAATACATGTTTGCACAAATGCAGGCTTGCTGTAGATTTTGTCCTCCAACATTTACATGGACTGTTTGGTAGCAAATGAGTTTCCTCATTGGGGGATTAATGAAGTGGTTCTAATTGTGTCTAAGTGCATTAAGAAGGGATCTTCTAATGGTCAGTATGAACAGGAGGTATGATCACAGCAAGAAAAACCTATTTCAATGTTCATTTGGGCACCTGACTGTTGTTTTAAGGCTTGAAAAAATGTGAACCTGTCCTTTATAATTGCCTTCAATACACATCACAGTATACAAAGTGTGTCCTGTTGCTGTTAACATTAATTTAAATTTGGCAAAACAAACAAACCAAAGCAAAACAAACCATAAAAGTAAGTGCATTGAATAAATGTTAATGAAATGGTAAGGTGTTTGTACACATGCCAGCAGTCGACCTTTTTTAAATGTTAAATATTATTCCCATGTTACTTGTGTTCTGCCCATTACTACAGTGTTAACATGCTGTCAGTAACTTGTGTAAATGTTAGCTTCCAGTGTCACTATACTATACACTTATTACCTTGAGTGCTCAAGCTGTCCCGACCATGGTCCTGTAGCAGAGGAGAGAGCAAAGATTTACACATTGGGAGACAGTTTGAGGGAAACAACCTCATTCAAACAGCTGTGATGAATGAACTTACCCTCTCTTTGGTGTTAGCACGAGACCATTCTTTTCTTTCCACCCTGTAGGGTAGAGGAGGAAAAAAACCCTATTATGTCTAGTTACGGATAAATAGTATATGACTTACATAATTATCTCTAATTTGCTGTCAGCAAAGGCTCAATAACTCCTGTATGAGTATTTTTAGTCACACACTAAGTAGAAAATGTAATCAAGACATTGAGTATTCTTGAAACACAATAAAAGATCGCTCCATTCCCACACACGCTCACAGTGAAAAATGTGGCTCACCTGTGCTTGCTGGGGATGAAGCCGACCTCCTCTGCCTCATTCTGGGGGGCAACCTTACGAGCCTGCCACCACTCCTCGTCTCCACAGTCCAACACATGCAGCACATCCCCAAACCTGAAGCCCAGCGCCTGACTGAGGAAGCCACAGTCTGCAGTCTTGTCATAGTCAAAAAGGGCCCTGAGTGATCAAAAGTTATGAAAATTCAAGTTACTTAATGTAAAAATTCTATGTCACATTTTCTCTACATTGTTTGAAAACTTCAACTGTAGCCTATTGTGACTGCTTGCTATATTGCTATAGTTTTAAGTCCTCCAACTCACACAAACAGTTTTAATCTTGAATGTAATATTCAACATGGCTGCCACATTTCTGTGTACTATACTCTATAATCTTAATTATATAACACTCATATGAATGAATGCATAATGCTCTTCGCTCTCTCACTAACTTTACTCAACGAAACTCTATAGACCTGGTCCCTAATGCTGGCCCTGACAGCACCAGTAAGAAGACCAGCTTCTAGGCTGCACTGCTCTAGCTCTATATAGCCCCGTTTCCACTGCAGGAACTTCGGGGCCGGGCAGTTGGTGCGTGTCTCCATTGCAGGAACCTCTCCCAGAACTTTTGCGGGGGCTAAACGAGTCCCTGCTGCAGGGTAGGTACTCCGTATGGTTCGACCCCAAAAGATCCTGGGTGGGGCTTGAGGTTGACTCGATGCTGATTGGTTATACTCGTCAACAAAACGCGCCAAAATAAGCGGCATTTTAAAAAACCCAGCAGAAGAAGAACGATAGTAGAAAGCGTCTCCACCGCCGGAAAAAAGTTTATAGCGTCCACCACCATGTACACGAACAAACAAACCAGAAACGCGGCAACAAGCTCCTCCATGTTTACTTCCTCGTTGTCATTTTTTCCTACTGACTTGTAGTGGGTCTGGCACATTAACACACGTGTCCCCACTAAACAAAAAACTAACCTTAGATGCAAAACTTTTGATTAAAAAAAATACAAGAATGAAACGGTCCCATTAAATTTAAATTTGACGATAAAGCAGGGTGCTTTGGGGCGTGTTTACGTTGTAATAGACACATCGCTATTACGGCGACGACGTAACGTAAAGTAAACCCAGATTTCACAGTCCAGGCATAGCTGTTTCTATTGCTATTTCTGTGTGTTTTCAGTCCATGTAACAGTTAATTGTAACATTTTAGTTAGTGGTCGTATTAACTAACTGACTAACTAACTAACTGACCCTCTAAGGAATTGGATATTCAGTTTTTCCGGTACGTACATCTTGTTTTGATGGTTTTAGCCATTTTTTTCTCTGGCAAAAATTAGCATTATCACAGTTAACTGCACCGGGTCAGCTCCAATCTAGCTGTATCTTCACTTCAGGCCATGGCTCCAAACATCCAAGATGGCGACTGTCGAAATGCCAACATCGGTGCTTCAACGTCACAGGTACAGAAACATTTCCACATCTTCTATCTGAGTTATATTCAGACTGGAGTCTAAAAACCAGTGGGAGACGTCAAGGTAGCTACGTCCATTATTTTTGTGTATGGTTTGACCTGTTTGCACAGATAATGATGCTTATTATGAACATAATGTTTTAATGTCTCTATGATATTCTTCACATAAACACTGTCAAATTGTCCTGTATTATGGAGTTGGGTGGTTGGTGTGATTACTCTTGATGTTATGAGTGGACTATCCCTGTTGAAGTGCTGAAGCAGTGGTGAGCTGCAGTTGTCACGTTGCTGGCATTTATACTATTAAACAGAAGTGAAATGTGCATGGGATGATCCCTACTGCTTTCTGTTCTGCAGCTTGTGTAGTAGCAATATACTTTCAAACACTGATGTTTTTTTGTAAGGCAGCATTGAGCTCTTCAGTACACATAGCAAGTTTGTGTGGTAAATTGCATTTTTTTAACCATATACAGTGAGCATTTAAATCTATAGTCTACAATACAGTAAACAGCACTGTAAATCAATTGTGGTATTTAGGCTACAATAAATCTAGACTGGGCAGTATCTTAAATCTTCTAGATACATGTAAAGCCACATAAGTGGTACTGTGGTACATGTCTGTTTGTTTGTTGAATTACATAACCTTGTAGTTGGACTATGGCTCAATGGTAGGGTATTTATTCCTTTACAGTTTGTTAATATACACATTTGGTGTGAATGCCCTGGGGCACCATATTGTGTTAATCCAGGCCTGACTTTGGACCTGTCGAAAGGGTTGTTGAAGTGACCGCTCTCTTTTCCGCAGCCTGTGATTCACAAGCTATTTTCTCCTCAGACATTTCAGAAAAACCGTCTATTAAGAGTTTACGACATGAATCAAACCAGCCTAAGCAAAGACATGAAACATGACCTTATTAAAAAAACATGAAAAGGCCAAAACTGGATGTTAAGAGGGAATAAACTGCCCAGCCCAGAAGACATTTTGAACATACTGGACTGAGCTCATAGTCAACTTTAACCAGTACCATTTACAATCACATGTTCCTCTTTCTTGTATGCAGTGTAGCATTTTGCAATTGTTTGTGTGCCTTGTATTGTAGTTCTGGCTTCCACTCACACAGCTCGGAAGCTTCCAAGACATATTGTATGCAGTGTAGTACCACTTCAGTAATTGAAGGATAAACACAATGTCTAAGTTAAAATAAACCTACCATGAGTGTTGTATTGCACCATATACCATTGCTTAAACAATCTTGTAATCTTGCTACAAAATGAGATACCTTTAAAGATCAGTTTTGTAAGAACAGTGACAGTTTATGGTCCTAAAATAGCTGCATTGGACGCTAGTTAACTAATTGGAAAAATCCAGGCAACTTTAACAAATATTTGGTGTGGCTAACTATGCTTAACCTAATGTTAGCTAGTGTGTTTGTATTTGCAACAAGATCACTAATGGCCAAACATGAACTATCAAAGCTTATCTCTTCAAAATCATTCAAATGATCATCTCTTCATCAAAAGCAGTATAAGATTAAACTAGGCCCTCATATTTTACGTGAATACGTTGAAATTGACAGTAAATGTAGAAATATAATTACAACCACTGTTACCCAATAGCTGGGGACCTCTAACCACTAAAATGGAAGCTAAAGGATGCGTTACCCTTAAAACCTTGTGTTATCTGTGCTGTTTATACTTTGAGCGTCAGACCTGATGTAGAAGCCTCTCTTTGGGTTGCTCCTTAGCGTCGTAGTCCCAGAGCCCATGCTGCTGTTCATCAGCTGTTCCCTCAAGTCATGGATTTTAGCCTCAAAACGACTATACTCTGAAACAGAGAAATACACAACAAGATCTATTGACCAAGTCACAGCTTGATTCATAAGTAAGGATGAGGTTCTACTAATCCAACTTTTTCTCTACCGATACCAATTCCTCAACTCAGCTAGAACAATTACTAATCCTGATCAGTGCTCTCTTTTTCTCTAATTTAAAATCTGTTTACTGCATGGAACTCATTTGAATCATTTTATGTTATGTTAAATAAGGTGAGGGATTGCTGTGGCACCAACTAGGACAGAATAAATGCAACTCATTGTATAATGTAGAATTTGTTTTCAGTAGTACTGAATGACTAATTACTACTACTTTCATGTGTCTTTGTCCATGGCCTAAATTTTCACCTTTTATTTTATAGAAATCAGTAAAGCTATTACTTTACTATTTACTAATTTACGATCTTTACTATTTATTTTATTATTAACTTTATTGTATTTTCACTATTTTGATCATTGATAAACTGTTTAGGTCATTTTTTAAAACAAAAATTCCAAATATTGAATGTTTTTCATCCTCTCAAATTTAAACATCTTAAAGTTAACTTTTTTTTTTTGATGTTTTGAAAAAAATCAATGAAGAAATAATGAAAATAATTATTACTTGCAGCCAATATATCCTGCTAACAACCAAACAAACACACAGACACTCGACACATGATTTGATTGTGTCATATGATTATTTCAAAATACTGTCACTATGTTATGTGACCATAATGCTTTTAAAGTTACAGATGTTTCCTGCACTGGAATGGATGTGTTAACAATGACACAGTCTTTGTGTGGCGGCTTGTTGCTTTACCGTCGGGTCTGTACTGAGCGATGATGGTCACTGTCTGCCCGGCGTTCTTCAGTGCTGCAGCTGCCTGTTCATGTGTGGCCATACGCAAGTCCACGCCGTTCACCTGATGCACACACAACATGACTGTTCACAACAGTGAAAAACCACTGTGCCACTATAGAGCGCCTGTATGTGTGTTTGTGTGTGTGACAACTTTATGAGGATAAAGCGTCTTTACACTGAGGATCTGATCGCCCTTGTGCAGCTCTCCACTGAGGTCAGCTGGCCCCCCTGCCAGGATGAAAGAGATAAAGATTCCCTCTCCATCCTCTCCCCCGACAATGTTGAATCCCAGACCTGTGGAGCCTCGGTGAATCAGGACTCTGCGAGGCTCCCTAGAAAAGGGACAGGGGACAAAGGAAAATTACCAAAAATAACTATTAACTACTAATATGATTGTGATTCTGAATAATATACACAATCCACACTCAAATACTAAAACTAATACTGCTAATCCTTCTTCTACTTCTACTTTTACTGCTAACACTAAAACAGCCAATAAATCAATTTACATGATGAAGAGCTGAATGATCTTTGCTCACCTGGGGATGTCATCATCTCCCATCAGGCCATGCAGAACGGGAGAAAACCGACTAGGTGAGGTGGGAGTGAGGGCTTGTGGGTAATCTGACCCAAGATAGTTTGGGTGGCTAAGTTCAGTATCCATATGGGAATATGCTGGAAAAATACACACAAAATTTAAAGAGATATAACAGGCAGGTGTTGTGCACAGCTATGTAATATCTCAAGGCCTTTTGCTTTTTCACCGACTAAATGTACTTGTTGAATGTGAGATTTTGTCCATGTTTTGTATGAAGTACTCTGTAATCATCTCCTGAAAAGACTAGAAAGAGTATTTCTGTGCTGTAATTCTTTATTACAAGGGCAGGCTTTCATCAAGTGACAGATTCAGGTCAAGGGAAGATATTCAGTTTTTGTGAGAAAGCAAACAAACTAAAAAAAACCCAAACCTGTACACCTCAGCGTTGAATTCTCACAGAACTCCCACAGTGATCTCAGTGATTTAGAAAGAACAAGAAAAAGCTGTCATTTTTGTGGGTGTACGTTCTTGGAAATGCATCAATTCAAACGTTGGACATTTTGTTTTAAAGTAGTCTGGTCTGATTTTAACCAGCCAGCTGTCCCTAAACCCACTAAATGTGTCCTTATGCCTTGTGAAATAAGAAAATGAGACAAAAAGACTGAAGGGCTTACTGCTGGTGAGGTCTGGAGGGTTGTAGGAGTTGGTCAGGAACAGGTTGTTGGGCTTGGCCACCCTGAGGTACACCACCTCGGCTGTGTTCTTCAGAGCCCCCACCGCATCCTCGTGCATCACGTCCTCCAGACACACGTTGTTCACCTGATGGTTCACAGCAACACAGTCAGAGATGATAAATGCAAAGTAAGGGTTAGCATGGCTCCTCAGACCAAATACTGGATCTCCCACATGAAGGGTCTGATAGACGCTCATAACTAAAGACGCTTACAGCGCTTCTCAGCATTTATTTATTTATTATTTATTTATCAAGACAACACCAGCTGATCAAATTTAGATTTTAGCAACAGTCATGATGAACTGACTTAATGCAAGACAAACTAAAAAGTACATTAGACCTGCAACATTAAGTCAATTGATTGATTAGTTGATCAACAGCAAATGAATCAGCAGCTAATGTAGTAACTAAACGATCATTTAAGTAATTTTTAAGCAAATATACTAAAAAATAAGCTGGTTTCAGCTTCTCAAATCTTTGTCTTTGTCAGACACGCCTATGTATTGCTTAACTGAGAAAATAAAAAATAATCAGGAGATGAATCGATAATGGAAATAATTGCCAAAGCACATTTTCAATGCTAGAACAATGAGCTTCAAATAATTTCTTATACATCAGTTTAAATATTACACATTATAAAATGAGCGGAAAAGCATAGTATCAATTCTTCCTCTATTCTAGAAATTACAAGTAAAATGTCTAAGTATTAATGTAATTAGTTACCTAAACTACAATATACCAGTCCAAACAGGACTATTTATTACTGTATGCAAAGCTAAACATTAAAGTGGGTTCTCCAGCAAAGATAATATTTTATATTTTATATACAGTTGAATATTTCCTCTGTTCTCTTCTTCTATGAAGGGTCCCCCCTGGTTTGGGGGTCCCTAAAGGCATTATGCAGATTCTCACCCTTAACTACAAAAGGCTATAAAAAAAGAGCATTATTACATATGACTTCAATATCGTAAATGTATTTTTAAACAGATTCACCATGAGCAGAAGCATATTGACTTATCCCATTTAGAGGTAAAGCGTTGCCTCAGACACCATTTAGTAGAAACCCAGCACCATTTTGAGGTCGCTGGTGTTGAGCTGGCTGTCAGCTGCACCGCTCTTTCTTGTCCAGCAGATGGCAGTAATGCTGCTCAAGACTCACTGTGGCAGTACTACAGTTCAACACTTATCCCATCCTACACATCTATGAAAATATTAATGAAAGTAATTCCAGACCATGAAAATCACAGCTGTAATTTATCTCGTCTCTTAACACATCAGCGCTGCTCAAGCACACACGTGTGCAATTGTGTGCATGTGTGTGTATGTGTGTTGGTGTGTTTAATAGGTGAGAGTCTGAGTCAGTGACAGTGTTATCATATATGAGTGACTGACCGCTAAGATCTTATCCCCGATCTGCAGACGCCCATCTTTATGAGCTGCTCCGCCTTCAATGATCTTGGTGACATAGATACTGTTATCTCCTGGTATGTGCTGGTTTCCCACCCCTCCAGCAATGCTGAAACCTAATCCTGAGAAAAGGGAGCGATGAGAGAGGCACAGAGTTAGCAAAGGAGGTATGGGTTAACACAGAGAAGATTTTCCAAATCCAGAGGGCACAGCTTAGCCGGGTATAAAGCATCCTTAAGCTCACACAAAAGCATCTGTGCTGTACACAGTCAACACTTCCACATACCTTTAGGCCCTTTGATGAGTTTGATTTCAGTGACTTTCTCTGCTGCTGGTTTCCTGCGGAGGACGTAGAGGCGGACGATAGCACCTGCCTCCTTAAGAGCCTCCACAGCTTGACTGTGTGTCACCTCCCTCACATCAACATCATTCACAAATAAGATGCAGTCATTCACACTAACAAACAGACGGAGCGACAAAGAGAGGGGAGGGAGAAGGAAAATACAGCATGAGTTTTTGTGTTGGTGAATTGGGTGTAATATGCCACCAAAAGCAGTCGGTCTAGAACGATGGCTGTGTTGGGGACCTAGTTTCACCACAGACATCTGGTCTTTCCACCCAGAAGTTAGAAATGGATCCAGCATGAGGGATAGCTGAAGTGTAGCTCTATTTGTGTTAACTGCTCTTGAAAATGATGAGCTGATATGTGGAGTGAAAGTGTCAGCCTGTTTGCAGAAGAAAAGCAGATTTTCAAGCAAGCAGATTTGGATGAAATAGCTATTTTAAGACGTAGACATTCTTTCCTCCAAGGGCCTAAAAACTCTACTTATCACTATTCCATTCATGTGCTTAAAATTGATTTTACGGCCATGTAAATTATAGTGTGTAAAATTTTGTAAGACGGAAATAATTCTTGAGGGCTGCAAGAGGTTTAACCACTGAGATACATCACTAAAAGCAGGGAACAAATGGTTGCTGACATCTTCAAGTCTGAGCTTCACACTGTTTGTGAGGCAGTATTAAATATAAATTTTGTAGAGCTTTTTTATCGTACAGTAACACATTTTTTTAATGCTTGCACTTCTAGCAACTCATAGAGTGTCCCTTTGTGTTTCTTTGTAGCTCTGTGCTCATCGGGGTGTGTACAACATTTATTAAGATTGTGTAAATGTACAGTATAAAATGTTACAAAGTAGGACTATAAATCAAGCTTAAACAAGCCTCACGGGGTTCTTTATTCAGATTTTCAAGGATTTTTCAAATAATTTTCAGAGGGCTGTTGAGTCATTCAGCGCTGAAGAGTTAGCCTAAAGAAAGAATGATTGAGGATTTCTGTGTTTGAGTCACCAATTAGAGATTTCAAACCATCTGAACCTGTCATATAACCCTCCCCCCAAATTTAATAAAAAAATGTTTGTAAGGAATTCCTTTTCTTTCTTTCTTTTTTTTTCTTCAGATATGCACTAATAATGTATAGTATTATAAGTTATTTGCCTTTAGCAGCCAGTAAAAATCAAGTAAAAAAACCTGCATTCAGGCAAATATGAGCTTTCTCTCGAGGCCTGCTTTGAACTAAAGTCATTCAAGATGGAAGTTTGTAGGTCAACTGTAAAGAGGGGGATGAGGAGGATGCCTACATACATGTCTTGTTTTTTTGCAGTGTAATCGGGAAAACGGCTTATAAAGTACAGTTTTTATTCAGAAAAGAAAACTGCACTACAGCTTCTTACAAAAGTGGGAAAGCAAATGTGACATATTCCTGTGGGCTGCTTCACAATTTGATCCTTCTGGGCTTTATTTTGTAGGTGTCACTTGTCACAGTTTCTTTGAGAACAGATTACTTTCATCTAAAGTATGTTGCTGCTGTCAGCTTCTACACATTTTCTCCATTAAAAGATGGACTACTTACAATGTTAGTCTGGAGTTTTATGATGTTAACTCAAACAAACTGAAAAAAACCCTTTATCTATTATTTAGCCCTTTCTTACCATGCCATATCATTTGTTTAAATTGGACTTCTTTTAACATTTACAGCGTACATAAGAATCTATTATACCTCCCAAAAATGATCTCAAAATCACAAAGGAGCAACATAACAGTTTCAGAGAAAATACAAACAATACAATTAAATAAAATTGTGGAAAGAGTGTTTGGATGAGGGATTCAGGTCTTGAATTAAATAGGCTGGTCTATCTGAGGCAATGATGCTGACAGTCAGTAGGTTGTAGCACTGTGGTATAATACTTTAGACTTAAAATGAAGAGGTGCATTCTTGTTGGGCGGTTTCTCCTCTTTTAGTGTTTTTTGCTGACAGAAAAGTGACTGACTGTACGTGAATAGAAACTGTGCTGGAAGCTGTGGAGAGAAGACGGGGTGAATGGTAGAGCTGTGGTTCCTAAAGTGGATGGGTGAGGGCAGGCAAAGGGTGCAGCAAAATTAACCGTATCATTGTTCAGCTACTGTATGTTTTTAATAATGTTTCACTACATTAAAAATTACAAACATATACATGAACTACTTTTAAGATTACAAAAAAATATAAACAAACAATAATCATTAAAATCACCGTATTAAATTGATATGCAAGTAGTTGGAGGTTATGTGATATCTCATAGTTGCCAGTTGTCATAGTACCAAAAGATGCTTTCCAGCTCAAGAGTTTAGTAGGAGTTCAGTAGTGAGAATAAAAGTGAGCGTCAGAGCAGTGATGGAAAGATTTGACACAAAAAACGTCTCGAAGAAGCTGAAACATCTCAGCTCTCAACACAGAGACGACTGACTCTGAACTGAACAACAACATGCCCAAAACCTTTTGTTAGGGCTCTGTTTGTTTGTTTTCTATGTAGAGTTAAATATAAGCTCACTTTAATTGAAATACATGAAAGAAATAATACATTTAACATATTAACATATAGATGTATCTGTAGTTATCTATAAATCTAATATGCACCTGTACCTGTTGGCTTTCATTCCGTGTGACTGAAATTATAAATAATAAATAAAATATAATATAGTTAAAGAAATAGTTAAAACTGATGAGCTTCTGTCTACATGTAGGCTCTGCAAGTCATATTGGAGGTTGGGTACCTCGGGTGTCAGGAAACGGGCTCTGTGGTCTAAAAAAGTTTGGGCACCACAGTGTTACACAAGCATTTTTGTCATCTGTAACTGGAGTCGGCCTGACTGTATACGTGAGATTTTGATTGCTGTCATATTTGTGGTATGTAGACCTGCAAGCTGGCTTTGTGTGCTTACTGTGTGTGTGGCTTTACCTCAGTCGCCCATCCTGAGCCGCAGCTCCTCCAGGTATGATTTTGGTGATGAAGATGCTGGGGTCGTCGCCCACATGGGGATTGTCTGTTCCCCCTGCTATGCTGAAGCCCAGGCCTGAGTTACCCTGCAGCAGAAAATACAATCAAAAACACACAGCATATAATTCATGACATCAGGGGCATCTAAGTGTAGCTTTAGGGGTTTGGAGACTGTAATGATCATGCATCAATCATGTTTTCATGACTTGCTTAAAAATCAATATGTTATAACTACAGAAAAGTATAAATGCACTGTGAATATGTTCAAGATCAAGTTTAAAAGATCAGATTCACAGACTCACTCTCTCCAGTGTGATCTCCTCATATTCGATTTCCCCTTCCGTCCCATTCACCTGTCAGAATAAGATGTTTGTTAATTGACATGCAGAGAGAATTCGATTTTAGTGGATTTCTAGTACAGTTGAAACAATTAAACGATAAGTTGATTAGTCTGAAGAATTAATAGGTAACTATTTTGATAATAAATTTCACTGGAAAAAGTGACTTTGATGTTTTTGCTTGTAACATATAAAAAATAACTGAATTTTGCAGGGCTTTTGTACTTTTAATATAAATATCATTTTTAAAAAAAATAATAAAATGACACGTTTGAATATGTTAACTTTGTTATGGCATTTTCACCATTTACAGACCAAAAGATTAATTGATTAATTAGGAAAATAATTAGACTAATCAATAATAAGAAAACATAGTTAGTTGTGTCCCTAATTTCTAGTATAAATAAGGGACCTCTAAATGGTCAGATAACGTTGGTTGAGCATTGCCGTCTACACTTGATCATGTTTGTATTTAGTAAATGAGGTTTTGTTAGGACCTCCCACAGGCTCCTGAATCATCACCAAAATTAAATGCATCCTTTAACCAATAGTTCTGCCCACTCACATAGTTCTGCTCCTTTTTGAGACGCTGCATGTTTGGATCAGTTTGATGCTTGGTTGATAATAGCAACACTGCTCTTTTAGTCTAATTCGCCTCCTGGCTGAGCAACTTAACTACACATCTGTTTTACCTCTGCAATTAAGCTCGTCCCTGAGGAGGAGGGAATTTAAGGATCTTCAAACTTTACTGTTTTGGTGTCTGACCTAGAAAGAACTTTTCTTAGTGCTGTAAAAATAGTGGTCCGTGATGGGAGGCTTTCTCTCTGAGAAACCTCATTCTGTAATCCCTCACAGCCAATAATAATATGTTTGAGGTGCTTGACTGTTTTCATTTTAGAAAACTACATCTTTAAAAAACGATAAATCAATTAAAGTAATGCCTCTGTTCTGTCCAATATATATCAAACAGAGAAACCTAATTTTAATTAAAATAAGTAAAATCCATTACTGTTATAATTCAGATTAAAACAATGAGTAAAGACCTACCTGGATGCTGCTAGATGACTAGACTTACTGATAATACAGACTGAATATGAAGGCTGTTAAGTTTGTCCTATGGTTGAGCCTAACATAATAATAAAATAAAGAGGAGATTAAACATAATCCTTACGTATGGGGAGCCATCGAGTGTATCAGTGTTCACCACCACTGGAGGAGTATTTCCCTGGAGGCAGAGAGAGAAGATATATTATTAAGAAATAATGGCAGAACCTCAAAGATGAGGCAGCTCCTGGATGAGCTCACAGTATATCCCTGAAACCTACAGTCACAGCCAAGACTGATGGCCATTTTGGCTCTTAGCAGTGATAACACTATTCTCACTCTGCTATGGTTGTCACTCTCACGCTAAAGGATAGAGCGCGCAACTCCAGAGCAATTTGTTATTATTGTCCACGATGGACACGAAAAAATGAATGCTAGCTGCCGGTTGTCCTAACTCTTAGTCGTTGGCTTATCTTGGTGCAGCTAGTAGTTAAATTACAGTATAGCTTGTTTTACTGAAGCAGTAAATGGAGATCTAGTGAATACCGTGGACATGGACGTCCGCCTTCCGCCCACCACCCGTTTCAAAACAAACCTCTCAGTGAATCATGTGCCGCCACACTGACGGCACATGGTGGCAATCTCGCAGCACACCATGAAAAAACTGTGATTTGGTAACAAGGTGGTGACAGGCACCACAGTAAGTCCCAATATCGTCAGCTTGCTTGATAGTCAATTGTTAATTTCTAAATTAGGTCCAGAATCATATTCCAATCATTATGGTTTAAAGACTGAATCTCAGCATTTCAGGAAGTCATTGTGGACAAACTGATAAAAAAGTAAAAGAAAAGACAGCAATTCAACAAAAGGAGATATCAGCATTGAAATGATTTGGGTTTACCTTTTTGGGCTTTTCTCAGTCATCTCATCTGAAGTGTGACAGTTAACCTCTACACATTGTTCTTCTCCTTTTGATCCACTTTCTTTTATAACTTTGTTCCCTACACACACTTTCATGCTTCTTCCCAGGATGTACTCTTATCATGAAGGTATGAGATGTAATGCTCCGTGATGTACAGTACTGTTTGGGTCGGACTTCCCCATCTAAACTCCTGTATTTATTTCTGTCATTGCTCTGTACCACGCTGATTAGCATGGGAAAGACGCCACGCATCTAAAGTGCTTACTGAACAGCAGCAGCAACATAAATCAGTGTGCTGACCTTCACAAACCTGACAGCTCTTAGTCCCACACAAACAACAACTACACACAACTGAATACATTTTCTCCGCTTTTAAGAAAAACTATTTACCCAGTGATCTTCATGTGATGCAATGGGAAGTAACTTTTTTTTTGTCTGTTACTCTCAGAGATTTAAGTTGTCATGGAAACCCAAAGAAAAAACGCTTAACTGGAGTAAAATACTGTAGATGACCAACAATAAGGTCAAGTTTGAGTCCTATAATGATGCATTAAAGGCATATTTAGGTGCCAATATTATGAGTCAGTTTATCAATTAGTTGACAGATTATTAATCAATTATTGCTTATTTTAAGTCATTTATCAAGTAACATTTATAGCATCTGATTACAACCTCAAATATCCTAAAATCTAAAAAAAAAAAAAAGTAATTGTAAATCTCACATATGCATAGTATGGCTGTTTAACCTAAATTAAAGATCTCCATAATCTAATTTTTATTCTTAAATATGAATATTAAGTACTAATCTTGTTCAACAAACAAAACATATAAAGATCATTGCAGCTTTCTGTTGGTTCTTTTCATCAGGCCTTTTTTTTCACAGCAGACATTGTGATATGCCGTTGCAGGAAAGGCACAGTTGTGAGTAATGACATTAACGATGGTTCCATTTCAATCAGTGTCCCAGTGAGCCAGCATATGCAATAACAAGGGCCCAGGACCCACACTTATGTTGTAATTAAGGCTATTAATTACACCTGTGCTTTTCCAGCTACAGCATGTCATAAAAATGCTCTGAAAAAAGCCTTTTCTTTACACAACCATCCTATGCTCCAAGCCCCTTTTTTCCATTACTGGTCACGTTGAATCCTACTAGTTATTTCTAACCTTATAAAGAGAAAATATTCTTCCACATAAGGTAAAGACATAAAACTATCAGCCCTCCACAAAATGCCAGAGCTCAGCTTTAACTGCACACTGTTCGATTATAACGGTGGCCGTGCAGAGCTCCACCGTGTAGCTGTGTCCAACGGGCCGTGCTGCTGAACATTACGTCAAATTCACCCCTTATCTGCAGACAGAAATAATGAGTATAGCCAGCAGAAATCTAAGCCCAATGCAGGCAGTTTCCCTGCGGGGATTTTTGACAGAGGCCCCTCTGCCTCTCTCTGCTCTGTCAAGTCGCTGGACGTCGCGGTTGTTAGGATTTATGGTGTTTGGCTGCCTTTGCCCACCTATATTTTAGCACCACCTATTCAGCTTACCCGTCCTCTGCCATGTCTCTGCAGGCAGCTTCAAATTACATCCACACTTAGACCTTTGTATTTATATGCAGGAAGCTAAGTGACAGATTGTGTATATTCAATGACAAATTACAACAATAAAGAAAAAAGACCGAGCAGTATTTTAGCATACACGGTACAGAGGAAAGAGCAGCAAAAGAGTGAAGCTGTGTGTTTAAATCCATTTCCTCTCTCCATTTAGAGCTAAATAATATTGTTAGTATTGGCAATTTGGAAGTGGAAAACACAAGGTTCAGGATCTGTTGAGGCTGCATATTGTACTGCACTGCTCCCTTGTGAGTATGTGAATCATAACACTTATAATAATAATTTGAACAATCTCCATCCCTGTATTTGTGGCTGTCCGTCTGACGCTCATAACACATACTATGCATGCTCACACCACTAGCCGCCTCCAGTATGATGGACATTTTTAGCCAAAGGAGGTAAAATAACAATATAATAATATATGTCTATCACCTGTTTCATTAAGCTTGATGATAATTAAAACACCAACTGCTCTCTTGGTGTGCAAACAGTGTTTCAATACCATCAGAGGGGATGATGTCATGTGTGAGCCGGCGCTGGATAGAAACCAAAGGTTGCATTAGAGAGGCTTTAACGCTGCACGTCCTGCACACCTTGCACACCTTGCAGCCCTTAACACGTAAAAGCCATCCTGTCATCAAGCAAGATAATGACCTCTATTGAAATACGCAATGTCACAGCAGTTGGTGTGTGTCTAATGATTTTTTTTTTACAGCAACAATTAAGCATGCAAGCATTTTAATGTGTGTCTAAACTGCTGCTCTTCCTTTTTAAGGGAGCATAGAGAGTTAGAGACAGATAACAGTAGCAAAAACTCCAGACTGATCCTTACCTCAGGGGCTGACAAATGAATGGAAACGAGAAGACGAGCGTGTGAAGTGTTTTGTAATGTGAAGCCGTGATTTTTTTTCGTGACGCCGTGCTAATGCTCCTGTATTTGTGTGTGGGTTTCATCGTTTGCAGAGTGCAAGGATGTGATAGAGGCTAATTTAGACGTCACGTTACGTGTGGAGTGCAGGAAGAAAAGGTGGCAGTGCGTGCGGATGTGGGTGGGTTATCAAGGTGTGGAGTTTGTCGGCCACCTACACATCCATGTTTATTAGGATATGAATTGAAAGAAAAACACTGCACCTTCACACCAGTAGAGTCAGACTCACAAACACGCCCCACCTCCCGACTCACACCCACATGCACACACACGTCCTGATAAGTATTTCTAGATTTGATTACTGAGCCTCACTGTGATTAAAATATCTATTATGAGCGATAGGTTGTGCCACAGCGAGCTTAGTATCTGAGAAAATACTACAACACTAACCACAAATATCACTTCAGTACCACTAGACAACATGGCATAATTCTCCAAATATAAAGGTACAATCATAGCAAAAACCAAACTGGTTAAAACATGCCTACCATCTTATGATGTCGATGTTTCTTGGCTTTCCGTACATTGTTGAGGAAGCGGCAGCCCATCTTCTTGGCGTACCACACAGTCATGAACATTATGCCTCAGCGCAGGAATCTAAATGGTGGTTGAGACTGGGGAGCAAACCCTGCTCGCCTCCAAAAAACACAATGACATCCACACCCACCGAGTGTGTGGCTGGAAGAGTTACAGTACACTGTAGAAGTGTCCGCTTTCAAAAATACCACACAAGCATTACCGCAAAGTGATCCATCAGGTCCAAGTCCTGCCATAACAGTTGATCAGAAACCACTGAGCGTCCAGATCGCCTCAGTTTAAAATATGTATTTGAACTCAGCACGTGCCCTTTCAGCTTTGCTCTCTGCTCAATCTAAACAAACATGTTTTGGACAGAGGATACACACCAATACAGTATAATGTTTAAATCCAGAATCGCAAAATCAGCACGGCCCAATTAGTATCCTCCTCTTTCTTGCTGGGTCGGTGCTGAAGACTTCATTAGAGGAAGCCCCGTTCCATCCCCCAAACCAAGACTTGAGCTCTAAAAATTACTCATCCTCATTAAGGCTCGTTATTATCTGAGACTGAGTCGTCTTGTTTTCAGAAACCACACGTCCAGAATAAAAATGAGCCTTTACAAGCAAATCCTTCCATTCCTCGTCATCTGTGCCAGTGGACTGTGATAGCGGTGCCTCCCTGCTACTGGTCTGTGCTCAGTGAGAATGCAGTTCATATTTTCTGCTGCTACTGTACTGTACCCCCTCCCTTCCCCACTGCTGAGGGAATAAGGAGCGAGCAGGGAAGTTTGATGGCAATTACTTAGCTGTCTCTCTGTATAATATCGATGCTGGTGATGTGAGAGGGGGAGGATTAATACTGTGGCTCAACTTAGAAGGACAAGCATCTCAAACTGGCCTAACTTGACCCAGGGAAGCACTTGAAACTAAGAGGGGGCTGCAGGCCTATTAGCCCCATTTTTACAGTAAGTCATTCAGAATAGTGAAGCCTCAACATTGTTGTTTTTTCTTCTGTTCCCAAAGTTTCCACAGCTGCCATTAATAATCCAAAGAGTCCAAATCCATCTCAGCAACTCATGATACTTTTCATGTCTAGTAAGTATCAGAAATCTTTGCAACTATTCTACAGTAATTTATCTTAAAAAAAAATCTAAGATGCTCATACTGCATTACTGCAACTTTGATTTAACTTAAATTTAAATACAGAAATCCATACATTTTTTTCCTCATTTCATCAATTAGAGCCATTATAAATCAGCTGTTGGCACAGTCCTGCTCAAGCCTTATATCCCTGCTGCTGGCAATAAATTCAGCACCATGGACAGAACTAGAAAGAAACACTAGAAAGACGCTGAATGTGGTGAAAAGATTGGGATGTTTGAAAAAGAAATTATGCTGGTTATTCATTTTTCTTTTCCTTAAATAAATAGCTAAATGGTCAATGTAGCCTTATAAAGACACACGCAACTGCTTACACTAAAAAAGACTAAAATTGTCTTTTCAAATCGTCAGCTTCTCACAGCTCACTTGAGCTCTCTCTTTCTGAAAGACAGATGGATCGACAGGCGTGTAATATATACAGTACACAGTCACACACACACACACACTGAACAGACTTATGTAAGGACACGCTGAAGGACAAGCTGTCAGCTGACGTTCTCATTTTGTTGAATAAAATTCCTCCGTCTACCTATCTAATTTTCTCACCCTTCCAATTGCAAGGCCCTCTCTATCTGTCTTACTCTGCCATTCTGCCATTCAGCCATTCAGCATGAGCAGCTCTCTCCTCCTTTTGCATGGATTCTTTTTACCTCTCTCTCTCTCTCTTTCTCTCTCTCTCTCTCGCTCTTTCTCTCTCTCTCTCTCTCTCTCTCTCTCTCTCTCTCTCTCTCTCCCCCCCCTCCTCCACCCCTCCTTCCCTCCCTCCCAAAGGAGCTGAGCTGCTGCTGCACAGTAATTACACCGAAGCTGCAGGGACATATTTAAACATTTATTAAAGAAAAGTAAGGAGGACGGAGAAAATGAAGATAGAAACCAGATACCGACCAGACAAGAGTGCAGAGCAGAAAGGGGAGGGTATAATGGAGAGCTCTTGGGGGAAACACTACAGAAAACAGTAATTAAATCCTTACTTTAAAAAAAAATAAATAAAAAATTGCCTTTTTTGCCAAGTGTCAAACTCATCTTGGAGGGTTTGACTGTTTAGTCCGAGGAGAATTTGTGTGAAAAGTATGTATAGGAAGATTTCTCTGGTTAGAAAGTGATCTGCATCCCTTTTCATTAGAAGAGACAGAGTGTAACGTAAACTGGGCGGTGGGGGCTTTCAGTGCCTGCTGGATAAATGGCAAATGTGTTGTGTAATGTTTTCAGCCGAAGAGCTCCAGTCTGTCAAGATAAATGTAGCGTGTGCATTGTTTAAAAAACATTTTGCCTAAGAATATTTTTGAGGCCGATCTGTGTCAATGAAGCAGCCACAGCGCTCTGCCTCCAGGGCTGCGAGCGTGTGAGTGAACCTCGTCCAAAATATCAAGAATGAAAGGAGTTTTGGGGTAATTGTGGTATTTGTGACACGTCTTACACACACTCTTCTGGTTTGTCTTTATATGAAGGGTGAAGATGTCTTGAACACTGGCATCAGCCAAGTGGAGTTTATCCGTATATCAATAACTGGATGAATTTTTTAACAACATGGTCCAGCACATGATGTCATAGCATACTATGTAGCCGCACAACACTATAACCAAGTTATAAGCCAAGTTATAGAGTCACATAGAGCAGAATAGGAGGGAAGATTCATTAATATGAGCACAATCAATATAAGAAGTTCTGTGCACTGCGATGAGGGAAAAAAAATCTAATTACATTATGCCCTACGTTTAAAAAAATAAAAAGAGTCACTTGAAGCTAAATCATATACATAACCCAAAGATCTCCTCTCACTTTGCCAAACCATTGCAGTGCTTCCAGAGACAATCCTACCCATAAATCAATGGGCCTGGAGTGGTACTGGCAAACCCCACACCATTGAAGCAATAAAGAGACAGACTGACGACACCACCCACATATAAATGACAACCACACGAGTACTACACCACCCACAAAGACACCCACACCGTAGGCTTCACTGCAATGCATCTTTGAGACAGTACACACTTTACAGTACCAAACCAGTGTGGAAAAATGTAATCTACGTATGCGACCCTGTATGTGTGAGAGAGTGTATACAAACACTTTTTTTCTGACTGATGACTTTAATGCTGAAGGGTGCAGAATGTCCCATATGTTAAATAGTTTAATTATAAGCCCACACTGTTAGACAGCGCGTAGTCAAGGTCAGCGTGAGCACACAAAGACAAGAAATTATGTTCCGCTTCTTCCTTTTAAATCATTTCTATTCAGATAATAAGAAATTTTTTGCATTCTTGCATGTTTGGATTTAAGTGGCTTGTTTGGGGTGATTGGCTAATTGCACTTAAGTATGAACTCCTCGGCCACTGACGAGATCATGTGGGCCATTCATGAGGCTAATGCAACCGGTCTGATCATAAAAGGTGTTTTATAGCCGTCTTTTCAAGGTTATGAGAATCAATCTGCACAGTCTAACACTGACACCTACAGGTTTCTGTCTGCCCTGCAAAAAGATTACATCTGTCTGTCCATCGAGTCCTCACGCCACACGACATCTTCAACATATCACATTCAAGACATGCAGAAGCTTACGTAGTGACGCATGTTAGGATTAGTTTCATCGTTGCTTATGTCTCATAGACTCATGGGTACTTTACCATTGATCTGCATTTGAAATTGATTGAGAAGAAATACGCCTACAAAAACCATTGCCGCTTCTGTACACTTAAACAGTGGACTGATCCACAATGCATATTTTTCTGATATACTCCTCACATATCACTTTTTTACAATTGCATTCATGGAAACCAGAACACAGCACATTATTTCCACATTATAGTTTAAATACACAACATTTCAAAAGTTTTTGGTTTCAGTCATGTGACTACAGGCCCCAAAATAGTCAGAGTACAAGGTTCATAAATCTTTCAGCCAGAAAAGGTTTGAATGACAATGACTATGAACACACTGATATAATCAGTAAACAGATGACCTCATACTCTTTGGCAGTACAGATAAAATGGCTTTGAATTGGGCAGCTGGCTTGTTGTGATCAGACACCAAACCAAGCAACGACGGGCAATGAGGACACAAGTCTGATGGTGATGACTGATGATGATACGGCAAACTTTAAGGGTGACATAGCGGCACGGGTCGCTGTGCTCTTACCAGTGTGGAAACAGCGGAGGTGTACATTGGAGTGTGTCCTGTAGACATCAACACTGGCTGCAAAACAACAGAAGGGAGAGGGTAATTGTGCAGGGCATGCGGATGGGCACAGGGGAAGAACAGTGGGTACGGCTTCAGGTTTTTGGGTTTTTTTTATTGATCAGAGGGGATGTTAACAGGTTCATTTATGACACTCACTAACACATTCACATCTGGGTTCACAGCAGAGATCCACCAAAACCAGGTTACCAAAACTGAATCTATGAATATTGATGATAAAGTATATCATTTAAAAATATCTGCAATAACCTTATTCTATAGGCTTTGAATCTGACAGCTTACTGCTGAATTTTTACAACATATGTCATCCTTGTAGATTTCATACATGAATTTAAAGACATTTGCACACCTAAAACTGTTATAAACTATTACGCGAGTCACTTGCCTGTATCTATTATTTGATGACATTATAAACTTCAGATTTAGAAAATAAAAATTCACAACATAATATATATCACCCATTAACATACATATAAATCTAACCCATAATATTTATTATTCATTGATATACTTTTAGATGTTTTAGTTAAATCCTTTACTTTCTTACATTAACATAAAGATGGGTGATAAATTAAAGGTAAAAACTGTACAGGTCTAAATGCCTGACCCCTTCATTGAGGGGACCTGGTATGCTGTGGGGGGCATTTGATGGCATGGTTTGGGTGAACTTGTCACAAAGATGTCCAAATGAGGCAATATCTTTTGGAAGAATGGTGTTCAGACGTCTGTATGTGTGTATATGAATTTGTATATTTACACATACTTATATGATCCTGATTATTTCTGTTATTAATTGCAGACCGAATTATTTTTTTTAAATTTCAAGAAACAACACACTGTGTGCCTATGAACTGTACAGATAGCAGCAGTGCAGAATTTTCATGTCTCAGGAGACACTTACCAGAAGAGCTTTATATTGCAGCGAAGCACATCATTAAAGTATGGATGGTGGGACAGCTATAGTTGCTGATCCATGTACATAGGAGGTGAATTAGTGCTGATACTGGTTTTCACAGGTACTATCTGTGCACCTCTCTTTCATAATATAGTCATGGCCTACTATTAATGGCTCCGCTGGAGACACTTTGGACAGTGCTTTGCTCAGTGGCACGTCAGCAATAGTTACAGTAGCACAAAGTGAAGCATTATTAATTTATTTAGTCATCAGAGATTCATGCAGGCAAATTTTAACTTATAAATCAACTTCCTTAAAGGACTTACAAACCTGTTTTTCTCAATCGACTTCTTACTATGAGTGAACAGAAGATTGAAACAGAAGTTGGAACAGTTTGGGCTATTTTTCATGAGACGTCTGTATTTGTATGTTCTCTGTGCCCTTTTACTGATTTGAAGTAGAAAAATGTGATGTCACATGTGTTACACTGTCAGTCACCCACAATAACCTGATGAAGCAGATTGACAGAGTTTTAAAGGTGTTTAACTCTTGAATAAAAAAATAATAACCAAGGATATTTCATTACAAACTTAAACTTTGATTATTGCTTTTTTTAGTCATTATTATTTCATGTTAGAATAAAATACTTAAGGTTTTAAATCAGGTTTTCAGGGGCTTTAACCTCTTTGTTGCCGGCACCCACTCACAAGCAGGGAGATGGGTGCAGGTGGGCGACTGTATAGTGTGGGGAGAGGGGAAGCACAGGCATACATCTAATAAGAGGTGTGAAAAAATAATTGACACAGGTCACGGTTTCCATTGAATATACTCACCATAACACACAGTAATGAAAAAGGGTCACAAAACAAAAAAGTCACCATGACACTGTGAGGAGGGAATAGTAGCAGAGGAGTAACACAGTACAGATAAACCAGCTAACATCAAATCATCATCATCGTCATCATCATCATCATCATCATCATCATCATCATCATCATCAATTACCCAAATAATGGATAATCTATTACAGTACATTAGGCATTAAATGCATATACTTGCATGTATAAGAACACATTGATCATGATCATTGATAAAATGGCTCCAACAGCATGTGGGCCCCTGTCGTCAATCTGCCTGAGCCTGATATTGAAGAAGCCCTGCACCTCAGATATAATGGAGCAAACAATTCACTTTGAACAAAGTGAGCCTGGACCTTTATGCTCCACAGTGCGTTCATCTCTCCGAGAAGAGGAGCACACGACTTCATAAATAATGGCAGTATTCCAGAAATAGAAATAGGGCCAGTCCTGGTTCCCAAAACATTGTGAACAACATCAACGTGCTCTCGTCCATGTTGTAGGAAAACAATATCCTCCAGGCTGATTTAAATAATACTGTGGGTATTATTGTTTTTATCATTTTAATTTCACTAACTTTTCTCCACCATTCATATATGGCATGTTGCCGTTCATTAGACAGTTTTGTATTTCTCTAAAGTTTTGATTCAGAGTTTATCTGTGAATATTTTGAACACGGTGTTTGCAAATGGAGGAAATATTCAAAGCCTCAGTGAGGCAGTGAGGAGGGATGGGACACTCTTCTGGTGCAGCGCCACTTTAAGATTTTAGGTGGGTTTTTGCACAGAAGCATTACAGATGTCTGGAGGGACGATATGAAGAAACTGTTTTTGCTGTTTCTTTTAAACCACACATTCCTCCAGACACCAAAGTGTTTTTGTGCTATAAAGGCAACAAGGTAGTGAGGGACCAACCAAACTTAGAGAGTCTTATACTGTAGATCTCTGATTTGTAGCTGTCAAAGATGTTCAAGTTGCATTTGCCGTTTATGTATGTCATAGTGACATGTTTGTAAATTAATGCACTCAGGCTAGTTACAGAGTCTGCCAAACAAATCATCTATTGAAAGAAGATTCTCCAAAACGCTCACTTTATACAAACAGAAAACATTCAAGATTCATTCAGATAAAATGTGGATATTATTTGGTGCAAGTGCAGTTTGACTAAATATCATAATACTTGGGCAATAGACTAATATTAATTATTATTGTTTAGCCACATACGGACAGGAAATCCACATCAAGGAAGGAACAATGTGTATTACTGTAAGCATGAACATGGCAGTCAAACACACAAGCAGTAAATTAAATATAAACTTCCTTATCTGCATGGTTTCAGCACTAAATATGGTCCTGTGTCATTCTTTAATTATTGTTGGTGATTGGTGGGTAAAACAACATAAAGACTTGTGAAAGCTCCTCGGCTCATAACAGAAAGAAATAATTCAAGGCATAAAATCATGTTAGAAAAAACACCACTGACTGATGAGTAGTTTAAATGTTGTATTGCAACTTCTTCAGCTTGGCTGCCTATTAGTGATGTTTCTGCTCCTTTCTTTATCATAGCCCTCCAGCAGAATGCACTTTGTCCACTAACTAAAAAACACTCCACAAATCATTATAACAATGATCAAGATGTGTAGTACAGCCAGTAAAGTGATTTGGCTGTGACGTCATGTGGAGGATATCAGGGCATATTAAGAAACATTAAACTTTTGATGCTCAGTGAAGGTCCGTCAATGAAATGTTTGCCTCCTACAGAAACATTTTTATCAAATAACCTATTAACAAACATTTTATGCAGGTCAGGTATGCAGGAGCTGGACTTTTTGATGTAAATATCATATTCTGTGTAAACTGAATAACCAATATTAGCTAATTTCCCAGTTATGGAAAGCTCTAACATAGGAAATTTGGATATCAAAGACATAACTAAATGTAAAAAGTGTAAAAAGTATACAATGTCTGACCATAAGAGAGAACTGGCTAAGGTTAACAGTTGTGACAATCAAAGACTTTTTCCTACTGAAAGCGCAAATCTTTAAAACAGGTCACAAATACATGGTTAGATTTAAGGCTCAGTCATTTCACAAAACAGCTGGGCACTGTTGCTTTTAGTAAACATTACTCAAACAGCAGTAAACAGTGCATTTGTTGGGGACTATTTTTAGCTGTTGATAAATACACATGTTGTGCTTAAGTGAGTATTTATGGCAGTAGTACAGTTTATGACTCCGCATTGATTTTGGTGCCCATGATCATCATAACAAGGAACATATCAGCCAGTGCAGTAATATGACTCATGGATGATTTTTTTTAATAGTTTTTGGACACAAAACAGGCACAGAATAATAAGATATCTGATTGGCTACAATACTAGCACTGTAGCATACATTCACTGGTGATTTTAGTCTTTTCATGTGATTTGTTAATAATTAAAATATAGAATATTTCCAGCCTCATCTCTTCATGAAATGTATCTTTAGATGTTTTATAAATACTAATTTCTTACTTCCAATGTAGTTATTATTTGGCATGATACAATACTGTATTTCCAGTATGTGGACATGCTGATGCATTGACAGAAAAAACAGTCACAATTTCTAATACTTAAGCCTCTGGTAAAGGATTGAATGAGTCATGTAATGTATCTGAAACACCAGAGGGCTGACACCACATAAAACATTTTTCTTTTATACAGACTTAAATTACCTCATAACGGCAGATTTTAGAGAAAGGAACAAGTCTCCGTCCCTGTCATCATAATAAATGGTGCACTCATCACCACCTTGAATAATTACTGATCCCTTGGCATGGTGCTGGATGACAAACTCTGCTGAGGAATTCATTCAAGCAGTGAGAAGGGTCAGTAAGGGACAACATGTCATACAGAATTAGTTTCTATCATTATGACTTGTTTATATTAAAATACAAGACTAACTAGTCTAATATTGGCATTAAATATTAGACTCACATGTGTCACCTTTCTGTTGTGAACCTCCAGTAATGGACACTGACAAAACAACCACTGCTTTCACTCAGTATTATATATATGTTGCTTGTTGTTTATACTCAACAGTCTCCAAGTCGCTGCTTATACTAGCGCACAGTGTAAAACATAAGACAAAGCAACATTTAAGAAGTATTAAAATGGATTAATGTAAATCAGATTAGTGGTTTGGATTCATTACGTACATTTCTTTGGATAGGACACTCACTGAAAAGTAATGGTGCAGAAGTAAGTAACCTGCACTTAAACTGTAGGTCTCAAATGACACAGTATTACATAAGACAGGTTTTAGCTGATTGCTGTCATACAGTGCAGTTTCATTAACCTGTGCCAATGTGATATGCTGATGTGACGCTCATTTAAATATCTGTCTCTTTGAGAGTTAGTCGTGTGCCATCAAATGAGTTCCTGGTAGCAACGATACCTGAACTGACTGTGTAATATCACTACTCTTCACTGGTTTGACAGCGTTCCTAAACCGAGCACCCTCTCAGCACCCTCAAGGAGAACTCTCCATGTGTCGCCGCAGCTCATGCTGAACAGGCTCTGTATGTTTTAAATAGCAGCTGTAAAGCACAATAACTCATCCCCGACTCTGCTCATTAAAAAAAGGAGCATTTTAATGGACATATCTGCTCCTCGGGGACTTCACGGTAATCCCATGTGGGAAATAGTTAAACGTTTTTCCCCCTCCAAGCAAATAAATACAGGAACTCTTAAGTCTTAAAAGCCAGTGAGGCAGTTAAACAACATGAGTGGGCATATGAGATGGATCATTATTAAGTGGACAATATAGCTTGCGTTTGTAGCTGCAGTATGTATTCATTAATGCACTCCGGGGCAAAGTGACTGCACTCATGTTCCTACTGATGTCAGCTGTATGCTTTCACCGCGTGACCATCGGCTCCGGTGTTGTGTGCGTCGATGTCTCATAGAGGTTTGTATCTCTCGATTAGATTTATCATTTGTAAGATAATGTGTCTGAATAGATGTTCAGTGTCTGTACTGGGAGCTACAATGATTGTATATCGTATTAGCGTCCGCGCAGCTCTTCCCCTTTCCAATGTTAAATCTTTATGTTGCTTAATGGAAAATAATCAGTCTCATGATGATTATATGAGGAATCACAGACATTTCTTCATAAATGCGTGTGGTTCTGTTCCTGCAAAGCTGTAATGTGCCAATTACGCTATTGTGTTATAGTGTCTTCATTTAAAAAAACAAAAACAAATAAGAGATTTCACTTCCATCTGTTAATAAAAACCATTACTGCTGCCACACTTTGTAATCAATTACAATAAATGGATCTCTGACCACATCTTGATGTGGATGTGGTTCAGGGGATCAGATTACTCAATCCTGAACGCTTCTTGTGTCCACTTGCACTTTGATTTTCATGCAATTAAGATCGGATATCAAATTGCCTCATAAATATATTACATTCCTATCAAAGTGTTTATATTTGAGAATTGCTTCATTTCAAGGCAACACAACATTTCAATTATGACATAATGTGCTGTAACAGTGTATGGGCTACATTGAACTCTTACTATAAACTTTACAAGTTTAGAGTTATGTCTCTGAATGAAGCAATGTAGAATGAAGAAAACATTATTGTCTCTCTGTATGGTGATTGAACCAGAGGTTTTCAAACTGGTAACGATTGTAAGGAACAGGGTTATCATTATCACGTCTCATTTTCTTTTAATTTTAAGTCTTTCTTATACAATCAATACAATCACCTACTTCTTCAGTAGCTATGGTTAGTATACTTTTATATGTGGTTTTCGATTGGAAGAAAAAATTGGAAAATGGACTCACTCAGTGGACATAGAGGGCAGCAATTATACTGTGTCACAGACATTATGTTGTAATAAAGGTACAATTGTGACCTGCTGGTTGAGGAATGTGTGTGTGACGCATGCTGCCATATGTCACCGTATGTTCACCTTTCAAGGAGATGAAGTGTGTTTTTATTCTAGCACAGTAACAGTGCTGACAGCTGACTGTATTGTGCTGTTGTAATGCTGTTAGGTATTGATCAACTGTGTACAAAAGTGTGTGTGTCTCTGAGCATGTGCCTTACCTTGACAGGAGAGATATGTGTGTGTGGTGTGTAGCCATGTATAGCCTCCATGGCAGCTAGGTTCTTGTCACTCATGTGAAGCATCTCGGCACTTTTCCCTGGAGCCAGATGTGCTGGACTGTGCTCCAAGGGGGGCGTCTCCTCATCCTGGTACCTGTACTTCTGCAGACACACACACACAGATGCAGACACGGCTGTTAGTCCTAACTTCTCATGTGTAAGAAGTGGCAGAAAACAATGCAGAAGGTTGATAATGTTTAACTCGCAAATAGAATCTACTGTCAGCCTGATTATTGTAGACTTTCACTGGTGTTTTCTGTCCTTTGAACATACTCGTATATATATGACAAACTCTCCTCTCCAAGGACAAAGACCAGTATTTTCATCACAGATTCATTTTTAGCCAAATGCGGACAATCCACATCTTGTAAATCCCATAACATGTGTGACTCCCACAAGTGCAAGTGCAAGTGACATCATAGAAACAGAAGCTTTATAATGTCACCATTGTGCGTTGATGAGCAAGGCGGTCGTCCTCCACAACCACATGGAGCAACCAGAGCCATGACTCACAGTGGCTCTAATGTAGCAGATCATGCAGCTTCTTCCCAGTAACCTTACTCCCCTACCGATATCCCACACCTGGGCAGCCTGCCAGCAGCCCACTGTGGTAGCCACACATGGTAGGCTTCATTCTAGGTGCGATAACACAAAATCTGCACACAGCATTTTCCATCACAAACTCATCAGAAGGTGGGCAGCGATCACAGTGGAGATCTGCCACGCTGTCCTGTTTGTTTGCACTTGTGTTTTTGTTACAAATCTGTACCCGCCTAACACCCCCAAGACTCACAATATGCTCTGCTGCACTGCAGATGTGAAGCATCTCATTCTGAAAACAGAAATTTGGAGGGATCATCTGAATTTTGGCTGATGGCCTAATGGCCAGCCCTGCCACTCTCTCTCCCTCTCTCTCTTTTTTTTTTTTGGAGGCAGACGGAGAGGGAGGTGCACCACCGAGCCCTGTCTCAGACAGGCTGCCTAGCAACCAGAGCAGAGCAGAGCAGAGATTGCAGTGCCACAGTTGGGGCTGCCAGCATCGGTCCTGGATCACATTACACTGAGACAGCAAGTAAGAGAAGGAGTGAAATAGAGATGAAGATAGAGGAGAAAGTGAGGGGGATGGGTAAAATGAAAAAAAGAAGGTGAGAGCGTCAATAAAGGGAAGCAGAAAACAGCAGCAATGAACCAAATAGAAAATGAATAGTTGTTGAAAGCAGGATGCCATATGACATGTTAGTAGGCAGGAAGCAATTGATTTTTCTTTATTAAGCTCTGCAATCACTGTGTGCAATGTGTAATGTAAACGTAGGTTGTAAAATATTACCTACCTTTATACCATTAACTACCCAAATACAGTATAATACAGAACTGAACAACTGCCGGTTAATGAACTATTCTCAGTCCTGCCTATGTTAGTAAACTCTGAAAAGTTTTATAGAATAACAAAACATTAAGTCAAAACTCAAACAAAACAATTACATTACATGAATCACAGCACAAAGTAGCCCTAAGCACTTTGGTCTGTGCTGCCTCCCCCTCTCCTGCATGACAACGTTCATGCTGCCATGTTGCCTTCTGTCCCACTGGTGGGGGATGTGACCGTCAATGCTTAAGCTCTCTAACAAAGTGTCCTTCTGGAGAGAGCTTTAGGTGCATTTCCTCTTGTATGATTACTCAGTGAGTCCAAGATGAATTTATTAGGAGGTGAATAACAACTATCTGATGAATTGAATTTTGACTAAAAAGCTGATTTCATACACCTGATGAGAAATGTAAATACTGTAGATTAGTGTGAAATTAAAGGAGCCTTTTTCAAGTATTTATCATAGTGCCAAAAACCAGTGAGAGAGTACAGGAACACTTAACTCCTGGGTATCATCACAGTTCATTACAGCTTTCCAGCCAGTTCATTACTCATCAATGTATTCACCTGCTGTTCCAGGTGTGAATCAGTCCTTGATTGCTTGAGTGAAAATGAGCAGCTCTGAGTCCTGGGAGCAAAGACATTGAGCTTCTGCTTGAGATGATTACACCTCGACAGTTACCTTTTCTCTGAAGAGTGCAGCAGCAGTTAGTATTTCCCCTTCCATGAATGTTTTACACAGGTCCATACCTGCAACATTTCACATAAGCTGCACAATCTCACACACATTCACTCATTGTAAAATATTGTCTGATTGTTAAAAGTGCAGAATGTATTCAGTATGAGAAACCAATATTTAAATCAGGAACACATGTTAACAACAAAACAAAAAAGCTTTGTTACAAGATATTGTTGCACTGCAGGTCAGCAGTGAGCAAGACATATTCAAATTCATATTAAAATTAACATTTATCACTAGAAAGGATTAATCAAAAGCACCAAGTCATTCTTAGTCATGCATTGATGTCTATAATGTATGCATGACAGTGATAGTGAAAGTGGAAGGGTCTTGTTCAGCCTGAACTATTGCAGTTATCTATTGTGCTTTAAAAAAAATACTGTTTATCATTGTTTTAAAGCATTTAGTTTAGAGCTGATTTGTCAGAAGATTAATTGGCATGTTTTTGGATAATTGATTAATCATTTAGGTCTTATTTTAAAGCAAAAATGCCAAAAATGTGAGGCTTCCAGGCTCACATATTAGAGTACTTGCTGCTTTTGTCAGCTTCTTCATTGTGATTACATTTTTCTAAAAGATACATAATTTATGAGGCCATTCTTTCTGCTGTGTTTTAACTGTGGAGTGCCACCTTTTTCCTGACTTTGTTCTGGAGAATGAAGATTGAGTATTTGCTGCTTTTCCTTATCTTTCATTACAGAACATTTATGATCTTTGGGTTTTGGACCGTTGTTTGAACCAAATAAGTCATCCAATGACGTCACTGTGCTCTGTAGGAAAATGTGTTTGACATATGTCACAATTTTGAAATTTAACAGAACAAAATTATTAATCAATTGATCAAAAACAAAATCAGAAGATTTATCGATAATGAAAATAATCCTTGGTTGCAGCCCTAATTTAGTTAGACAGTGAGTATGCCTGTCTGCCTGCAAATTATTCTCCTTTATTGTTTTGGACTGTAAGTTGTTCATACGAAAGCCTTAGTCATTGTATATACTTTTATCCATCTCAATTAAGTCCAGTCAAAGCCTTAAAAGTATTAATGTCTTGCATACAGTTGAAAGATGTCTTTACAATATATTGCCAGATGTATTATATCTTAATCAGGCAGAGGCACTAACAGATATTTTACAATCTGTGTTGGTATATGAAGATAAGGATGAGGAAACATTCTGTAATAAATAACATGCACTCCTATGTTCACTAAATTAATACAGAGCTTGAATAGTACACGCAAAACAAACAGGATATGATGTACTCTGTTTAATAAACATAATTGGACATCATGTCAATAAAATGTATTTTCCCAGGGTTCTTTTTGTACAAGCAGGGGATTTCTAACAGCTTGCAAAAATTAAAATCTGCTTCTTACTGTACAAGTGGTCCACTAAATTACCACTGCAACGAAATACCTTTGGGTTTAGTAGACTTTATTGTATCAGTAAATCATGGTGGAAGGAATCCAGCACATCTTAAAGGAAATATTGTGTTATAAAGGTCAATACATAGAAAGTCTCCAAAGTGTGCAGTTGCATGTGTCGGCCTTCCTGTAGTGTAATAAGAATTGCACACTGAGAGGCTGAATAAGCTGTTCCTTTAATGGCTTAATGAGGTAACTTGATGTAGAGCAAATGTCAAATACTATCTACCATCATCTCAGATTGTAATTCAAGGACCAAGCTTGAGCTTTTAAATTACTGTGCATTAGGTAATGGAATGAAAGCTAACCTCACCTCTCACACATGTAATTTCCAAGAAACTCAGACTGTAAATGCATTTGCAGGAACCATAAGAAGCTCCTCAGGTGTATATTAAAGATGGTAAAACCCCACTGAATCTTCACAGAACTTAAACTTTTGCAAGTTCATCTATTTGCATTTTCTTTAACTGTGATTAATCCATTTTTTCCCTCTCTATGTTTGGATTAATTTTTACATTTGCTGCTCTGATGAATTCAGACGGATTTTATGCTGGGTGTATAAATCTGGCTTTAGCTTGAGAGCATCCATCAGTAGATGTATAGAAGTTAATTTACCTCCCTCTACAATCTATATGTAGGCCAGAACACCTGCTGGATATTAGTGGACCAAACCCTCACATCCACCCACTGGCACCATTACAGCAGCCACAATTGAGCTGAACACATGCAGACATTTTAGCATCTGTCAGACATCAAGATCACATGTAAGAAAAATGACACATTTGCCACATAGCATCATCACTCCTTTTCACGTTAACAGAATGCTCATGAGAGAACAATGTTTGTCCCTGATGGTCATCAAAACTTTCTCTTTTCCTCTATGATTCATGACATTACAGCCATTGTTGTCTTCTCAGTTGATTTTCAAGTGCCAAACCCCAACAAAGCTTTCATCTCATTTGCATTATCACGATGACTGCTGCCAGCCAACACCTACCACTACAACTGTTTTTTTCATGTATATGTATGCCTTAGAGGACAGGAAATTCACTCAACTTCTGCCAATGCTAACTTCAGACTATTCTCCAAGGTGTTTCACCACAACACTTTGACAAGTGTTAGTATCCTGTAGCGATGTATGCTGCAACAACAACAACAACAACAACAGACTTTACATTCACCACGGGGCAGAGTGCTTAAAGCTGCACCAGGCAGGATACTGTAAGAATCCACCCAGTCAAAATCAAAACGTGGGGCTGCAACAAAGAAGAGCTTCTTATACCCCCCATGGATACACTCTAGATTCACCCTCTTCGCACAAAATTTAAGTCTGCTGTCGGGTGTAGTCGCTCTAATTTCTTTGAAATGCTGAAAAATAAACAGCCAAATACAAAGGTTCTACCTGAACATCACTGCTACCATAGAAAGATCTACTCATCAATACAAGCTGAACCTCAACATTGTCATTGCAATCAGTAAATACGAGAGACATTTTGAGACATTTCAATATTTTTGGAGCAGAATTTTTTCTTAAAGTTCACCTCTCAGTGCTATCATGCTAAGTGGACGGCAGCAGTTTTCAGATTGACATCTTTTTTCTAAGAGCGTAATTTAAAAGTACATGCCAAATGACAAAAAGCTAGGAAGGAAGAGTGGAAATATTTTTAGACATTTATGATTGATAATATATTTGTCTGTTTATTATTATAACTCATGCTCCAAAAAAAACAGCCACAAGAACACCCCGATTTGTATGAAAATGGTGTAGAATAGGTCCTTTTAAGGTGGTCGTGAGGAGACATCCTTGATTATCCTACTTAAACTTTTACCAAAAAATACTTTGAGTTGTACACTACTGTCCCAACCAAACTTAAGACTGTCTCTACAAATATAATACCCCTAAAGTGCTTCTGGACGTCCTTCACCACTGGAAGGCCTGTATTACAACAGTGAAACAGGAAAAATCATAAAAAATACATAAGGAAAATGATTTTTTTACCCCCAACATTCTGTCGTTCTTACATTTCAGTCTAAAATATTCTCTTGTTAATTTATGTCCTTGAATTAATGAGATTCTGAATCTCATTTATGAGGGATGATTCATCATCAGCATTGATGAGACCCACACAGATGTATCATCCTCAAATTTAATAATTAGATTAGAGGCATAGATACACTAAATGGTGCCATAGTGGGTCCTTGGCTGCAGTGCTTCTACTGAGGGTTGTGCGGTTGTACTCCATGCTTATTTGTAAGACAAGAAAGGACAGAATGATATTTTTATAGACAGACAGAGGTACAATTTTTACACTAAACTAGGTGAAACCATTATAAATACCTTACCCTAATCTGATGAAACAAGATACCCTCAGTTAAACCTGACTTAAACTGACACAAGACATCACAGACATAAGGACCTCAAATTTAACCAAACCTGCTATAACTGCAGTTTTTTATTGAACTAGTAGTCACAAAAAACACATGACTTTCACTTTTTTTAGGATATTTTATGACATTGTATCATACAATGCAAACAAAAAGGACCTTTTAAAACGGCTATACTCCAAAAAATTGTCACATTAACTATTCAGCCACAGTTGATTATCTCAAAAAAGAGTCAAACTCAGGATTAATTTGCTCACAGGTCTCATGCTTAAACAAAAACTCAGTCATCTTAATTATCTCCCCCCAACCCCCGCCCCCTTTGTCAGAGCAAGCATGCACACACAGTTTTTATGCTGAGTACATACATTTTCATGTATGTTGCACTTGTAGTGGGGGATTGTAGTGTTAACCCTCCCCCCATTCCTCTGTTTTGTCCACACACACAAACATGCAAGCGGAGGCCATTTTAACACACGTAAGACTGGTTACGGGTTTCACTAAAGACAAAACATGCAGCAATGGCAACAGTGTGTATATTCTTTCATCCTATGATGCAAAAACAGCATCAAAAAGCACCTTTCGAAATGTGTTTATTTGCTGCAAATATGCAGTAAAAGAGGGGAATCAGTTTATCTCTAACATTTGGGAAAAATTAGTCTAAATACAGATAACATAGCTCACTCACATTAAAATCCAGCATACAGTAGCAACTACATACTGACAGCCACAACCGACACACACCTCCTAAGAGGCTGATTTCAGGATGGAAAAAATATTTTTATGCTAGATTCTGGTCATGGTTTAGTGGTTTGCTCATGTTTTTAGAGAAAAATGCTGTCTTGGAGTGTATTTATGTGTTCTGCATTCTGTGAATGAACATGTCCTGGAGGTTGAGTTACTTTGATTCTGTCTGTGCGCTTCACTTGCGCTAAATTTGATTTCAAAGCTTGATGATGCATATCTGTGCCACATGCGTAGTGGAGTGACTTTCTCAATAGATAATGTTCTTATCTGTTCAGCGTCTGACAATCGACATACATTTAAAAATATCTGACGTTAACTGCCATTCCACTTCTGAACTATTAAACAGGCCTCTATTGGTTATTCAAGTAGCCCATCACCATTTCTGCAGCTCTGATGTGTTCACCTCAAGGTTTTAAATGGCAAACCTTGTCAGTGGGCAACACATCTTGCAATAATATGAAGATTCTGCATATTATTGCAATTTATCCTGGTGGTTGCGACATTGTAAAAGATTGTGTTGCCAAGTTTGAGTATTTGAGTTCTGTCAAATGAACCATCGGGTCTCTTGCAGAAGACCCTTATGTTCTGCTGTGTCATCCCATCAGCAAGACACTGTTTGCTTTGATGAGCAACACCTACTGGTCGTCGGTTGCTGTTATTCCTGTTGTTGCATGGTTTTACAGATAGATAAGGGCCATTTCTGTACAGTGCTTTTACACTGAGTGTGCTACTTACACCTACAACCTGCACATATTGCTCACACAACAACATTTGAAAGGTAGATTCAATCTAAGACCTGAACGATGCATTAGTAAATGTCTACCACCACGCGTTGTTGCTGCATTTCTTACTGTCGGAGTTTTCGCTCTTTTTAAAGATGATAGAAATGATGGGATAAAATAGGTCAAATCCATACGAGGAAATGTGTGTTTGTGAAGCTATAAAAACGGTTACAGTAAGGATGTGAAATGTAAAACCCAGACTTTCACACACAGGAACACAGACTGCACATAACTACAGCAAACCACCTCTGCTCTGGTATCATCCTCAGATATTTTCTAACTCGTTACTCCTGATCACCTGATTGGTTGGCTGGTAATGAGTGACAGCAGGTCGTTTACCTGTCCATTTTCCAGTAAAGATATTTGAGAATTGACTCTCAGGGTGAGTGGGTCATCGATCTTGATATTAAGATGAAGGCACATTGATCCCTGAGTCATAAATGATTAATTACGTTAATACTCAGTTTCCATTTAAACTCTATCCTTTGGCTAGTTTACATTGAATAGCCTTCAATATAAGTACTTCACTGTATTATATCTTAAAGGCAGTCTGATTAAATGTTGTGAGGCCATCAATGAGCATTAAGCATAAAATAGCACATTAAAGCACTCCTGGATGCTTCCAGCCACATAAAGACCCTTTCAATTAAGATCCTGAGTTTGAAATGAATGGGAGGCTCTGTGCTGGTCTCTGTTTAAGAACAAAGTAAACAAATATCCTTGGAAGATCACCTTGGAAAATGACCAGTCATGTAGCAGCTATTGAAATCTAGATTTTTCAGCAAACATTTGACAATCCTGGAAAATATATGAAAGCTTGAAATGTATAGAAAAATATAGACAGGATGTAGAGGAACAGTAAACCATATCGGCCATATTATTGATACACCACCAGTAACAACCCACCATGAGAACTTAACAGACCGGACAAAGTTGTTTAAGAGCTACTGAGCTGCAGGAAATACACAGTATGTGTAAAGAGGAAGTATATGGCCTTATTGGAGGGTACAACACTATATAAATATACACAAAAACAAAAACACATGGTATTATCTGTGGGCACAGCAGGACACCCTTTCACATCGTTAGAAAGCAAACACCCACATTAATTTTACAAGCAGAGATTCTCAAATATAGATATTTGTGTCATCTACAAGGCTAAATGTAAAACTAATCATGATTAATCATTAGCAATGACCTAAACCAATAAGAATATCCACAAATTAATGATAGAAGAAGTGAATAAGATTCTTGCAACAACGCAGAACACCAACCACAGTGTAGGGAGCGAATCAACAAACAAATTATCCGCGGCTCTGTACACATGTACACATCATTTTGGCACGTGTCGAGACAATTCCTGGACCAGTGTAGTCAGATTTGGCGTCATAAAGCCAACAGCACAGAGTGCCATGTGGAGGGGAACTCTGAGCTGGCTGCCATACTGGAAACACCTGAAGCTGGGAAGGAGGAGGGGGATTTGGTATGTGATGGACTCGTCAGTGGACAAATGTTGGACGGAAAAAGACAGTATATTCCCCTCAGCATTAAGTCAAAAGCCAAAACCATATTGCAAAAGCACAGCTAAACAGCCTGTTTTTCTTTTCATTTTTTATTTTTCTGGCTGTTAAAAAAGCAGCTGAGAGCCTGGCTCTGATTCATCAGGAAGCAGCAGGGGCACTGTTCATATTACCTGATTTCAAGCTTGGATAAAGCCTCTCTTGCGGTGTACAGTTTCCCTGATGATGAATGATGTTAAAGTGGCTCTGAGCAATAAAGTGCATTTCCCAAGGTCAAAAGCTTGCCATGCAGTTTCCTTTACGAACCCATATGGTTGGCCCTGAAGTGACCAACCCTACAGATAAGGAGGAGACGTCTGATGGGGATGGATGTCCTATTCATTAAACATCAAGAAACGTTTATGGTAAAGAAAAGCCATCACCTATAACACAACCGTGCATGCATAGGATGCTGTAGCCTGCCTCTGTGTAAATCCAAATCGACCATTATGAGCGCAATAACTAGACCACGCGGTGATGCAAAAGGTTATATACATTTGCATAAGCTGACACCTGAAAGCCTGAAAGCACAAGAGCAGGAGAGAGAGAGCTGTAGGTGAGTGTGATCACTGTACTAATTGTATACTAGCCGTGCAGTGAGAAAAGCGCGGTTCAAATGAGCTAAAATCCCAACAGCAGATGGAAGCAATGCAATCACAACTGGCATAAACATAAAACGCGCATTCTCCTACAGAGGCCTATTCTCTCCCTCATTATGTTTTTGTTGTACATTTGGTACAAATCCCACAACAGATAAACTGATCGCTGCTGCTGCTGCAACCGTCGGCTGCACCCCAGGCTTACACCTACCTTGCACCCGAACATGAGAGAGAGGGTCCGGTTGCTGCAGATGACCTTACACTGGCACATGACCGGCGAGAGACACTTTAAATTCCTGACAGGCAGAGACATCAGTCCAAAGCCTCACACCAGAGCTGCTCCTTCCGCCGCCACTCAGTCAGAGCCGCGATACAATTAGATGAGCCGCGGAGGATGAGAGGGGAGGAGGGGAAGGGGAGGAGGGGGGTCGGCGGTGCAGGTTAATAGACGGGCTGCCAGGTTGAAATGTGACCGTTAACGGTGCTCGGGTCCAATAGGCCTGTTTTTATGCAACTTCAGATAATGCATGTTTGTCACGTTCAAAGCGTCGGTCTGTGGCTATATATTAACATGTTGTTCCTATCCTATGGTTTTACACCGGGAGCATCACTGATATGCAAAAGTCTCTCTCTCTCTCTCTCTCTCTCTCTCTCTCTCTCTCTCTCTCTCTCTCTCATCTCTCTCTCTCTCTCTCTTCTCTCTCTCTCTCTCTCTCTCTCCCTCTCCCTCTCTCTAATGATTGACCGTAAAGTTTGTACTCTATGCGCAGCTGGAATCAGAGGAGAAATCGGTGAGGAAACGGAATAGACAGCACTCGTTCTCCCCAGAGGCAGCATGCAAATAATACTCCTAATAGTATTAAAGTTAAAAAAAAAAAAAAAAAAAAAGTCCACATTAATCTCAAAGCAGTGGTAGCTTGGAGGTATTTATGATGCCACATCAAGCCGCCTGGTTCACAACCACGTTACAGTGTGACTACTGCGCCCCCTATTGGATCAGCGGTGGCACGCCAGAGGAGCTGTCCATGGTGCTGAAATGTTTCAAATCAGCGGACAGCCTGAAGGCTACAAAATGTCTTCATGTCTGGTTTGGTGATTGAGCTGAAAGCGGGTGTCATTCGTCAGCGCTCTCACTCAAGGCTGCCGCCAGTGTTTGTCGTTTCACAGGCTTTCTTTTTTTTTTTTTTTTTTTTTTTAAAATAAATGAGCAACACAAAATTCATTCACAACAACAGAAAAAGAAATGTCATCTCACTGTGAAACACACACACACACACACACACACACACACACACACACACACACACACACACACACACACACACACACACACACACACACACTCACACTCCAGCTGACAAATAAAGTGTATAATTGTGTTGTATTGTAGAGTCGATAAAAATGTAAAAAGTTGTAACAATTTTATATTATTTTATACAAAATCCCATTCTTGTTTCTATAAGCCATTTGCAATGTGGCTGCTATCTTAGATTGTTGATTGGATGATTAGATATTGGACTGATCTTGTGTCAAAAGCTCCTTAGGAATCTATACTATGAGCTCAGTCAGTGACTTGTAGAGTAAAGTTTGAAGTAAGGGGAGCATCCAGAAGCTGTGTGGATGTCATTTAAAGAGGGCTAGAGGGAATTGAAGAAACGGCCTATTGCAGGTCTGTTATTCATCACTGCTCAGTGTGAGCCCCTTATTAACATACATTCACTTTCGCAATCAAGGACAGAGCTTTCGGCTTTACAAAGCAATAAGCAATATCCATGGAAACCATGTTATGGGTTTGAAAAGTCTTCTCTGTAGTGTTATGTGATCAGAGACAAGAGTCAAAGTATAAAGTTAGAACAACTGCGAGGAAAAACAACGTCATACATCTAAAGTACTAAAAGAAGAGTGTGAACAAAGCTGTGCCCACACACACACACACACACACACATACACACACACACACACACACACACACACACACACAATCACACACACACACACACACACACACACAATCACACACAATCACACACACACAGTGAAAGAATAGACCCTATTATTGTTGTATAATTATTCATAGAATATGAAGGATTTAATCTAAATTGATTCAGACTAAAAGAGCCACTTATCACGTCAAAACTGTACTACATAAAATGTGATAGGTCGAGGGTTCTGTATTGATTTTAATTTTTTTTAAATTAAGAAGTGTGTCATAGTGCTGATATTGATTTTGGTTTTCCGTTCAAAACTATTAAAATAATTAAAATAACTGAGTGTGGATTTGTATAAATAAAATAAACTCATACTTGACTTATATATATTTGGTCTTACTGATTTCTGAAAAAATATACAGAAAAGTACTCAAGATAGCCTGCAATATTAGTAACAGTAACAACTGTCTTTTTACTTTCATACAAATAGTCAAGAGGAATGCCTTGTTTAGTGTTCATTTGTGTTTTTGTACTCTCCCCTCCTGTATAGGCTTGTGCTGACATGCTGAGCCCACAGGGTGGAGTGAGAGCACCAGGTAGTCTAGATTTAAATATTGTGCATTCATCTCAGGACCGACTGCGGCGCAGGGCTCAACGCTCCCGGGTGACGTCAGCTTTGCATAGATCACAGAAACCATTCCAAATACTCCAGTGGGCTGCTGATAGATATTTTTTTTTTCAAACATCATCAACCTCCCAGAGGGTCGGGGATATCCTGGGAAACCTGCAATGTGCTAAAAACATCAGCAGGTTTCTCACAGGCCTCTGGAAGGAGGTCATGAAGAGACCAGAGTAACTTTCTCAGGGAAAAAATCTTCACAAAGAAAGCAGGCGATAAATCAACAGATCAATAAAATCAATACAAAAAACACTCTGAACAGTAATGTAATATCCACAATGAGGACTTGAACATCTATAAAGGGGCCTCAATTTTGTGCAAATACTATTTTAGAGTGTGTGTGTGTGTGTGTGGGCACAGCTTTGTTCACACTCTTCTTTTAGTATTCTAGATGTATGACGTTGTTTTTCCTCGCAGTCGTTCTAACTTTATACTTTGACTCTTGTCTCTGATCACATAACACTACAGAAAATACTTTTCAAACCCACAACATGGTTTCCATGGATATTGCTTATTGCTTTGTAAAGCTGAAAGCTCGGTCCTTGATTGCGGCAGTGAATGTATGTTGATAAGGGTCTCATACTGAAAGAGATTGCAACTATGAGTAACAGACCTGCAATAGGCCATTTCTTCATTACCACATAAGGGTGGTTCCTCAGCTTTTTCTTTAAATGACATCCACACAGTTTCTCTGAGAGTCACTAACTGAGTTCATAGTATAGCTTCCTAACATACAAGATCAGACCAATATGGAAACATTCAATCAAAGATCTAAAATAGCAGCTACGTTGCAAATGGCTTATACAAACAGGTTTTGTACAAAATACAAAATATAGGAAAATGATTACAACTTCTTTTACATTTTTTTTATCTATTATACAATATAATGATGCACCTGATTTATCAGCTGTCATCATTGGAAGAAATATCTTGGCCATGATTCTGCTTTAACATTGACTGTAACAGAGAAAATGCAAAGAAACCTTTTCATGTCTCAGTCCACTGAGCTCTGACATGTATAGAAACAGCATGAGAGGAAGTCATTTTATCCCAGGCATGACTACACAGTACAAGTACATAACACAATTTTCTGGTACATGTCTTTTATATACATAACCAGCCTGTATAGGACTAAGGACAGATGTTCCTCTAGATATAACCTCTTAAGTAGATTTCTTTAAATTCAAGCAGCATTTAAGATTCATATTCACATACAAGTGTTACATAAAGATGGATATGACTGACTATAATCATCATCATTTCTATGGTGATGGTATAGGCTACTGTAGGTGGCTTCCCCACTTCCACTACACAGCATTATGTAAGCGTGGGTGTCACATGGAAACCTGAGCTGTGGTGTATAGCATTAACATCGTAATGCTGCATTGTGTGTGAGAGAGAGAGAGAGAGAGAGAGAGAGAGAGAGAGAGAGAGAGAGAGAGAGAGAGAGAGAGAGAGAGAGAGAGAGAGAGAGAGAGAGAGAGAGAGAGAGAGAGAGAGAGAGAGAGAGAGAGAGAGAGAGAGAGAGAGAGAGAGAGAGAGAGAGAGAGAGAGAGCACCCCAAAAGAGCCGGAGTGTTTCCATGACAACATCTGCAGGAGGTGGCAGATCCCTAACAAATAGTCCACTTGCCAGCAGCTTTCTGGTCACCGTCATCTATAAGACGACTGCTTCTGTCATGGTTGATTGTTTATGCAATAACAGGTGCCTCATGCTACTACTGCATGCGACACCTACGAGACACATGCCAGCGTTTTCTCAAATACACAGTGAGTGAAAAGAAGCTCCATGAGTCTAGCTGCTAGCACTGACAGTATTCACCACTGGCTGTTACAGCAGCTCACTAAGCCTGTGAGTGCCAGAAATTGTGCTAAGCCCAGTTCATTGTATGTAGAGCCAGATGTGCCATACTTGACTTTTATTTTTCATCTTTTCTGAGAGTCAGGCATGGCCTTAACAGTTATTTTAAAATCTTGTTATCATCAGTGGCAGAGATGTTCACATATAAATCAGGAAAGCCCACTCAAAACATTTTCATTTGACTGTTTGCCTATGGACGTATTAAATCCAGAGTCAGAGAAAATTCACAGACATCTTTTGCGATTAGCTCAGCCTAGTTATTACATCATTTACATAGCAGCTGCTCCACCAAATGTGGGGACCCACACTTTAATATTAATATGATATAATATTCATATCAGACCCTTTCACAAACACGACAATCCTTACAATTAAATTTAAGTTGGAACTACTTTCAATGCACATATGTGTTGATCCATCTTTCCTGTGCTATTGGACTGAACACATTCTTCATTAATATATGAATTACACTATAGATTTGTCTATACAAGCAATCCATATTTGGAGAATTGGCTTTGAATGTCCCTTACATTTAATCCCTTGCCATATGAGTTCACACAATACTGATTAAGCCTATCACTGCCTGATAAATTTCTCTTTATTTGAAAGTATACAAGAGTTTTTGAATCTGTTGTTGGGTGTGACATTGTCCTGATTCTGAAATTCTGAAATTGATAATAAAGGTTTTAGATAATGTCATTCGATGATAGTATTTGTTCTGTCTGGAGTCTCTAAACAACTGGCAAATAAGACTATGATATGACATGTGATGTAAAGATTATTAGTGTGCATCCTCTAAACAGGTCAGGACATTTAGGTAAACCTGTGTTGTACTGGCAGGTAAATGCCAGAGAACTGAATTCTACAGTGATTGCATTCAGTGGCATTTTTAACTACTGTCATATAAAGAAAGCAGGGTATCTTAATTAATCAGAAACAGTGGGCTTACCACCTAAATTGGGAGGAAACAAACTGGATCACTCTAACACAACCAGCCTCCAGTCTTCCGCCCTCTACAACCTCAAACACTCAGCAGCTTTGACAATGAAATAGTCTAACTTAAGTGCAAACACAACTGGGAATCTCCCGAGGCTCTGCGACTGCCTCAGCTGTACTGACTAGGAAAATACCCAAGGTGAGAATTATAGTATTCACACCCAGGCAGAACCTGCTATATATGATTTCCCTCAGCTTCAATATCTGATTCTACCTGCTCTAAATAGCTAAATATTGTCACTTCAGACAGGACATGGTCGGCTAAAATCTGTTAGCTAAAATGTATCTCAACAAATTCTTTATTTGAAACGTTGGGGAAAAATGTAATTGAGATTTGTGGTTACCCTTAAAAACAATTCCCCCTTCCCTTAACTTGCATAAAGTGTTCTCATAGCATGAGCAAAACAAAATTACATTCACAACCTGGACAGCTGGGGTCCTGTGGTAGAGCTCAGCTACAGGTGCAACACATGCACTCAAAGACAGACAAACCACAATATTTCACATCTGATATTCCTGGTTGTCTCTTGCAAAACCATCCAGCTGCGTAAATTTTACATGCCAGAATGGAGTCATCACCATTAGTGATGACTTGGAGCAGTGGGTTAAGCATGATGTATGTTGTGCATGCCTCACCTTCAGAACAGTTTAAATGCCTCCACAAAATTGATTTGCCCTCGTATGCAATTTTTTTTCTCCTCTTGATAGCTGCAGACACGCTTAGAGACAGATATTAAATGGTTAAATTGAGCTCTTGGGTATAATTATCGGCACCACCCTCAAATGGGATGAGAACATCTACACCATAATCATGAAAGCCTAACGGATGATCTTCTTCCTGTGACAAGCGAAGAATGTCTCACAGCAACTACTGGTCTAATTCTATACAGCCATCACCTCGCTTCCTCTATCACAGTCTGCTTCTGCTGCGCCTCCTCCCACACTAAAGAAGACAGCAGCGTGCTGTCCACAGCACTGAGACAATCCTCTGCCAGCTGTCCTCCATCTGAGACTTAAATGATGAGAAAATGTGGACGGAAGATCACTACTGACTGTCAAATCGGGCTCCAACATGTGCCAGAATCTGTCTATTGTAAAGCTGCACCTCCTACAAGCTGAGAGGCTTTCTCTCAGCCTGTCTATGCTCTAAAGCTGAAAGCATACACCTCTCCATCATTTCTAACATCTGAACATACTACCACAAAGGCTGGCTTTGCTATATATACCATTATATACTGTGTATCAAAAGACGTAACTTCGCTTCGCAAATACAGATAATATGTTAGTGCTTCTTCAATATGTCTCTAGTGTGTTAGTTGTTTGTATCATGTTCGGCTTATTTAATATCGAATTAGCTCACCAAATCAGATCACTGTAATGAACAGTACTTGAATCATTAAATCAAATTACCCCAGTGATTATTATGAAGTGGACAGTGTGTAAGATCTTACTGGTACAATGTAATAAGCAAAATGAAATATAATATACTACTTTCTTTGATAAATATGGCAGAGGATTAGGGCAATAAGTCAGAATTTATTTAAAGTCAGAATTCTGACTTTAAACGCAGAACTCAAATTACTTTTTCACATGTGGCCCTTATCCTCTTCCATTGATAAACACTGGTACTTTAAAATAACAAAAACACCTGCCAAACCCTTTCAAAATGCTAGTTAGAGCTATATTATTGGAGGGGGGACGGATTTTATTTGTATTTCAGATTTTTGATAGAAGGGCCAATTTAAAAAAAAAAAAACACTTTTAGTATTTTAATACCAATTCGTATTTAAACATTTTAATTATAGCTCTACTGTTTAAAGCAGATGTGTTATGCCTGCTTTTGATAAACCGTGTGCTGCTTTTCTTTGCCTAGCATGAAACAACATTAAATGTAAGTGTCTAATAAATGGTTCTATATGTCTTAGCCAAATCATTCACTGAGAAAGACACCACTGATGCCTTTTCATGAATTAACAATTATCATGGGCCAAAACCTCAGAGATTTATGACCCTGTTTTTATGTATTAATCATGGGGTCGACATCTGTAGCAACTTTAGCATTAATTTACTGCTACCATCTATTGAAATATGCTGATAGATTGTGGTCAAACTTGGCTGAGAATTTTAAACTTTCTTTGTCTGGGGGCGTCACTACGGCTCAATCTATAATTAGACATGAGATTTGCATGGTGGGACTGTGTTTTCTAGCATGAGCACAACGATTCACTTCACTTAGTGGACAGCTCATTGCTAATCATTACATAATACTTGCCTTTGTATGCTAAACTAGAATACAGCCATGATGCTCTTTCCAAATTATGAACCAGGTAGTGTAAAGTACCAGTTTATGGCCCTACAGTTGCTACAAATGTGCCAAACATTTACAGCACTTTACACTTTACATCAATTTACTATGCCAGTACAGTAAGAGTGACCTCATTGAGTTTTACCTATACCTATACACACAACTTTCTAGAATAAATGAGCAGCTGACATGATGGATTGCTTCACACCCCTGATAAAGACGAGCTTAAAACATAGTGTACTGGAGAAGAGTCATATGCTGACTTTTAATTATGATAGACTTGCAGTGAAGCTCATGCTGGTCTGCACCTCACTGTGTGTGTTCTCAAAGTTAGAAATTTAGCAATCTGTCAGGGTAAAAGTAGATTTTTTTTGGAGCCACCTCTGATGAAAGTCAAACAAAGAGGCTCAGGCCACCGCTGACAGCTTTGCCTTTGCACGTAGCATGCACAGCAGGGTATCAGTCTGGTCTGCCACGGCAACCACTTCGAGCCAAGGTGATAAAGATAGAGCCACCAGGTGCTAACAGGTAGAGCTGACTGGCAGTAATGCTCCTGTTGTCCACCACTTCCACCTGAAAGCAAGTCGAACATGGTCTGTTTAATCAAATTATGTTGCGAGCAAAATGGAGTACAAGTGTGTGACATTGGGGAGATTTAAACTGGAGGAAACACCACTGACAAAAGAACCAAGAGACCTATTGACTCAACTGGATAAATGCCTGTTTTTATATAGCCAGTAATATAATATTGAATATCTTTATGACTGTTTAACAGCTTGCAAAGCTGGTAACAATAACCTGTACACAGAGGTAATATGCGGTCATTCATTTTTGGGCTAGTCAGCTTCACAACTTTACATCCTTTCTGGTACCTTTGTACAGAAAATCACCTTGTTCTATATGAAAATCCTACAGTTTTAATCTTCAACAGTAATACGCTGCCTAACCAGCATTGACTTAAGAGTACATAGTAATTAACAGCATACCATAATTATCCAGTGTGTTAACTAGTAAGCAATTTTTGGTTGAATGTGGGCTGTTACTACAACTGCAGAAAATAGCACGAGAACCAAACAGAATACTATTAACTGATTAGCTGCTTTAAACTGAGGAACAAGAGTGAAAGAGGAAAATGTCTAAAAGAAAATACTATGATATGAAATACAGCAATAAGGAAAACACTTGATAGGGCCCCACTCACCCATCACTGTCCCTTTTAGGTAATTGGTGGTTGGGTAAACAAATCAGCCAATCAAACTCAGTCTTTTAGTCATTATAAAGCTGTTTATAGCAATACAATTGCAATATGCTGAAACCTCTCTTCCAATCAGTTTTTGACATATTGAAGGACGAACAGAAAACAATGGGTGCAAAGTAAAACTCACACTACATGCATTTTGTTGTTGGAACAGTCTTCCACCACTACTGACAAAAAGAAAGGATTAATCACTTTGTTGCTACTGTGTGTAGCCAAACAGTAATGTTAGCTTGCCAAACACAATATAAAACTAATATTTTGTTTTCTGACCAGTAAAGCAAATAATGGAGGATTTAAGTAATTGCATTGCCCCAAATATATATATAATATATATATATAAAAAGCAACACACATTTTAATGATGTGTTATATGTGATATTATTCATATCAAGACGGTAATGGTAAGGATGGGTGCAGGGATCTCCACCACATTGAAATTGAAATGACTATGATATTAAACTAGTGGCTCACAGCTATAAAGTTGGGGTGTTTACGTTCACATCAGATGAACCGTGTAAGAATTGTAGCCTTTTTTATGGTTCCCCAAATTTGGAGAACCAGTTGTAAATGGACAAATGTAACTAAAGGCATCATATTTGTTTTAAAATGCTTCACAGTAACTGCTTGAAGTTTATGATCCATAGACATCGACAGACATTTGGTATCTTCCCCGCTGATGCTCCGACAGGTCTGGACAGCAGCAATCTTCACTCCTTTGTTGCTTTGGCTGTATGTTTAGGATCATTGCCTGCTCATGAAGCATCGTCCAATGAGTTTTGATGCATTCATTTGGATTTGAATAGTCAGAATGTTTCTCTGTACTTCCACATTCATCCCGCTGCTCCTGTCAGCAGTGAAATTATCAATGAACTCAAGTGAGATGACTCCACTGGCAGCCATACACACCCAAGTCATAACACCACCTGTGCCAAGTTTGACAAATGAGGTGGCACGGCTCTTTCTATTTTTTCACACTTTGATCTGTCTATCACTCTGGCACAGGCCACTATTTGTTTTATCTGTCCATAACACTTTGATCCAGAGCACTACAAGTTTCCTGGTGTACTTGCAGCAAACTGTAACCTGGCCTTTCTGAGGTTTGCATCTTCTGGTGAACCTGCTGAGGTTATACTGGTGTAGTCTTGTTGTGATGGTTGTCTCTGACATGTGTGTGCCATCATACTGTCTCCTTGAGGGAGTTCTCTTCAACCTTTCTGCTTCTGAACAGATGATTTTGACACACCAAATTTTTTCAGCTACAACACTGATTTTTAAAAATCCAGCTCCACTTTGGCCTATTTTATTGCCACTGACACTTCTTTGATCTTGATGTTGACAGACAACAACAGATCCTAAATGCAAATGCCATGACTAGAACTCCAGACATTTTGTTTACTTGTTTTTTGCATAAAATGATAGATATAATATTAGTCCACTAAAATTGGGCAATATTTGCTACATGCTTCATCTGATGTGGATGTAAATAACCTTAAATTAAAGTCAATATTGACTGCACCACATCTATTCAAATAATGAAGTCAATTCTGCCTAATCAGAGCCACTTATAAATCTGCTACACAATGAACTGTGATTCTGTCACACATATACAAACACACAGCTTCTATTCACATTCACATTTGCATTAAAATCTCTAACATGAATAACCAAAGCTCTGTTGGACCACACGTCGAATGATGCATGCACACACACGCACACACACACACACACAAGGACACCCACGGACACACACATACAGTTGTTTGTAGCTGTGGAACTCCATTAAGTGGCATCATGGTGCCATAACACTCATCCAGCCCAGTACAGGCTCAGCTGTTCACTCAGCTAATTAAGACTGGAGGAGCTTTGGACTTCTCTCGCCTGCTCAGTGTTTTCATTTTTTACCATCACACACACACACACACACACACACACACACACACACACACACACACACACACACACACACATACAACTGCGTACATGTGCTGTAATCAGCATAATGGGACTTGTAGTACCCTAGACGTAAGAAAACTAATTCCCTCACATGTAACCCTCTCTAACCCTACTGGTCTTCAGGGTCTTTAACTCTTACAGTAAAACGTCCTCTGTCAAAGTGACGACTCTTTTTTTCTTCAATTGGACGATTTCACTAATCTTAGGAGGACACTGGGCTTGTGTCCTAATGTCCTCACAAGGATAGAGATGCACAGAGAAATATGAATTGTATTGAAATATATGCATAGATAGGGACAAAACCTATCCAAACAGAATAAAACCATTGCATACATGAATCTATAATGCTTTAATCAACAAGTCTGCTGGAGTTGTACTCCCTCTGCATATCTCAACATGCTCACTGGCACATACACACCCACATGTGCCAGGCCACGTTCATACGTAATACCCAAAGTGCATGAATAAACATACTCAGAGCATACGCAGAAGGGTAAGGGAAAAAAAACAACCTCATACACATATGTCTGATTAATCTATGACAGTGTGAGAGATTGCATGCGTGTTCGATGCAATATGCACAGATGTAGACACAGACCAGCCTGTCACAACGTCTAGCAGACTTTGAGCTAACATGCAAAACAGAGGCAGCAACGGAGAGAATGGAAGGAGAAGAACGACACAAACAGAGAGAGGTGGATTTACCTACCACACACGGGCAGAGAGAAGGGAGCTTAGTGCGGCCCTTCATGAGCGAGAGACAGAGGAAAAACAGCCTCCCAGACACCCGCAGTAGAGAAGGAGAGGGATGGGGAGAAAGAGAGAGAGAGAGAGAAAGAGAGAGAGATGGGAGGCTGGGGAAGGGTAAGGGGAAATAAAAAAAAAGAGGGAGGGGGAGAGAGGGAAGGGGAAGGGGAGATGTCGTAGCAGACGAGGAGAGAGAGTTTTCCTGGAAGCCAGAGTTGTTGGTGTTGGATCTATCTTGATGTTTAAGTCAAGGGTCTGAATAGAGAGGACTGGCAGCCTGCTCCAGCCGTGACTCATAATATGTTTGTCACTGCCGGTGAGTGAGGGAGGGGGAGAGAAGGAGACGTAGAGACAGAGAGTAAACCCTATATATTATTTTTTTTTTTCCTCCTCTTTTTATGAAATAATCACTACATCCACCATCCACCATCCTCCATCCAACGCTGCTCTTTGAAACCTCGCCATCTTCGACACACCGCCACACACACACACACACACACACAAACACGCACACATATATACGTTACCAAGCATACACATACATCAAGGCTAAATATTATGATGTAGATTTTACTTTGACACAGATATCTCTCAGTTATGCAACCATTATATAATTACAGATTTATCCCATTGCAGCTAGTGTTTTAACTGTAGCTCATAAGCTCATTTCTGAGGTGCAAACACGCGTCATTGCCGTCATGTCTGTCTCGGTCAGAGAGACAATTCTACTGCTCGCACTAGACTATGAATTAAAAGAGTATCAAAAAAAGCTCAGTCACTGATAATGCTGAACTGATCAATGTGTTTTAATTAACTGCCAACAATTTTGATAATCATTAATTGATTGATTGTCATTTATTAATCAAAAACGCCAAACAGTCACCAGTACAAGCTACACAAATGTGAGATGTTGATACTTCTCTCAGCTATATTTCTAAATTGATTATCTACTGGCAGCAACAGTTAGGAAAAAAAAGGTAATATGACGCTGTTACCTTGCTTGGCTTATGGGAACTTGTGCAGACAACTTTGTCACTGTATAATAAATGATTACTTTATCAATTGAAATATAGTTATTTATTAAATATTTACATATACATATTTATATTTAATTATTAGGTCATGGAAATAATCATTTGGTGCAGTCATGGGCCCATGTGAGGAATGGAATTTAGGCATATTTAGCAAGACTGTGACGTCAATCCACAGGAAAAAAGGAAATCCTTGACTCACAAAAAAATCTATGAATTTTATAGGCACCATTTTGTGTATATTTTATCTTTTTCCTAAATCAACTTTAATATACTTGTCCATGTTTTTTTGTTTGTTCTGTTTTTCTTATTTATATGTATTTGTAATTATTTGTCATTGAACTTTACTGTCAGTGCATTGATATCATTTTATATATTTATTGTTAAACAGTAAAATATCATATCATATCTTTGTCACATGTGTTTGATAACCACATTTGAGGGATCAGTGCAAGAAACGTGCATTTATGTATCTGTATAAGATTATCAGTCAATGTATTGATATCTCCCTACTATCAGTATCTGTCTTGGCCCCAAAACCCCAGTATCAGTCAGACACCACTGAAAACATTCTGTGTTTTTTAATCAAAAGCCCAGCAAGAAAAAACAAGATGCTGCCCACTGAGGAAAGAGGAACCCAGTTTCTTAAAGTAATGTAACAGAAATGCTCATTTGATCTAACTGATTTAGCATTTCCAGTCCATACTGTTGGAGTGTTTTTTCCCCCATTTTCCCGACTAATAAACTTTGAAAACCTTTGCTTTGATATTTAATGATGTAGTGCAACTGCAACACTCTTTTAAGCAACATTATATTTATTTAAAAAAAAAAAAAATAAAAGTATTTTAGAATAGGTTTGATACTCAAAGGGAATTTGGACTTTCATCATTATGATATCTGCAGAAATGAATTGCTATCTCTCAACATTCAAAGCAGTTTCTGGATTCAGCAAACAATTAATTTTCTGTTGAATTTGTTGTCATCAGATGAAAATGCTTAAATCCCACAGAGTTTATGCCAGGTGATTTTGTCTTTGCGTTGTCCTCCAACACTGTTTTATTCCCTGTAAACTATTTACTGTACTACTGTACTTAACAATGATGAATTGGGCAGTATGTTACCTCTGTATATCAATCAAACATTCATTTGAGTAAATGGCGTTCTCTCTTTACTGTTGTCTCTGAAGGTTATCATTAATTAATCATTTGTTGTAACACACATTTATGTAACATCTGAATTAATTTATTTCTCAAATGTCCTCAAATGGATGACTACATTTTCTATCACAAAAGGTTTGATTAAATCCACATTTTTATTTTTATATCATCCTGGACCTTCAAAATGTGAGTGGTAGTTGCCGGTATTGTTGCCTGTATGTTCCCTTTCTATTTCTAAAGGATCTTTTTTTATCACACTTTTCAGAAGCGGAGCTCTTAGACTGCCTTTGATGCAGATAGTATCTTAATATAGCTTACTGTATTTTTCCACTTTACCAATCCACAGCAGCCTGACGCAGTCATCAGTTGTCAATGGACGGGTGCTACAGTAGGTGTTTACAGTATGTGTTTAAAGAGAAGAGAGAACATTATTTTTTTCCAAAAATATCACTTATGGGCATGATGTTACCCAAAACACTTCAGGTCTACTGTTTGTGCTCAGATGAGTATACATGTATCTATTCACTGAATTTCATGTGTTAGTTTTGTATGATTTTACATCAAAGGCAAAATATTATTATGAAAAGCCTAAAAAACACTTTATTGTTATTATCTTTCTGTCTCCTTGTCACAGAATCACACTTTCCTGTGTTCACTTAGAGCAATAACTGAGACCAGATATTTACTACATGTTTTGTTTTTTGTTTTTTTTCTAAAGTTGAGTTGTGGAGTTGATTCACTGCATCTGCAGTGAAACGAAATAGATCCTGACTGGACTGTGAAAGTCGATTTGCCCATGAAATTTTTATGCCATGTATCAAAAAGTAACATCAATTGTTAAAGTTATCAAATAAATATAACAGCGGTAATTAACCATCAAGTATTTTATGAAATGTACAAATAGGGATTTTTGGGGACATTTCCATCATGCGCCACAAAACCGAAAGAATAAAGGTAACATAAAGTCCAGTGATTTACGCAACTGCTAAGCAACATTTTATTGTATTTACTATAATAGAAATAAAATAAAAGCTTGAGTCGAAGCACAGTTGTTACAGCGATTCTCTTTAGAAGACCTTGCTGGCCGACTTTAGTGACACTTGACCAATCTGTCCACACAACATATAATAATGGTCCATACAGTAGCTTAATTGGCATCATATTGTGTGTGTGTGTGTGTGTGTGTGTGTGTGTGTGTGTGTGTGTGTGTGTGTGTGTGTGTGTGTGTGTGTGTGTGTGTGTGTGTGTGTGTGTGTGTGTGTGTGTGTGTGTGTGTGTGTGTGTGTGTGTGTGTGTGTGTGTGTGTGTGTGTGTGTGTGTGTGTGTAGTTCCCTTCTCAGGCATCTCTTTCTGCTACATAGCTGTATTAAGAGGGAAGCAGAGTTGAGTAGGGGAATAAACAGAGTAAATGCACCATGACCCCATTGGACTGCTTTACAGTGGACTGCTGTCGGGTGATGGATGGGTTATGACACCTGCAGAGGTTAGGCCCAAAGCCCTCTGGACCTCAGAGACACACTGAGCTATGGCTTCTGCATCAGCTTCACTGTCTGTGACTAAAGACAACTTGAGCACATCGTGACATTTCCATCTGGAATGAACCCTGCGCTGTTAGAACAGTGTCAAACGCTGTGTAACCCGCGAAGCCAGCCGCATAAGACCAAACATTAATTTTCTATTCTCCGCATTCATGAGCATTCTCTGCCACCGCCTACACAGAGGTCATCCTCCTACCTGCACACTGTGGGCTTCACATTATCAACACCCTTCAATGGCAGGACTCTCTCCCTCTCTCCCTGTCTCTCTCTCTCTGTCTCTCTCTCTCCTCCCCCTATCTCTCTCTCTCTCTCTCTCTCTCTCTCTCTCTCTTCCTTTCCTCTCTCCCTCCCTTCCTCCTTTCATCTCTATTCTCTCCATGATGATACCCCTGCCATGTTGTCATGGCAACAATCGGGCCCTGATTGCTTGGTTGCTAGGCAACTGACATCACCTATAAGAGGAACATGAAGATACAAAGCCAGAGACAAACAAATCACACAGAATATGTGCGCTTGCACATCACTGTGACGAGTGTGAGCGTGCGTGTGTGTTTGAACTCTCACGATGTCATTAGCTCACGTTGTGATTTTCATTTAAATCTTCACTGTATCATTTTTATTGCTTAAGTCATACATGGAGGCAGCAAGGTGTATCATTAGAGTGAGAAAGCATATAATTCAAGTATGACTGGTACTCTGGGCAGCCTTCTATATCCATGACCTGAATTTCAGATGAAAACATTACGAAAGTCTGGGACAAGGGACTGCTCATTGAATAACTGACACAGGGTCCAGCGTTTCAGATGCCCAATTCCTATTAATTATAAGGAATACACAAGGCCTTCAACCTTTGTGAACGCAGACCGTGTAAGCGCTGTGAGGCCCAGGGTAATGTAGCATAATGCATAATAGCATCCAGCTGCTCACATGGACGACATTAGCAGTTATAATTTGACAATATCCCTCAGTCGGATTGTCATGGACTCCTGCGCTGTAGTTTAAGAACGTACCACAAGGTGTCATTGTGTGCTATAATGAAAAAAAATATGATCACAGCACTGTAAGAAAACCTGATCCCATTTGCAAGGCTAATTCAAGTGCTATTCATATTGATGATATCAGCATCCTCATTCTTGTTCAAGTCTTGTTTATCTTCCTCACTTCCTGACATCAAAATCCCACCCCACACACACACACACACACATTTACTCTAATTACGTGACAGATACGGTTTGGTTAACTCCTTTAACCAAAATGCCTATATTGTGTTTTATTACAAAAGGCCCTGGTGAGAAGTTGACCCTCCTTGACCTTAGCTTGTTACATAATGAGGCCCACAGGACCTCCTGTATTGAATCTATCCGCATCTTTAAATACACATCATCATCTTTATTGATTTAGTTATTCCTCAGTCGGATTTACAAAATTACCACAACGATTTGTTCTGCGTCTTGTCCAGTCAGTGCATCATACACTGTCAGGGGAAGCCATCAGCCTCAATCCTCCTCGTGGTCCACTGTTGCAGGATCATGTTTCGCCATTAGCCTTCTCACTCAATGTGAGACGACAAAGTCTCTAACCCAAACTACCCATGATGGATCTGATCTGTCACCTGTCATATGGACAATCTCAGGATGGACAGTGATGCTGACAGCCAAAACACTGAAATTAAGTGGCAGAGCCTGTAAGCACGGTCTGCTGGTGAACAGCAAGCAGGCTGTGGTTTTAATATACACAGATTTTTTTCTTTCCTGTTTTTACTAGATTACTAGCTATTGGCTCTTATATCTTTAAACTATTAACAGATTGTCATATATCATGTTTGATTCCCTTATTATTATTTTAAACTTTAGCTTTTCTTTTCATAGATGATTGATCATTAATCAGTGAATATACGGAATGATCCTGTGGCCTAATCACATCAGGATACATACCACAATATACATCATGATATCTATCAATTGCGTCAAAACATTCAAGGTAAAATTCAGAAGAAATTATAAGACATTACTCAGCCTCTCCACCTGATGAGCCGGTGAAGCAAAACACGGAGAGAAAAGAGTGAAGCACAGATTGTATTGTGTGCTTTTGACAAAGACAAGCTCTTAACAGCCTCCTAGCTGGCCAAGGCTCCAGGTGGGGGTAGTGGGCATTATATAGTAGCTGAATGACTAGAGGATAGCTTTCATTGGCATCACATTCAACATAGAGAGAGACTGACAAGCTCAAATATGAAGCAAACCCTCACCAGCGGTAAATCAAAGTGATTGACGAGCACATACGTTGAAAAATAAAGCTAATATGTAGTGATTGGCTTTTCTAAGTCACCACTTTTGTAGAATTTGCAATAACAGCATTCACAATAATTGCAGCTCTTTGACTTTAGCACATGCAGTAAAAATCAGCACCACACAGCAAGCCTCCACCTTCATCCGACAAGTTTTTCTAAGAAGTGAACTCGACACCAATTTCTTAGCTCAGGCGAGGCTGCCGTTACAATCCACAGTGCAGTTAAGCCCCTTGTGCTGGAGCAGGATGCTCTGCCGATTGTGGGAGTTCTGTCTTCTCATGTAGGTGTGTGGCTTTCTTTCAGGAAAGCGGCTGAACGTGTGGGTGAGTGGTGCAATATGTACTTAAAGACGAAACAAAACCACAGCTGACCACGGTAATGTGCGATATTTCTTCATGAGCATAAAAGCAAGCTGTCATTCGAGCAGAAATAATGACAGAGGAAAAAAACATCTATCTGTGCCTAATCACATCTTTGTCATCCCCTCCATTCTGCTGTGTGTTTTTTTCATTTTTTTCATCAGACAACAGAAAAGCTCTGTACTGTGCAGTCATGGCATCAGACTTGCGCCGGGGCAAGCCCTGCTTCACTTCACTGTGCCATGGGAGCAACTTGGCAGGATCAGTGTCTCTGTGGCTACATACAAAGGCCCCGTGGACGAGAGATTGCCCGTGCCCTTGAGCGGAGATCATATGAGCCCCCTCACTCGATCACTGATCTCGACTAACAGCACACTATAAACTGCGTGTCCCACACAGTCACACACAGTACGGTGAATGGACACTTGTTAAGACGAGCAGAATTTGCGGACGAGCTGAACGAATACTGAGGAGGCTCTGTTTGATTTCATCCGAGTGGCGAAGCGGAGGGTTTAGCTCAAACTCCATTTTGGAGACTCTCAGGAATACAGCAGGCAGCAGCAGCAGCCATAAGCTTTTCATCCTCGTGTGAACACAGACATCCACAACATATAAATATTTATATATATTGAACTATAGGAACAGCTGGCAGCACAAAAATAATCATAAATGTGAGTGCTAAAACCCCATTCCGGGGAAGAAAATGTTCATGTCGGAGCATGTGGCCATACATGAAGCCAATAATGTGCACATGGAGCTGCTGACTTTGACTACATCTTGTCAAATGTATAATTTATTTGAAGGAGCACTAACTAGGGAAGCCTCGAAAGTGCTGAAGAGCAGGGCAGAAGGTAAGCTGGAGAGTGGAGAGCAGGAAAGATGAGCGTAAGCAGAAGGAGGAGGGGGGGTGGAAATGAGGTAAAATGAGATAAAGGAGAGAGGAGGGTAGACTGACTGAGGGATTACAGAGGTGAAGGAGGCAGAATTGTGGAAAGGGCTGAATTGGAAATGTGCGAGCAGAGAAGTGGAACGAGGGTGACAACAGGAAGAGGAGTAATAATCAAAGGATTGTAAGACAAGCAAAGCAGGAGAAGGAGAAGGAGAAGGAGTTAGAAATATACTTTACATCCTTTCTACACAGGAGCCTGGATTTTATATTACAATCATTTTCCATCAGACACCATAGCATTGAGAAAAGTTGTTTTACTTTGCACACTGCCTTTGTTCTTGGCTCTCAAACATCAAACTACTCCTCTCTGACTTACAAGGACGCAGAGTCAAAAAATATTGTCAGGCTTGCAACCAAATATAAATCCTGTGACGTCTCCTCAAGCTGATATGCCCCAATATTCCAGTTTTAAATGTTATGTAATCACACTTCTGCTCTGTGTGATGGATTGATGTCATATGTTGCAATTTATTATTTAATTCTTCCGAGATTTGAGTGTAGGAAGGAGAAGAAAAGGAGAAGAAAATTGCATAAGCTGCTTAAAAGCCCAAATCAACACTCAGGAGAAAAGAAGTGAAACTCTTGAGTGTTCTTGGGTCATATGTGTTGACAGGTGCTGCTACAACATTGACTGAAACATTTGCTAACAAATTAAATCAAATTACAAGCTGCTCTGGGTAGCATCAGAGCAGCTTTCACTCCACACCAGCCACGATGACTTAACATGACCTTATCAGTATTTCTACCGTTTTATTTTTTATTTTTATTTGATAGTTTCTATTAAAATGGATTTTCAGCCAGTTTCCTGAAGATAGATGTCATGAAAAAATATTGGACAGCATACGGATGAAACGCTATATCCCACTTAACACGTTTTTCAGGCATTTTGCACACTTTATGAGATAAAAAGCAATATTGCTTAAATTTTTATGGAGACCAGATGGAACTTGTCAGTAGACAGATGTGCAAAGATAATACTAGTACTATAAAAGAAAACTAAATACTCACTTGTCTAATTTTCCCTAAATTGCCTCAAGGACAAGAAACTCCTGTTCAACTAAAATGACTTCCTCTTTAGTATAAAGGAGCTCACTTTAAGTGCTCTTAATTTTTCCTCTCAGAATGGTACTTTTTCTGTCTCAGTTGCTATCAGGAAGTGTTACTGTCAGTCCTCTCATTACAGTACAGCTCACTGTAAATTGGTGAGTTTTGTCACCAAAATACTAAGCACACTGGCTCAGCGGTAATGCCACTTAATTTGGTCTAGAAGAGCGTACTCAAGCTGCTGTCGTTCAAACTTAAAGCAGCATTGAGCACAACTTCCTATTCAATGTAATCAGATATTTGTCACTCACTAGCTTACTTGTGGTTTCACCCACACAGCAAAAAAACTTTGTCCACAGACCTGCACAGGGAAGCAACATTGTTCACATAACCTGCTCTACACTATGTGGGTGTCAGGGAACAGCTTACCCAGGGAACAGCTCGCCCATCATCTGCTACATGATGGCAAGTCACACTCCTCACCTGCAATGCAGCCAGCCTCCATTAAAGTTTAATAACTTACATTTAAAGGAATACACCAAGATTTTTTTTGGCAAATCCAAACCAGATTCAAGTTAAATTTGCACAGCGGAAAGACAAGTGAATCCACAGTTTTCTTGTTTTTATTAACTTAACAGTGTTGGATACGCAAGGTTTAGCACATTTTGTTAATGTGATATGATAATCATAGCTTGTATTTTAAAGTTATACAGTGTAGTATACTGCAATGACAGCTTAATCAATCATCTCATTGTTTGATCAAAGACCCGTTCTGCCAATTAGTTATTGCGTCCCTTTACGTGCTTTTGTGCACTAACTTTCCTCTTTATAAACTGACCATCTGTCTCACAATCTCTTGGCAACAGTCAGATGGTCTTTGCCAGCTTTACAGTAAGTCTTTTCTCACTTTGATAGCAATTCTGGAACGTTTGGTCAAATTATCCACTGTTACCACTTAGTGTTTTTTCTTCTTTTCTCAGCTAACTCAGTGAGTCACACTCGAGGAAAATCAGATGCATGAGGGACTGATGTTCCAGGCTTCTAGAGATACCTTGACATTTTCATTTCTCTTCAGTTTTTTTTTTTCTCACAAAGAATTTGTCACACTGTGCATCGTGTTAGGTAACAAAAATAGGCTAGTAGAGCCAACAGGCGGTATCAGCTTGCAAGTTAGCTCATTAGAGAAATCAAAAGGTTTTATTTTGTGTCTATACCATAAAGATAAAAATGTGTTTTAATGTAAGCTTTCCACAGTGTGAAACATTGTCTCTCTGTCTGACTGCACCTATGTTTAACAGGCCAATAATCTCTGTTGCCACAGAAACGCAGAGGCTGACAAGCAAATGTATGTTATGTGCCACAGTTAAGCACAAATTTACGTAATACATTTGAAAGGGCCACCTGTAATTATGTCTGCTTCATACACAAGCCTTCAAAATTTCAAGCCATCCCCATCTTCACACAGCTGTAAGAATTGCTGTGTGTGTATATTTCCCACTTTTTCTCATCACTTCTGCCAGAAACTGCATTCAGGTGCAGCTGCTACAGTACATTGTTCACCTGTTTTTGAATCTGTGTATGTCCACCAGGATTTTTGAAGGTGGCGGACAGAAAGCAGCCATCTGAACAAACACTCTGACCCCAGAGAGGGTCTGTAAGACACAGATGCTCTTTCATTTTTCATTTTATTAATTTTTTTTTGCCAATTTCCTGACTAGCACTGCCTCCGTGGAGGTCTGACGCTCAGCACATGTGTATGATATAACACGTCGCTCATATCCTGTGTGTGAGAGGCAGATGTTGTGTGGATGTATGGTGGGTTGCTAACGTATGCCTACACTTGAGGTGAAAAGAAAGCAGTTGAATATTATGAGGACACATTAGCATGCAGAGTGCCCTGCCATGGTCTCTCCCTGACATATTCTGCGGCTCCGGCGTGACACAAAAGCCCTGCACAAGCAACCCAAGCACTGGCTGTCTCTGCTTCTACTACATCCACGCAGGTCAGCCAGCCCCTGTTTATACACTCGCAAAGCATGACACAGAGTAGGAGATGCAGAGAGTGGGAGAGAGGGTCATCCAGAGAGGGAAATATCAAAGAGTATGCTGTCTACACAGCACTCAGGTAGCCCAGCTCACCCGGAGGTTTTTCTGAAACACACAGATCCCCAAAAAAGAACACAAAAACAGAAAGATATAGATATGTTTGTGTCTTACAGAAGACGAAATGGACGTAGATGCTTTAATAATGAGCAGAAAGATGAGTTGCTTCACCTCTGTGCTCAGATACAGTTGTGGCACCTCTCACTCCTTCACACACACACACACACACACACACTGAGCCAGCGTAATGAAACAGATAAGCTTACCTTTGTAGTCACAATGCAGAGGGCAGTCCATGGTATTTAGAGCGAAATATTGGGGTGTATTTCAACCCCCCCAACCCCCCACAACAGAGGGCTGAGACCCCACACCCCTCTCCCCAGCCTGCCCCACTCCTGCACTCTCACTCTCGTCCTGCCTTTCCCCCCTTTTCGTTCCTTCCGTGAATCTCTTCTTTGACTAACTGAACCAGCGAGGGAAAGAGAGGATGGAGGGAGGGGGAAACATGAAAAGGGAGGGGGAGGGCCACAGGGAAATGGAGAGAGAGTGAGAGTGAGAGAGAGGGAGAGAGAGAAAGAGAGAGAGAGAGAGAGAGGGAGCGAAGAAAGAGAGAGGAGAGGAGAGGAGAGAGGGTGGTCTCTGAAATTTAGTATGAGAGAGAGAAAGAGTGTAGAAATGAGAAGGGAAGAATATATCCGCTTTTTTGGGGGGGTCCGAAGCGAGAGAGAAGCGGCGTAAAAGATGGGGTGAATATGAAAAAGAGATTGAAGAAAAGGATGATGGAGATGGAAAGCAGAGGTGGCGGGGATTTAAAAGAAAAAGGGGGGGGGGGGTTCACACTATGGAAATAAAAGGGAAAAAAGAGAAACAGAATAAGACAGCGAAACAGCAGAGGATGGAGAGGAAGAACTGAGGGAGGGGACAGTGAAGGAGCGAGAAAAGGAGAGGGAGAGTGGGTGAGTGTGTGTGTGTGTGTGCGCGTGAGAGAGAGAGAGAGAGAGAGAGAGAGAGAGAGAGAGAGAGAGAGAGAGAGAGAGAGAGAGAGAGAGAGAGAGAGAGAGAGAGAGAGAGAGAGAGAGAGAGAGAGAGAGAGAGAGAGAGGAGAGAGAGAGAGAGAGAGAGAGAGAGAGAGAGAGAGAAGACTGAGGAATTAGACCGAAAGAAAATGTGTTGAGGAGGAGAGTGTGAATTACATATGCACCACACAAGAAAAAAAGAGAAAACACGAAGCACCGCGAGATAGACTTAAAGAAGACCGAAACAAACACGAGAAGAAGAAACAGGAGTTTGCGTTAACCTGATTAAATAATGAGACTGAAAATGCATGAAGGGTTTTCTGCTTGTTGTAGCACTCTGCAGCTGTTGCCTTAGCAATGGTGCAGTTGTTGCCATGGCAATAGGAAGGCTTGTTGTTGTCATATGGTCACTGTTGTAGTGCTGAGGGCTGAGGAAGTAACCCTGCATTGGATTTACACTCCTGTGCATCACTATCTCTGTGTGTGTGTGTGTGTGTGTGTGTGTGTGTGTGTGTGTGTGTGTGTGTGTGTGTGTGTGTGTGTGTGTGTGTGTGTGTGTGTGTGTGTGTGTGTGTATTCATTTTACATCGGATTTAAATAAATAATCACCAGAAATGATCCAGACAATTTGAACTATCACTGCACTTCCAAATGATTTGCGACATTTGATTTTGAACCTACTATCTATGTACAACCTTAATAATTATGTGTATTCTTCTACTCTGTATCACAATGTTCACTATTTAGTTTAGTTGAAATAAAATTGTGTGAAAATGTATCAGCTGTACACTCTGCCTTTAAGACAGTGGACCATACCACTCGGGGGTTGTGTAAGGGGGAATGTGCGCTACAGTGTCTTTGCATCATCAGTTCTATAATTGTACAAATCCACCCTGCGCCCCACCTCTCCCCCCCACTTCCAGCTCCCCACAATGCCGGAGCAATGGTGCAGCAATAAAGCAATTCTAAATGATGAACACACATTTATTCCCCGGGGTGAAGAGCAGGAAGCTTTGATCGAAAAATGTATGGCGTGCACACCACAAACACAGACACTTGCAGATGGCCACACTCTACAGATGGCAAGTGTTTTAAATACACTCGCAGTCATGCTTTCAGAAATGCCAGGCCTCTGTAATTACATGCAAAGACCTTAATTACTTTAATCACCACTCTGTCACTGTACATACCTGGTGGTCTACACTGTAGACTAGTTATTCTGTTTTTTAGGTGTTTCATCATCTTTTGACTCATATTGAACTGGTAAACCACAAATGTAACTTGTTAGAATCAAGACAGCTGCTTAATGTGACAGCAGTTTAATGAGACATCCTGAGAGATTCCAGCAGAGGTAGTTAAAGCAGTATTTCACCGTCTTATAACATTTAATAACTCCCACTAGCCTTTGATGCGTTCTGACAACTCTATTTATTATACATAGAAAGACTAAAGGACTGCAACCAAAGGTAAAAGATTGGTCTTTTAGAGAGTCTGTTCTCAATTATAAATAGAGAGACAGAAAAAATACTATGAATACTGTGAATCTGTAAACAGTGCATAGGAAGTTGGTGTTTAAAATGCTAATATGTTGTACTCTCAAACAAATAAACTATGTAATAAGCTAATTTTAGTTATCTTAAATGTGTGCCATACTTGTTTTGTATTTAGCAGTTTAAAGTATTCAGTAGAAATGTTTAACTTCACAGATTTACAAGCACATCATGCACTCCATGTCTCTGATATTGAAGTGCACTCTAAGTATCTCAGAACATTTTTTTTTTTTTAAAGAAGAAAAAAAAGAGATAGAAATAAGATTTAATTGTTATTGCTTTGTTCATTCCCAGTGTAGAGTCCATTGAATTATATTACAGTGGCAATAATGAGTCTTGAACTAGTAGTTCAATGTTGCTGCGAGTGGTGGTGTTGGCAGTACAACACACAAAGGGACAACACTAAATTGTTTTTGCTTAAATGTTGTTTGTAAAAAGGGTCAGCCACTAATGGTAAATTATGTATTCATTTCAACAGTGAGAAATGCTCAGAGTCCAAGGTGTTCTCATCCAGTTGCTTATTTTGTCTAAACAATGGTTAAAAAACCCAAAGGAATTATTTTTTAATTAGAGGAAATTGAGAAAATGTCCAACCCCTCACATTGGAGATGCTGAAACCTAAAAGTGATTACCAATTTTCTTTGGTAGATTACTTAAAAACATTAAAAGGGACACATTTAGCACATTTACAGGTCTATATTTTTATTTGGGGCTCTACTAAAATATCTGCAGGATTTACTATTCAAAAACTCCCTGTCACTAATTTCAAAAACTTCATCAACCATTGAAGGGTACTTACTTTTACAACCATTGTGCTTAATATTAAGGAATGTAAGCAATCCAGTGATTTTAAGTCTCATAAGGTGTATGATGTTCTCTGAGCAAAAGTATGCTATCAGAAAAGCTCATTTGGATTTCCTTATGGCTGTGCACTTTTATAATGTACATTACAGTAATACAGACAGCCTTATGCTTGAAGGTTTGAAGGGGAAGCATTTGGAGTGATGATCAACTCAAATTATTACTGCAGAGAGAAACCAAATGCAGACCACAGCAGACCCAGGCAGAAAGTATCTTCAGTCCTTTTTTTCTAACGTTCTAATTTTTGTCATGTCTGTGCATCCATGTTTTTATTGTTTTGTTCTCATTATTTTTCTTATTAACCTTTTTCTTCCCGCTATACATTTTGTAGAGCCATCTAGTGGTCATACTTTGCAATTGTCACCTGGGAGTTCACTGGCTTTTTGTTCAGGTGTTTGAAATAATCTTATATTTGTAAAAGGGGAAACTGCATGCTGAGGGCTACACCCTGAAGAAGGCTGTTTGTGTAGCTATTAGTGTGTTGTAATCCAGCTCTATTTTAACATGACACAGGTATTCTTTATCTTTTTAAGAATTTCACTATGAAATAGCCATCTGAATAAAGGCTTTTATGCCAGAAGAGTGCCTTCACCCAGAGAGCACCTTCATCACACTTGTTTGACCTTCCAGACCTTTTCTTTCTCAAAAAACTCTTTATTTAACTCATTATGACCCTCCCGAGTAGCCCACTCTGTTGTGATTGGCTACCTCGTGGAAGCCCTCAGAAGACTTCCACTGACTTCAGAGGTTATGCCAACAAACCATAAAACAAACTATTGTAGTTATTTCACTACTTTTTCTCATTCTTTACCTGAGAAAAAGTACAACTGTGCATATCTGAGACGAAATCTGATTTAAGAATGGACACAAACATCACCAGAAAAACCTTAGCAAAATCGTTGATGGGCATGTGTAATAAGCTCATGTCAGATTGTTGCAAAGTAGAAAAAAATTATGTCAACAACTCAATCAACTAATCAATTAATCGACTAATCATTTTAATCAATTTTAATCACTAATCAGTCCTACAATATCTATTAACTCCAGTGTAATCACTCTTCACTCTGCAGTATTATGTTATTGTGTATTGTAGCGTGCTCCTGTGCTGTGTTGTACTACACTGGATTTACAATCAGAAATAGCTTTATGGGCCCATTTCCACTTTCTGTATCACATCTGTTGTGATGTTGAGGTTTTTGTCTTTTTGTTTTTAATTGAGTTGTTGCTTTGTGCAGCAGCACTCTGACATCTTTCACCACTAAACTGAAATATCTCTCACATAAAGAAAATGTAAACCGATCTGTGAGCAAAAGTGTCCAAATATGAAGGCGAAAACTGTTTCTGTACATTTCCAGAATGGATTCAAGAACACTTTATGTTTGTGTAAATATTTTAGTGGGGAACTGGAAGCAAATCATGTTTATAGGAATGCATTAGTAATTAATGCAAGTGTGTGTGGGAGGTAATCTAGTGAGTGTGACAGCTGTGTATGTACATTCAAGGGTGTAAGTGGTAAATATGAGAATTGTTATACACATGAAAGGGATTGTTTGAGATATGGGCCATATACGTAGCACGTTTTCTCTCAGAAGATAATCCTAATATGGCTTGACCTGTATACAAGATTATATAATTCTGCTCTCGAGTGAGCAAGGAGCTCTGTGTTCACGTTTCCTTTGCCAAAACCTGAGAATTTCTCACATTCTCAAAGTTAGGATTTTTCTGGCGTTTGCATGTCTGTGCTCAGTGTAACCTTTAATTAGCACAAAAATGAGTAACAGAAAAATAGCGTGATATTGATAATAATATAAATGAGGACAAAGCATACATTTTAAATACTCAAACCTTCCATCGCCTCTACTACTCCCACACATGCACACACACAGTCACACACGCTGTTAAAAATACATCATGCTAGAAGTAGCAAAGAGAAAAAACCTCTCCCTGTGGACAAGCTTGAATACTGAGAGCATTCTCATTGATGTACATCCACAAACCTCCATTATAATAATCCTTTCTAAGACTTGGACTCACCCATAAAAATGTTGTCTCCATCCTCCTGTGCCGCTTTGCTTAAAGACTATACTCTTTTGGCTCTATGGTATGCCTCTGACCAATAAGTAGGCCAAGGACAAGTGCTGGTCATCTAAACAGGCTAAACCTAAGCAGAACATCCAGATCATAGGGCTGCTGACTGAAAAGTGGCCAAATATGTCTTTAGCAGGGACACAATTTTCATTAGAACTGACTCATTCAAATAACCATATATTATTTATGACAGGTTTGTGATAACATTTAGATTAGTCAGGAAATAACACATGCTCAAAGATGTGTTATTTTGATTCAGAATATCCACCATTTAAATCAAGAATACATAAAGATGTTCCTCAGTTAGATAATGCAGGCATACATCGCACAGTGAGCTGTTAGGTAGTGAGGTATTTTTCAAATATTTAAAATAGTACTGGTCTTGTCGGCTTCTATCTAGCAGAAACTCCTTTTCCCTGGTCTAAAAATATTCAGCTGGCATTAAAAGCGAGAGACCATTTCAGAGTTGTCAAGGACAAGAGACACCTACAGGTGTCTGCACACTCACTCGAGGCAGTGTCACTTTTTTTGTATTGTTTAGGGGCATCACCGATGCTAGCTGGATGTGCCTGCTCTTGGTTTTGCAGCATGTATGTCACTGCAGCTTCCCTGAAGTAAACTATCCTTAGTGCATGTGATGAGAGCCACGTACCATGTCTGAGCTCCTCTGGAAACTGGCTGCAGGCTGGATTCTGAGCTTTACAGTGTGTGTGTCCCATGGCAGATGTTTGTAGCTTTTGTTTTCTGAGGGATATGAAGGAAAATATCTCTCCAGATTGTGCTTGCGTGGAAGCAGATTTTGAGGTTTGTTAGATGCTATGAGCAGTGGAGCTGTACACCTGCTAAGCTTTGACAGAGGTGAGTATAGTAGTCTAAGTATATAATCAGCCACTCACAAGAAAAACATATTGTAGGCTCATTTCTATCTGCTTTTACTTAAAAAATTGGATTACGCTACCTATAATCTGTCAAAATCTACCCTAATTTCTTTCTCTTCTGCTTTTGACATTTTGAAAAAATTCAAAATAACGTGTTACACAATTTAAAGGTTCATAGTTGAGTGTTGAGTGCTTTGGAGCTTGAAGATAACCCACAACTAAAGGAAAAACATGCTACTACTTATGTGGACATGCATTCAGTCTATGCCAATAGTCTCTGTAGTCTATTGAAGATACAGTATTACCGCCTCCTTGCCACTCATACTGACAGAGAAATCATTGTTCTCCAGCTCAGAGAGCCTGTCTCGCAGTGCCTACATGTACCAGCATGCACTTCACATTAGTGATGAGTCAGTGGCGAAAAATCCAATTATTTTAGAGTTGATAGTATTGCTCAGCACTTTTAAGGGACATGTATCATTCTTATAAAGTGAAGTTGAAATATGTGTGCCACCAATTATCCAAACATGTGTGGAGCTGGGTTTGTGAAAAGCCACTTCATCATCATCATCAAACTGGTTAAATTCTAAGTCACCAAAAAAAACCTAAGTCTTCATCATTATGGCTGCTTCTGATGCCAGGTGGGCACGAGAGACAGTCTCAAGCCTCCTCATCTCTTTGTTTGCATTTCCTCAGCTGTGTATGCACTGCTCTGAGTCGAACAACATGGTATACTGTGGGAAATATGCAGATAAGCTGAGAAGTTGTTTGGCCATCCAGAATGCTTCTCTGACTTCACACTGTGCTGTGATACCACCAGGCGGACAGAGAATGGAACTCAAACCCTCCCTGTAGTTATTGGTACGCCAGTCGATGGTGGAAGTAAACCAGGCTGCTACAGAGAACACTTGCAAAGTGTTTGTGGGCGTTACACACATGCCAGCGCCGTGACTAATACATGGAAACAAATCTGAAAATCACTGAAACGATCATTTAAGTTGCAAGTTCTTTGCTGATTGCACCTGGAAGTTGAATACAAATAGAAAACAAACAAAACAATTAGACATTTAATCACCATTTTCTGCCAGATAGACAGCTCAGAAAACAAACAGCACATTTTTAACCACCTCACTGCTACTCACACTGTATGATTAGACTGCTCACTTCCACTTGTCAGTGCATGTTGTCTGCTCAGCTGACAGCCTGGCAAAATGGCATTTGGCACACTGTTAAACCAAAACCTGAGGTGCACATTGAGCAAGGCGCTTCCTTGATTAACACTAGCCTAGCTCGCTACAGCTTTCAGTAGCTTTTCTGTGCTGATTATTTCCACCAACACACAACTTGCTAATTAATAAGCAGCTGGGGAATTCCAAGGCTGCTAATACATTGACTTGTCCACTGCAGCATGTAAGGATATAGCTCACATTCACCCTCCTGGCATATCAGTCTGAGTAACAGAGCTGGTGGTAGGAACTGAGATTTTTTGTTTTTGTTTTGTTTTTCAAATCCAAGGCTTTTAATGTTTGCATGGATTTTTAAAATGTATGCATTTAAAGTTGGTGTGGGGAATAAGCCAGTTACACTCACAAAGGCATGATGGATGTGAATAAAAAGTCAAAAGAAGTTAAATAGACAGATAGATAGTTGGTCCAAAATTCTATTGTTATCATTATTATTATTAAGCATATGTATTTGAGATTGTGCGCCCTGAGGACACCCACCAGGTATGTGAGCATTTATTCTACACCTGACTGTTGATTGGAAGGCAGCCGCCTCGTTAAGGCTGCCAATAGTTGGCTAACAATCTTCGCCCAGCCAACCACACGCCATGTGGCAGAGTGCTTCACTCATCTTCTCAGCCAGAGATAAAGTCTTATTCTCCCCACTTGGTTAAAAAGTGGCAAATGGTTGCTTTGGATTAGTGAGGACTTAATATCTAAAGACAATGTATACATGCAAAATTGCAGTTTGAAGTTGCATCATATGAATAGTTTTTTCCTCAATTTAATTTAAAAAATATATCTTTTTTTAAACCCAGCTCAGACCATGATTAATACAGATTTTACTGTATGCAAACAAGGGATTTTAAGAATTTACATCTGAAAAGAATGAATTAGTGTTCACAGAGGCTACAATATTTGTCTGAACACACACAAAGGCAAGTTTTCTTATCCACTAAATAGTAGAAATCACATCAGTTACTGCTCATTGTTAGACTTTTCAGCCTTGATACTCAAGATGACAGTTCAAAGGCTCTGTAAGATGTTACCTAACATTGTGCTGTGGTTGATTAAAAAAAAAAAAAGAAAAAAAAGACGCTGTCTCTTATTACCTGGAGTTGAATGCCATCTACTGGTGAAATCATGCACTACAGCAAATGGGCCTGAATTTTACATATTGAAAAACTATCTACAAATTACCACATTAATTTCAATAAAAAATGTTTACTACCCTTATGCATCATTACTGTAAATGTGACTGTGGCAGGAGATTAGAGCAAGTTTAAATATCAAAGAGGCATGCTTGGTTAATTGTCAGTGAGTGACCATGTGTGTATCTACATTCATAATAAGTAGGTCTAAATTAATAAACTCCCTTTATGTAGAATTATCTTTTCATCGATGTTCAGGATGTTTTTTGGGACTTTTCCTGCCTGTGTATGTCATAGGGTTGCTGTCAGCAGTGAACAGGGCTGTACTTATTAAAGTAAGGCTTGTGGCTTCAATGTCTGGAACTCATAATGAATTGAAAACAACTGAAAAAAAATCAGTGAGAGAGAAAGAACAATGAAACTAAACATATACAGCACAAAGACCTGTTTGAAAACAGCCAGCATTTTCATTTTTTCCACTGCAGACAGTCTGTGTTTGCACTTTGCCTTATCAACACCTGCCGTGTTAAACCAGTGTAACAGATGGCAGTGTTACTTAGCTACAGGCTATAGGTCCCATTTCAAGGTGTTCAACTCTTAAGATCATTGACAAGGAGCTGTTATAACTGAGGGGAAGCAAGGCAGATCTAACAATATGCCACTCCTTAGAGAAAGAAAAAAAAATGTTACCTTCAAATCAGGGCATTTAGGTTGCTACATGTAGAATTACCAAGTCAAAAACACAAAAAAAACAACACTTATCAAAGATGTACAGCAGTGTTTTAAGCTAAGAACTCCACCAATGAATGAATCAATGAATGAGGCCAAGAAGAATTTCAGGATGCTAATGGGAAGTTTAACCTTCTATGTCTGGCCAAATAAAACAATTGCGCCCTGGCTTTGTTGAGGGACCTGCCACGTGCAGAAATAGAAAACGCTCTTCGTCTCACTACCCCCAGCAGTTGACAGCAGGACAAATGGGAGGTTGTCAAAGTCCAGGCTTTGAATCGCTCTGACATTCCTTCTTGTGCCCACTACCACCTGCCACGGCTGTTACTGCCAACCAGTCACCTGTATGGTCATTCAAGGTCTTGGCCGGGCTTCTGACAGAGCAGCCATTGAAGGATGAATGTCCATACCTCCTAGGGAGAAGCAAAATTACTCCGGCACTTTTTCCCGCCAACACCTGGAATTTGCTCGCTTGAAGAACAGCCATGTCCAGCTGATGAGCTTCCCAAGGCCTTCGGAGGAGCCAACTGCCGCCGTGCACCAGGGCACTTATCGTCATCAGGTCATCCATGAAAGCTCCAAGGGGGCTGCTGAAAGACAGATGTGGTCAGGGAAGGGGCTTATGGCGCTCCAGTTGCTGACATGATTTACATATTGATGGAAAGTGTAAAGACGATGACTCAAACAGTGTCTCCTAATGGAAAATCCCCTGCATGCACCATTACTTCATCCATGTATGTTTTTTACACCTTCTAAACTTGTAAGAACAACTGCTTAACATTAATATTTACAAGATGTAACGTTTACAACTATGAATGAAGGCAAGTTAAACGTAATGAATAGCCTCTTTTAAAGTGCTAAACGTGAGGTCGTTTTGTGTCAGGTAAATAAAAGTGAAGGAAATGTGCTCTGCCTCCAGGCACTTTTAAGGGAGTCGGTGTAAAACTTTAATTATAACCAGGAGAGAGACGTTGTTGTCAACATCACAGAAGACTTAAAGTTATCTAATCGCTATTCTGAAGCATTAGTTTGCGATTGTGGCAAACAGAGGTGAGATGAGGTATGAATCATAAGGCAGAGAGTTTTGGAAGAACCTGTGGAGACCGTCAGCATGTTATTCTTATATCTCAGCTAGAGGGCTGACACAGACCGAGGCCCTTGTGAGCTGCAAGACAAGTGAAGAAGCCTATCAATCATTTACACCGCTTGGTCCGTGTTCCCGAAAAGACAGCATTGTGATAACTCATTTATGTTACCTAGATTGTCATTCTAAAAGGGACAAGAGCAAGGCAGTGTTTTCGGTTGAACACGTTGTTGCAGTTGTCCCTGTCTGAGATTATGACAGATTCAGTCTAACCTGAACAACCTCAGAATTGCAGAATTGTGAAGGTAAAATCAAACCAGCAGAGTTAAATGCGTTGAACAAGCTTTAATAGATTCTTTCTCTTTCTTTTTATTTGGTTGCTCTCTAAAATTTTTAACTTTAAACAGCGTGTGATTCACTGAACAATAGGTGCCATTCTGTTAAAGCCACAAGCTACAGTCTCACAGTTTGTCTCAACTCACACATGTAACACCACCTGAATAAAATAAGTACCGTTTTACTGTTTCTGCAGAGTTTAATAACACCTAGGTAGAAAAGAGAGGACTCCCAGCCTAAAGGGAAAAAACAACACTTGGCAGTAATGTGCAGAGGCTTATTTTTCTGTCACGTCTGGTTTGTCTATGATCATTTCTTGTGAGTTTCAATGAAACATGTAATACTAATGTTGTCGCTGACACACTGCACTGCCACACACACAAAAAAAGTTATTTTAGGCCCAATAATTGACAAATTAAGACCAAAGACCAAAAAAGACAGAGAAAAGTAGCTAACAAAGTAAAGTTATCGTCTGTGCTTGTCACCTGTCTACAGTCAGTTTTGAAGATGAGAGGCAAGAAGCTTTCTGCATTGCAAAGCTACTGTGCATTACAAAATGTTGCACGAATTGGGTAGCGTGTTAGCAATTTTTAATTTTAAAGGCCATTCATTTTTCTCTCTCAAAAACATAAAACATTACAAAGGAAAATATGTTGTCTTTGCTGTTGTTTCTTTATAGTTGCAGTAGGTGAAACGTGACGCAGAAGGAAGTAGGATGGTAGCACTAATGTAGCCGCTTGCTCGCTCCTAGATCAACGCAGCATGTGTAAAATGTCTTGTATGTATGCTCAGATACACTAGGTACACCCTTGAGGCTTTGGGTGTGATGCCTGCACTGTAGCTGTGAAAACAAGTGAGCTTCTATAAGAAACGATCTGCTCATTTATATGTTTACATGCATGCTTACATACTTGTGTTCCCAGTTGTGAATCATTTTGAGTCATTGTACTGATTAAGTAACAAACCCAGACTCAGAGTTCAAAGGTGTGTCTTGCTTTAGTCATGCATGGACAGTACCCTGCAAAGCAAATTCACTGTGAGAGGAAAACACACATCTATGCCGAATTGTCCTTGAGATACCACTGAATATCAAAGAATATGTGTGGTGAAAAGATCGTGGATGAATATGGTTAGACCTTGCTGACCAATTTCAAGAGCATACAGGCCTCAATGTAAACTCGACAGTAAAAAGGAACAGCAACCATGCAAGACTGCCACACCTTTATGAAACACTTCAGGATTAGAAAGTGTTATTAGTCATGTAAAAGAGGGTTTTATTTACATTCAAGGCTACGGTAAAGAAGTTCAGCACTTATGACATGTGACCAAATGAACTGAGCACATACTGTTTAAGCTTGTAGTCTGTGATATTCTTCCACAATGTCTGTGCTAGTGCTTGATAATATTTATAGCTAGCATAAATTAAACTAGGGCCCAAACTGTTTTCTGGACTGTGACTTTTAAAAGCCTGTCAGATGTTTGTGCAACAAATTAAAGATGTAAGAATCTCAGTATTATGAGAGATCAATCCTCAGCAACGACCTGCTCCTCCGCACCCATTAGTACGTTTAAAACAAAGCAGGCTTAGGAAGGTACATTTTGAAAGAGAAATAACATTTTTAATTGCGCTGCAAATTGAATGAAAAACTAATTCCACTTGCCCTAAACTAGTTTGCAGTGTCAGTTGCCATCCAACCTGTAATGAGTTGTCTAGACTCTCAGTAAAAATGAATAGCCAGCGGGTCGTTCAATAAATGGAATATATTAAAAACGGAACAAGAGACATAAGGACAAGAATTGTGAGTGGACTTGTACAATTACGCTGTTATACTGAAGCACAGAGAATGTTTTATGATTTATTTCCATATTCTGGCTACTTTTAGGTAATCCCTTGCCTTTTCTTGACTTTTAAGCTTAAATCCTTCACCTAAGGGTAGTAGTTTTCAAAGTTCAAGCTAAGTTAAATAAAGCGATTTTTTTGGTGTTGATTGCTAATTCGCCAAAAAGTTGATTCACAAACATTAACATTAAATACAGTTTATTCAGTCCTTTGCATCTGAGAGAAAATCTGAAGCGAACATTTGAATGGGGGAGAAAGCCAGAGAACTAGAATGAATGAATGAATGAATGAATGTCCACAAAGAAAAGTCATAATGCTGCCCTCTGTTGGTTCCATTCAAAGCTGAGTGACAAATACTTGACCTACCAACATCAAACTATGCTCCAGTTTTACCACTGAGAACATTTTAGCTGAGGCAAGTTTTGATTTTCATGTTAAATATTAATCATAGTTTTTTCCCCCTGCTGATTGTAACGACGTTAGTTGGTCAAGGTCAAGTCAAAGGTCAAGTTCAATCAAATCAAAGTTCATGTTTTTCTTCCTACGCTGCTATCTGTTCATGAATTTTCACTGTTGTATTCATCAGTGGTGAAATCTGTCTGTGTCAGTTACGACAGTGGTCAAATTTGACAGCCATCATGTTTAACACGTCCAAGTGGCAAGGCTTCAAATTTGATTTAATCACTTAAAAAATGTTAATATTTTTACAGTTATAGAAACATTTCAGTGCAGTGTCATTATATTTTCTTTAAGCTAACACATTGTGCTCAACTCAACTATTGATGAGGAAAAAAATGTAGGGAATCCAAACACAAAAACTGTTCCAGCATTTAATAATAAAGTACAGCTGCTGTTGATCCAAGGTTTAGACCATAGAGGAGAATGTGATTGGTCCTTTGCAAGCCAGTATACAAATTTAGTCAAATCTGATTCAACTGTTGTGCTCTGAGACCTTTTTGTATCCTAACCAACTTTGAAACACTAAGATAGTGAGAGACTTCATTTTAACTGTTTTTACTATCTTAAAAATGACAAATGCTATTAGCCTGCTCTATAATAGTGAACCCATTCTAAATGCTTTATGTTGAAGAGGTTTTGCTCGGTTGTTTCTGTAAATCTTTGTTGCTCGTGTAGTAATGCTGCCTTCAATTGAATGTACTTTCAGGGACCAAAGAAAGAGGAGAAACTGAAGCTTCTGTGAGCGACTGCACATAAATTCCATCAACAATTCCTTAACCAACCAATCTGTGAGTAACAAGGATTTTACTACAGTGAAAGAGGTAGGAACAGGTTAATTTAAAGGTCCAAGTCCCTTCAGAGGAGAGCGAAACCAATAAAACTGAAAAGGAATAAGCTCGAAAAGGATTCTGCAATAATTCTTCCCGATAGCCCAGCAGAAATAGTTTCTAAACAAGCAGGCAATTATTTTGTATTGGCTCCTATATTTGTATGAGTCCAGAGAGGGGAGTTGGGCAATAGAGGGTTTGTTTGCACCCCCCAAAAATAAAATTAACGATTGAAACTGTGAGGCCTGGAGAGGGAAATCCTAACTGGGATATCCTATGTATATGCAAGGATGCAAAATTGTAAAGAAACACAAGCCACCTAAAACAGAAAATGAGCCAACCACCTTTTCCTCGGCAGATAAAAAGGAGAAAGTGATTAGGCAGAGAGCTGTGGATCATTGTTGAGAATGCAGCATCTGGCCAGATTTTGCTATCTTATCAGGCACCAGCCTTGCAGATAAGGTGTTCCCAAATAGCAAGTCAGACCAGAGTATCCTGGGCAACTTCAATAACAAGTGCTTCTTTTACTTCTCTGCCCGGGTTAAAATCTCAGCCACATCCCGATGAGAAAACCAGCAAAACTGCTAAAAGAAGGGGAGGGGAGAATCTGACAAGCTCGACACACCCACGCCAGCAGGCCTGTATCCCTTCCTACGACCCACACCCCGCACAGATAGTCAGTGGCAGCTCACTGAATATGCAGCTGCTCTGAATCCTATAAGCAGGTCAGAAATCCACTCCCAAAATCCACTCAAAGTGCCCAGCGGACACAGACGGGTCAGAAACGCAGCAAACAAAGATCCATGCAAAAATACAAAAGAGTCAGGTCAAGGATCAGACATCAGCTGAGCAAATACTCGTAGGAATGTCAGGAGGTATTAAGCCTGAAACGAGTGCAGGAGCAAAGAAAAGGTGATAAAGATGAGACCGTAATGAGAATTGGGTATGAACAGGTAAATTCTCCCACAGTGAGAGGGCTAAGAAATCATATCAAGTATATTCTCAATCACTATATTTTTAAATCTTATTTTTGTGTTATTGCATTTTTCCATATTAATATTTTAATCCAGGTATTATTACGGGTACAATTAAGGAAAATGTTTGTGTAATTGTATTGTATTTTTTATTTTATCATTGCACTCTGCATGCATTTTAAAATATAAGCATGGGAACAAGCTTCTCAAATTAAAATGAACTGTGAACAATGAATATCCTATTCTTCAACAACAACTGCAAAAATAAATATATTTCTAAATCTGAATATTTTTGTTCTCGCCGTGGCAACAATAAAGGGCATGTCCGGTACATGCTAAGCACTTAATGCCACAACTGAAACAAAATGTTTTCTAGGCTGAATCCTCCCTGCACGTGTCACTGGTTGAGTCACGGCAATCAAGCAAAGTATCTGAATCACTGTTCACACGGACGTTTAGTTTAGGATCCTAAAATGACACAATTTACACTTTACTATGAATATTAATAGCAGAAAAACGAGATTGATTGTCGGCGTGCAAACCAGCATATTAAGGCCGGTGACGCTGTTCCTACGGTGTTCCTGGTTAATGTAGGTCAAAGCAGTGACGGAAGGGTGTCCTCCGTTGAACCCGCGGTATTAAACCTCATCCACAGTCCTGCAGATGGCGCGCACAGTCAACCGAGTGCCCTCGGTGCTCACCACGGTGCTCACACAACAATATCCGTATGGAGCCTACCCAGCTTGAGAGATGGCGATTGTCTGAGGCGACACCTCTGTCTCCCTGTACAGCTGGAGGGAGGCTGTGAAAGCAAAGTTCAAGAGTGCAGCGGGGTTTTTTTTTAAAGAAAAGGAGAGTTTTTCACACCCATTACGCGCAGCAGCTCAGGAGGCAGGACAGTTTATCAGACGGGTTGATCGAGTAACCTTAGTTGACCTCTTTGTCAGTAAAAGCCTGCCTTTCAAGGTGCAGAGCTGCTTACACTTAACGCCCTCCACCCAGTACACTACATACAATTCACAGCCATGAGTGATATACTGAAAGCATCTATTAAACACGACCCTCAGCATGGCTCATTATTCTGATCTGAACTACAGACAAGCGTGTGCGCACACACGCACACCTGTCACTGTCTAGACAGGGAGGGGGCATTAAGGCGGTGGGTGTGGGGGGGGATCCCCACATGACCCATTACTGCTTTATTCTATACCAGCCAGAATATATCTCAAGGCGCTGGATAATGACACAAAAAATCAACAACAACAGGAGAAAAAGCCAATCGCTCCACCAAATCTGATTGGCCGGACTGAACCGACACCAAATTTTTTCCCTGCTCACTAACTGGAGGTCAGCTCGGGACGTTAAAAAATAAATAAATGAGAAAATAGAAAATGCGTAGAAAGTAGAAGACACGGCAGACAATCTAGCTTGTTGGTGCCGTCGATGATTGACGGCGCCGCCGTCCAATGAGAAGCCGCGGCGCAGCTGGCTCACTGTACTGGCAGAGGCGGCGTCCAATGCAAAGTTCAGACGCATGATGGACATATAACTGACAATTCCCCTGTCCTTTTGATCCAGACAGGGGATAGATTTGAGAGTTCATTCACATTTGTGAACGCGGATATTTTGAACAGTAGGCGTTGCAGCCCCACAACGAAAAATATATATTTATAGTGAATAAAAAGGTGGGATTAATGGGTGAAGTGAGCGCTCTCACATGGGTGCAACATTCAAACCCGCAGCATTTACAGGTTTCGTTATGCACTATGTCTTCTATTCATAAAAGGATGTGTTGTTGCTCAGGAGAGAACTTAAACACCTCGAGTAGGAGGAACACTACTACTACAACTACTATTACTATAACTCCCACCACTTCCAGAGAGCCATAATGGAGCCGGTTTCGCCGTCCCACCGTGCGCCCTGCGATTGGGGGGCACAACAATGTTGACGGATTTCTGATCCAACCCAAGACAGTGCACTGTTCTTCCAATAGCAGCTTTAAGTGAAAAGGCGTGCCTGCCTCCCTCCCCCCCCCCCCCCCCCCCACCACCCCCACCCCCCTCTCTCTCCACCACCACCACCACCACCCCTCAAAGTACTCGATGTATAGTTAAAAAATGGGAGGGCACACTTGAACCGAGCTGCTCTATGAAGGTAGGCTGCAGCGTGTGTTTATTGATGAGATGAAAAGAAGATGGAAGTGAGAAATGAAACAAAGTAAAGGAACATATTAAAGAAAAAAAACTATACGCGCTTCGTCGGGGGAAAACAGGGGGAGCCGTGGAAACGCTGTCGCCACTTTTTGAACGAGCTTCGAAGTGCGGGTAAGAAATTGAGAAAAGTAGGAGAAGGGACGGGTCTTTGCATTATCTATAGGCTGACGCTGTTATTAAAAGGGAGAGATGAGGGGAATTTCCTTACATCGGGGATTGAAACGTGCTCGTTTGCTTACGGTTGATAATGCATGAAATACCACAGACTTCTATGTTGTACTTCTTGGCTGGTTTTACCATCCTAAATATTACGCGGTGGGCTATATTATCGGAAACTTCACCCCGTAGAGGATCTCAGACGTTCAATAAATGTGACGCCAGTGTGTGTGGAATGATATGCAACGAGTCCTTCGTGTTTAAAGGGGGGTGCTCAGTTTTTTTGGGCTGCCAGGGGTTTTTGTTGTCCATTTATATTCGAGTACAAAAACGCGCTGCCCTGGCATGACGCAAGTTTCCCATCTGTCACTATTCTCAAACATGCCCCTTTACCTTTAGCCCTTCACTTTCGGATTTGCCCGTGCAGAGCCGGACAGGCGACACTTGAGAACAATACTGTGGTCAAACTGTGCTCGCAGGTCTGTTTCTCTCAATCAGCGAAAGCCTCAGCGATGCCTGCTCACATTTTACACACTGTGAGCCCCGGAACAACTGTGGCAGCCGACGTGCGCATTTGGCTTTTAGGTCAGTTATTTGAATAAGAGGAAACGCGTTTCCTTATTGTAATTAACCACCGTATCACACTCTTAGTTGAGAAAAAAAGCCCCCAATTTCTTAAATACATTTCAGTTTGTTGAAGTTGCCGGAAAGATGGTTTCGAAGCCTGAAATCAATCATTATAGCGAGCGGCTCACACAGCCAGCGCGTATAGTCAGACAGATGTCTAGCCTACATTTTTTTAATGCATTAATATGAATACGGATTTATGAGATGGGGTTAAGCTCAGCAGAGCAAGGAGGAAGGCGGGCTAATATTTTGTCGTGGGGTGAAACAATATACTGCAGGTTCAGTTTCTGAGAGAAATCTGAACTAGATCCATCCAGTGGGACTCCGGTCTTTGATTTTGGTGCCACGCTTCGCCAAAAATGAATGAACACGTAAAAAAAAATCGTCGCAATCCGCTTTTATTTATAGCCTACAGTATGTGAAGAAAAAATGTGTTTACGGTCTGATGATGTTATGGCAAAAGGGTGGCCTAGATATGAGGACGTGCTCTGGTGTAATTAAAGTTGCAAGAGACGCTTCCTGTGCGCCTTTTTGAGACGTTTTTGTTGCAAAATATTCAGGCAACCCGTGATTCATTTGCTGCCGCTTATTAGAGGACAGTATAGGAGGCACTTCACCACTTGGATAAAAGTTAAAATACGTTGAGTGTTAAGGATAATAAAAATGAATGGAGCAGCGACTCCCCAAAATTCTCTGAAGGGGGCCATTGGGGGAGTTGAGCCGGAGCAACATGTCAGTCTTGTTCTTTAGGGCTCTGTCCACCCGTGCGCGCCTCTGTGTGTGTGTGTGTGTGTGTGTGTGTGTGTGTGTGTGTGTGTGTGTGGCTGAGAGAGGGGGACAGAGACACGAGAGCATGTGTGTGTGTATGTGTGTGGCAAACAGATGTTGACCCAAGGCGCTTGGCTTTGTCAGATAAAGAGAGTAATACAGCATGTTCTCGTGTCTATTATAAGCGCCAGTTATAGTTTGTACAGTACGACACGTTCTGTGCATGATTAGTAGACGCGGGCTCGTCTGTAGCCCCAGAAGTTCCACGCAGGTAAAACGCTGTGATATTACTCATGTCTCAGGTCGGTTTTGGTTTGGTCACTGAAGCTGTTTCCGTGAGAAGACGCGAGTGGCCAAAAACAAGTAGGCCGGACCCGGGTTTGACACGGGAGTAGGGTGGTGGTGGTGTGGAGGGTTGTTGGAGGGGGGCTGCATGAGAGCGCAGCGCTGCGTCCAGCTCCCTCCAGCGTAGACACGGTCTGTGGGTTTGCACCTGTGTGTGAGTGTGTGTGTGTGTGTGTGTGTGTGTGTGTGTGTGTGTGTGTGTGTGTGTGTGTGCATGAGAGAGGTTTTTACCATATAATTGTGCGTTCATCCTTTTTTTTTCTTCTTTTGTTGTGATCACTCCCCCTCCCTTCCCTTCATTCACAATATGTCCCCCACAACGTAAATGAGTTATAATCCTATAGGATCCCTTACGTAATTGATGGCTTCACTGGATCATTTGTTTTTTGAATGGGCACATTTGGAGGAGCAGAGCCTGCAGCCTGGTGTAGCAGAAATGCCACATTTCACCTTGTTGTAAGTCATACTTAGAAATCTTTCTTTGCACCAGAATGATTGACAGGCTGCATGTGGGTGAGCCAAGTGAAATGTACATTGTCACAAAGTATAAACTGGATTGAATCCCCCTCATGTGAAGAGAATGAACTTAATACCTGTATTTTTGGACATTTTATTGTTTGGTAAATTGGAGAGTCCTTGTTCTGTGTGTGTAAGTGAGCTCTCACCACAGCTTAATGTCAAAAACTCTTGTTATATCAACACAGAGGTGTACACTAGCTGCTGAAAGAGAGACAGCCATTATGTGCCCTGGGTGTGTGTGTGTGTGTGTGTTGTCCTCCAGAGTATCAGGTGCCCAGTTTCATCTCTGTTAAGTCGTTAATGAGTATTTATATGTATATATTCCACATGTGCATTAATATGCACAGTGTTTGAGCCATCGCCATTTGCCCGCTTTCTGTGTCACTGCTAAAACCCACCCATGACTAATGAATATTTAAGAGCATGTCTGCAGACGAAGGAAACTCATTATTATATGAAGGAGACCCAGCAGATAAACTGTAGACCTGCTCAGATGAAAGCAAGGGGAGGGGAGAGAGGAGAGAGAGGTGTTCTGTTAATCCACACGCAGCAATCAATCCCAATTTTCTTTTGGCTTCACCATCCTTCACTCTTGCTCTGCAGCTTGTCACCTTCTCTTCACATTCTGCAATGTATTGTCGACCAACCGACCAACACAAGCGGGCGCCTGTAGCATTCAGTTTTCAAAATGTTTCCAGCTGACTTATTCACTCCTTCACACGTTGCCTCCCACCTGATTATTTGGGTTTAGTCAAGTGAAAATGTTTAAGGGTACCAGGCTGCGCTAATGTAATGGGCGCTTTTTTGGAAAACACATATCACAAAAAAACAATCATCTTGTACTGTACATGCGCACAGATGGCAGGTCAGTATTCCAAATAATTTTGAAGCACAGTAGAGGAACTGCTGCCCAAATAGAGACATCTCTGTGAAGCCTCCGCAATGCCACATTTACTGGTAGTTGTTCCCACACCGACCATTTTCACCAGGCTTTCACCAGGTAATCCTGTTGGCCAGTAACTTACATAACTGAGTGTGTAAATATATGTTCATGCTAATGTTTCAATTCAGCTCTCTAGAAAAGTAGTCAGGCTTTATGGACAGTATGTAGTGGGAAGGACGGAAGGTGTGGGAGAGAGAGCATGTAATATTGGTCATGAGTGGAATTCACATTAATCCACTCAATCTTGCAGTGCTGCTTATTTTGCCATGTATGTAATTTAAAGGAATTGTAGTTTTATATTAAAGTGTAAGAAAATACAGGAAGTTTAAATTTGGATGCAAATTTAAGCATATATGGAGCAGCTTTATAATAATAATAAAATAATTTAAATATCTGCTCGTAGAACAGGTGAAGCTTTACAGAATAAATCAAATTAATTTTGTAATTTATAATTCCAAGTAGAGTATTTTACCATCTTATGACAAGAAATGTTAAAATAAAAATATGCACTCGAGTCCATCCTGGCACTTCCTCTACCCTAGTTGAACATATTTTGGCAGCCATTTTGGGAATGCAGTTGAAATCCATCGATATAACGAGCCACTTTGTGGATTACGTCCAGAATGGCACAGTCAGTGCTTGTTAACTGCTTGGCCTTGTTGTCTCAGACAGTGTTTACCCCCCCCTCCTCCCTTCCCCTTTTTTTTCTCCTTTTTTTTTTTTTTTTCTTTCTTTTTTTTTTTTTAAGTTTGTTTCGGTATGATACTCGTTAGAGGAATATTCCCCCATGAAGCAAAACTAATCTTTGACGTGATTGCCAACACAGACTGTTTTCAGGTGCACATCTAAAAGTTAATGATAAGTCACATAATTAACTACAGAAACGCCTTAAAGCCTTTTAATAGACTTTGAGCTCAAAGATTTGTTTTTTTGTTTAGAAAGAACACATATAGTTTCTCACCTGATGTTTACTGCCAAAACTGCTGTTTTACAGCAACTGCAGCTGTAATACTGTATTTGAGTCCCCAGTTACCATAGCAACTTAAAAAAACCTTTAAAGCTGTAGAGAGGTCTTTAATTATTTTATATCAAACATATGTTCATTTATTTTCTCTTATCTCTCAATCATATAATGAAATTAGTGACCGCTTGCTAAACTCCTCCTTTGTGAATAGTTACCATATCTGCAAACTGGAGATTATTGGCAGGCTAACTGCCTCCTGGCTAACTGGCTTGGATCCTTCTACCCACAAAGCACCTTTTTCACACATAACATGCTTCTCCTCACGTTATATTATTATTTTTTTTGTTCTTGGAAATACTAATAACACAATTGCAAAAACCTGTTGAGAATCCATACAGGCTTCCTTTGTAATTAAGGAGAGTTTATGCAACATAAAAATGAGTCCTGATGGTTTCCTTCCAGCTGTAAGGCAAGGAGAGAGAATAATATGTATGTTTAAGGGGAGGAAAATGTCTTGTTTTTTAGTGAGGGGATCATTTTATTAGGATAAAAAACATTTTTGGAATAAAACTGAAGGTTTTTTTATTTTGCAACCATTATTATGTATTCATATTGCCTAAAGAAAACTTCCAGAGCCTCTATATTTCACATTAACTGGCTCAATTTATCAATTCACTGAGCAGGAATTCTTAAAATTCTCCCCCCCCTTTTGATTTGAATGGTATTGAGAATCTAAAAAGCTGTTGATGAAAATAACTTTCATAAAACTCTGCTCCTGTCACAGCCCAGTGACTTTCAGAGCACGCAGCATGCAGGAAAAAAACAAAAAAAACGGACAAACGAAAAATCTTTAAGGCATGTTTTCCACTTTTCAAAGGACTTTTGTTTTGGAATCTCCCCTCCCTGCAAGTATCACAGGAATGCGTAATGAAAGCACACATTGAGACTGAATAAGTATCTGCGAATGTGCCATGTTGTTGTCAGGAAGCTTTTGTTCGGATATAAAACTTTATAAAAGTCTTATGAAACACAGTTAATGCCTTCATGTTCCCAGATACTGTAGCTTGATGGTAAATGCAACACGGTTTTACTGTTGAATATTCCCAAAATATGTATACATAAACATAAAATTAACATTCCAAACAGTTCATCACACACTCGCCCCAGGACGAGCCTGTTATACATTTGGTACAGCACCAGAATTTATGGACTCTTGTACAGTGTCCTCAAGGTAATTGCAACATTTTTTTATAATGGCCTAATGATAAAGTAATCTGCATGTGTGTGAGTGAACAAAGCTTTCAGCATTTTCAGGATGAATTTAGTTAGAGTCCATGATTTTAATCCATATGTACAGTTGTTGTTTGATACATCGACAGTACGTACAGTACAAACAGATTGCAGTTGTGGGTGTGACCATGTGTTTCCATTACCTTTGCTGAAATTGCTAACAGATTCTTGATTCATGCCTCTTTATATCTGCAGTGCTGGTTTTAAAGCTTTTGATTTGTTTGGTGCTATAAGATCCAAATATAATGCAACAACTTTACCAGAAGTACTTGTACAACTAGCACAAAAGTTTGTCTTATTTTTTTTTAGATTTTTGCCAAGTCAAAATCTTAATAGAAACGTGTTGTTTTTGTAATAATATATGTTTTAATCCTGGACAAAACTACCTTACTTTCATCAGCAGGAAAGAAACAAGCATTTAAAGCTAATTTGTATTCTCTCTCTTTGAACACACACGCAGGCCCAGGCATTCAACTGATGTGAAAAATGTATCCTGGATTCTAATAGCGAAGTTGTATGTTTGCCAAGGTGCATGTGTGTCCTCAGTTCACCCTGCTGCCCATATGGTTTTCTACAAGTCATGGTGAGATCACTGCCTAGCTGAACGGGGGAAAAGTATCTGAAGAGGGTTTAAGAACGTTTTTTAAAAAAGGAACAGAGTCTTCAGTAACTTTTTAAACTATTATACAGACAATAAGTGCTGTATATTCTCTCCTTCCATCTTGGCTCCAGGAAGACTTTTTAAGCCTCACGCTAGTAAACAGCAGCCGCAGCAGCCAAAATGTTAAGATTGTGCACAATCCAGGTACATCGGTATGTACTTTGCCATGTGTAAACTCAGAGGGAATTATTTACACAATAGTATTTGTGTTGTGGTTTTACCTCAAAATGAAGATTATTGGAAGTATTTTCACAGAATGTAAAACTTTTTTTTTTCCCTTTTTATCGAGTAAGTCATTAGTCTTTTGAAATACAGCTTCAGGGAATTGCTATCAGACATTTTGTCTTTTGAAAGAAATTCTTCTACAAGTAATTTTCATTTTACATTTTCATTTTTTAAAACCATGAAAGTGAAAGGAATATCTGCTCGGTACAGCCTGCATAGTTTATTGCCCCGAAATTGACCTTGATGAAGACAGATTTCAAAATAGATTCCAGTAGCTGGAAAATCAGCTAGAAACCCAATGTTTAATCTTCTTATACTGTGTTCGACTGTTAGGACGAGTGTGTAACCTGTTCGGCAACAAACACATGACAGAGCTATTTTCAGTTTAATTAAAGTTGCCCAGCTTGTTTCACAACACTTTGAGAATTTATAAGTGATAAAGAGGAAAAAAAAACAACTGAATCTGATCATCCTGGTAGCATCAGCTCTGAGTTATAGACACCTGTGTTACATTTTCTGCACAGATGCAGTCCATGTGTCAGGCTCCATGAGATGTTAAGGTGGTTAGTACAGCGATGTAATAGTTGTCATTTGTGGCAGCGGTGGTGCTGTGTTTTTCCCTTACAGTAAAAGACCTTGTTGCAGCTGCTGTGTAAACTAACATTAAGATTGCTTTTCTTTTATATGTTGTATGAATAGGTTAAATGGCATGAATGCATTTTAAACAAAATGTCTTTTGGGGCCTTTGAGTGTAGCAGGCTCCGCTGTTGGTTACTGTATTGACGTCCATTCACTCACTTATTCATTAATTTGATTTCTTTTAAATTCTTACACGTGTTCAGAGACCGTCCAGCATATCAAGACATGCATTTAAAGGAAGGCAGGGCAACACGCTGGGCAGGTTGCTTAACTAACTCACAGACAGACACACAGAAGTAACAGGAGCTAGTCATTAAAGGTTTACTTTAAGTTAACATAAAACCCAGTGTTGCACAAAGATCACCGAAAAAACACATCCATCAGCCTTAAAATGTCAGTACAAATGACTTTATGATAGGACCTGCTGAAAATACTCACGGCCATGTGGTATGATTTTTATAGTAGTGATACCAGAAACAGCTGATGAGCTTGGGTTACACTCTGGGGGCGTACGAGCTATAGATTGTTACCATCAAAGATAATAATTCAGCTACACCTAAACAGACCGCACCGACCAACGATTCATGTGCATTAGCGAGGCCAAAAGGCCACATGATTATCATAAACGGCGCTGAAGGCGTGATCGTGTAATCTCTCTACTCCGTGCTGCGAGGTGACTATGTAGTGACTCCTCTCTCTGTGTGCACACATCACAGACGACTACACTAATATTTACCATTCATTATTCGGCAGTACATCAGTCAAGAAACTGTTGTGATGGCCAGCAGTCAAATACCTGGTGATATTGGTGGTATCCTGATGCTACTGTGATACATTGCAAAGCAGCTAACAATGCTAGCCAGGTAGCGCACAAACCAACTAGGCCTTGATTTTATTACTGTCAGCTAGACTAGCTTTTCTCCATAGAATATGTAAAAAATATAAATTGTACTTAATTGTCCAGTAGGTTCAGCACCATCATGTAAATCTGTTTAAATCAGTATTCATTCATTCATAGGTTTACTTCTTAAAATGTCTTTGATCTCGTAGGAGAGACATAAAAAAAAAAGAGCTAGCGGCAGCTTACATGAAAAACACAACCCAACAGGCATTAATAGTCAAAGGTTTGGACACAGTTTCTCATTCAAATGAAAGGGAAGGCGTGTCCAAACGTTTGAATGTCTTTGAGTAAAGAATAATATGTGATCAGTATAAGTGGTATGTGCACACACAACTTTTTATGCACTTGAACAAGTATAACTACAACAACCGGTGGCCTCAGCATACTTTTTACTAGTAGTCACTCCTCAGCTTCTTAAGAAATACACAAGAATTATGGGTAATAAAAGGAGGCTGTGCATATGAGGAAACCTGTCTGCAAAGGTAACTTACAACATCATTTTTCACCACAAAGCACAAGCCTTAAATATATATTTTTAAATGCCTTTTAGCAGAGAATGTCATCTGGATTAAAAATATGACACATCATTTTTTTCTGTTTCTGCTTCGAGTGTTAATGCCAGCAAACCATGAAAGCTGAATAAGTATTGATGAATGTTGTGGGGCTCATACAAAACTCTTAAGCAGTATTTCGTGTTATAAATCAAAGTTTAAATAAATTATTGTAACTTCATCTGTGTTCATCAGTTTTTAGGGCTGCTGTTGGTGAGTGAATTTATCTTTACTGAGTAACAGTGTGTGTTACTCACAGTATTCTTTTGAATAGTAGAAATTCAAGACAAATAATGCTGATTTTAGCTAGTACTTTCTATAGATTGCTGATCTTATTATGTGAAACCCCGTTTTCATGGGACTGGTGGCTTATCTGCATGTCCTGTGTACTGCTCTGTATATTGGAAGCATTTCAAATCAGCTCAAATTTCCAAATAACATCCAGTCTTCTTCTCTGAGTTTGGTTTTACTACAGTGTCATTGACACGATACTAAAACAGGGGGAAATCTTGAGTTTTTGGCCTTTCTTTCATTTCTTGTGAAATTCTGTAGCTGGCTTGCTTAACAAGTTTGTTTTGCAACACAGTATTGTATGGATAAAGTTTCCTAATGTGGTTAGACAGCACCCCCTCCCTGCCGGATTAACAGAAAACCTTACCTTTGTGCCACTTCATGCTAATTTCAAAGTGTTTGAGTACAGTAATGTGGTATGTTAAAGTCATTATATCTAAGTTGTATTGCTCAGCTAGCCTTCAGACTACTGAACAGGAGGTGCGAGCACTTGGTTAAAGTGTGTATAGGGCACTCATGCGGCCGACTGTGTTACAGTGTGTCAGCATTACACTTTTAGATGGGTCATGTGTCAGATGAGCTGATGAAACATATATAATCTGTATTTACTATGCAACAGCTTGACCAACTATAAATACACTGAACAGTGGTAATATCCAAAAGACTGAAAATAAGCACAGAGTATTCATATTCATATTCAGTCATTTGGATTTAATATCTTATTCACCTATTGAGGGAAATCTGTGGTATGTTGAAGATATCGTCGGTTTACCTGAATAATGATTCAGATTTATCTCAGCCTGATGGCATGTGTGTTAATGTTGCCGTAGCTACAAGCTGAAGAAATATGTTACATCATAAAACCTTTTTGCAAAGTCCATTTTTCCTAGTTTCCTCCGCGTCTGTATTAACAGGCAGCATGTTAACAATTTTATTGCACATCTTTTTATTTTTTTTAATTTTTTTTTACAAACCCTTTTAAAAGGCGAGTATTGAGCTCACACGACTCTGGGAGAGGGGTTACTTTGCTGACCCTTGAAGCACAGACCAGCTAACAAAAAGTGCAGGGTTAGGCTGAACTGCTTAAAGCACCCTTGTGTGTTTGTGAAAGTTCAGCTCTATGCTGGACCACCTCGGCACTGGCTCGTGCAGTGTTGTGCAGCTGCAGATGAAACACATAACACACAGAACTTTAGCTTTTTTTAAGCTTTTCCTTTTCTGACTATCTTACAGTATATATTCAGTTTAAATAGCAAGACATGCCATATTGTAAGACTGTAGAGAAGTAATGTGTGTGTGTGTGTGTGTGTGTGTGTGTGTGTGTGTGTGTGTGTGTGTGTGTGTGTGTGTGTGTGTGTGTGTGTGTGTGTGTGTGTGTGTGTGGGACACACTCTTACTATAACAATACATATGAAACTCAACTATTTGTAAGGCTCATTTGAACATCTTTTATTTCTGTTCTTCTTTTTTTACTTTTAAGTACAGCACGTGTGAGAGAGAGAGAGAGTGTGGTTTCATTCTGTTTGGTGTCTCTAGTGACAAATATAGTATACATTTAACCTAAACATATCCAGAAGCTGTGCAGTTGTCTACATTGTACAAGGACAGCACAGTTAGCAGACCTCTCACATTATCCTCTCATAATTCAGCACAAAGCATCTTTGTTCTGATTTATCTCTCAAGGACAGAAAGTCAGTGGACACTTTGTTTTCTTACGGTGATATAAAGGTGCAATATCCCCTCTATACTACACAGTCCACTTGTTGAGCTCTTGCTTGCTTATATACTGTGGAAGCAGACAAACTGATTTTCTTGCTAGAACAGAGTTTATTAATCACTCTTTATTGTGATACACTGGAAATAAACAGAGAAGCCCTGTACGAGCATCTACGTAGGTTCATGAAGATCTCTTAATGGCCCGTGAGGTCCTTTTTTGGAGAGGCAAAATGTCCTCGACGTGTGTAGTAGCTGTAGAGAGGCATTTGCTGCGGACACTTGTGTCTAAATGATAACTGTTGAATTTAGCATTATCTGCTTCGGGGGTTAGAGGTGTTTTGGAGACTATCATATGAGTAGTCAGATGGTTCTTTTTGGTCAAATGCTCATTAACAAAAGCACAGCCATTTGCCAATTCTGAGATATTTGATGAAAGCGTCCTTTTCCATCACCAAAGTGAGATACTGTCTTTATTATTTTAATGGCCATCAGGCAACGGCAGCTTGTTTTTCCCTCCTGTGCTCTTCATAAAACACAGTATGGAATCTACTGATTGCACTAATTCATGTTTGTGTTTACTGAAAAAGAGTATATTAGGAGTAGATTATCCTCCCATCTGTAACTGGACAATGGATGTGCTATGGATAGCGGCTGGTTGTAGGCGTGTTAGTTTTTTGGGTTTTTTTTAAAATATATTTTTTGGGCATTTTTGCCTATTATAAAGAGTGTGGAGAGATGACAGAAATGGAAGGGAGTGAGTGATGGAGGGGTGACATGCGTCCTAAACCAGAAGGCTACCGGGGCGTGCCTGGTTGTACATGTGTTCTTGACAGAAAATGACAAAGTTGAACAAGCTGTCCTGTCTAAAAAAAAGGAAAAGAAAATCGTTTTACTTTTCTGCACTTGTATAATGATATTTTAGTGTTTATTGTTGTTTGTTTGCTTGAGGAATTTATTTGAAAGCTCCACATCCTGTCACATATTAATGGCTTACTGTTGGTCTCGATGTCTTAACTAGAGCCCGACTGATATATCGGTCTGTCAATATGATTGGCTGATATATGTGCCGATATACACACACAAACACACATATATATGTTTGTATGTATGTATTAATATACATGTATATGTATATGTATATACATATACATGTATATGTGTGTATGTGTGTGTGTGTGTGTATGTATGTATATGTGTGTGTATGTATATATATATATACTTTTATTTTAAAATGTATTTTATATTTAATCCTTTTTTAATTATATTCAAACATGTTTTTTTGTTGTGTGAGTTTTTAAATCATAGTTATTTATAATTATTAAATTCCCAGTTTACTATTTCAGTGTACTGATAACTGTATACTAGAAAGTTTGATTACCACATTTCAAGGATCATTGCGACAAATGTGTGTATATGTATTCATTCTGTGTATATATAAAATTATCGGCCAATATGTTGATATCAGATTTTCTTTATACCTAATATCAGTATCGGTATCAGTATCAGTCGAACCCTCTTCTCAACACGTTAATCAGCCGTGCTATTTCAGATGTTTCAGTTGTGGTAGAAGTTAACATAAAAAGCCAGATTGAGTCTAAGAGACCGTAAAGAGTTAACACCAGTTCCAGTAAATATATAATAAACAGTACTGCATGAATGTTATACAGTTATTCAAGAAACCTTAACTGAACAGCGGTCGGTAAGTCACAAACTGTTACTCAGTCATTACTTCACAACGCTTTGACCAAGTAAAAGTGTGATCACGGAAGAAAAAAACTGCTGCTGTGGTTTAGTGGAATTATATTTTCTCTGTCCTTAAACGAACCCGAAAGAATCACTGAACGTAAGCCTGTGTTGTAGGTGAAGAGCCAGTTCAAAGGTCAGACAGAGGTTTCGTGTTGTAATTGTCCGTTAAACGCTTTGCACAAATATAATTTAAACACGCTCTAATTATCATGAGACATTTGGAAATGTTTCAGAAATACCTCACCGGTGATGTTGTAACACACTATATAGTTTCAGTCAAGGAAGGAGGGAAATGTTCCACAGCAATCGGAAAATCTTGGCTCAACTTGACAACAGCTTACGTGCGCTTGATGAGTTTTAGTGACTGCTGTGAAGGCAAATCAATTAAATGTTGAGAACGAGAGGTGTTTCCTGCTACATCTGCTGAAGTGTGTATTATTTAGGTGCATTAGATACCTTACCTGTTAATTGCCTCGAAACTCGTTACAGGCAAACTCTCAACTGTAAAAAGAGACAGAGAGCTTTAAATGACTCTGACTTAATCAGCCAACAGAACATTGTTGGCTGAAGATGAATATTAAGTTACCTACTGTAAAAGAATCACTTTTAATTGTGCCGGTCAAAAGGAGCTGAGGCACTGTAGCGTTAGCTGGGGTTTATATTGTTGTTATTTTTCTCTTTTTAAAAAAAAGAAAGTTTGAGATGTTGACTGATTACAGTTAGTTATAACTGTATTGTTTTGTCAGAGGAGTGAAAAATGAACAAACTGTGTCTTTATTGAACACATCTTCAATTATCACTTGTCAGATCAACCCTTCATCACTCGATTATCGCCTCAAATTTGCCACATTTACATTGTGCACTAAATTACATTAGATCACATATCCAAACCATACTATTAAAACATGATTTCTTGTAGTTTATATGCTAATGCAGTTGGGTTAAATGGATGATTGAAATTAATAATTACAATGTCGGGCAGTGATCGTTAAGCAGCAGAGGTTTCAAACAAACTCATAAATTACTATTAATTAGGTGTAACACAAAACACTGTTGATAACTGCGAATCTGCGTCGAATTTATCAACGTGCTGTGTGCACATGCGTGGACTGCAGCTCTTCACAATGCCCCGTGGCCCTTTTGTCTGCACATGTAAATGTACCAAGGGCCTATGCTTATAGTGTGTGCTGTAAGCAGCATTTGCATATTCAAGATGTATATTATACACATGGCTGATACTGCTCCTTTCATAAGCACGCCTCTTATGTCTGTTCTCAACCCCATCCCCCATCCCTCACAATTTCACCCCCCCCCCCCCCCCCCCTCCCCCCTTGATTAACTAATGTCCAATTTGATGCAGCGTATTTCATCAGCTTGTCACCTAATACAGGCAGCTGATTAACCTGAAGTCTGGCTGGTGAAGTTGCAACCCTCATGTCCCTGTCTCCTTCTTTTTTTTTCTCATCCCTCCACACCCCCCTACACCCCCACCCCCTTGCTCCTCCCTCCCCCCGCCCCCCTCAGCCCTCCTCAGTCTTTGTTGTGGCGGCAGCAGCAGAGCATGCATTGCATTGGCGGTCTGAAGCATTGTGTCTGATTTCCAGCAGACAAACTGACCTCTGGGGATTTATTGACAGCAAACTCCACAGAGGCAGACACAGAGCTGGGAGCATGGAGGCAGCCAGGGAGGGGGCGGAGGGGTGGGGGTGGGGGTGGGGGGGGTGTGGGCGCGGGTGCTGGGGAAGATTTGTAGGGAGGGAGGGAGGAAGGAGAGGAGAGGATGAGGGGAGGGGGTACAGACAGAGAGACAGATAGACAGACAGACAGACAGATGGGAGGGAGAGGCGGCGAGAGGAGAGAGTTTCAACGTGATGAAACAGGAAACAGGTAGAGGCGTAAAGAGAAAGAAAGAGATCAGTATGAGGAGGGAGGGGGGAACACCCTAAATTTGGCTTGATTGAAAAATTTTGTTTTTTGGTGGAGCATTAGGATGTGAAAGAAAATGGCCGCCTCCTACAAGGATCTAATTAATTTTGAAGGATCATCAGCCCCTTTAGTCCAAGGCAGGATAGGGGAGGGAGGGAGGGAGGGAGACAGACCCCTGGGCTGATTAGAATTCACTGCAGGTAGGCGCTGGCTGCTGCTCACCCACTGTGTCACGGCTAAAATGGAATCACTGTTGTGAGTGGCAGTCTGGGCAACTGAAGCCTGCTTCCCTTGGCCTGCTCCTTTGTTGCCAGCATTCACCTCACTTTACCCCTCAGGCAGGTGGATTTACATGTCTGGATGGGCGAGGGAAGCCCAAGAGGGTACATATATGTTTGCATTGTCTAACTGAAGCCTCGTTTTAAAAAAAAAGAAAAGAAAAGAAAAGGCCCTGTGGCAGCGGGCTACAGTTGCATCTCAAGCTAGGAAAAAAAAAAAAAAAAGGTCAAATATTTGCCATGGTGATGGATTCCAACATTTTGGCACGTGTGTGTGTAGAGCGATAAAGAGAAGTCTTTAAAATTATTTGTTTTGGCTGCTTTTTTATTTTGACAAAGTCAATTCAGGATACTTTGACTGGCATGAGTTAGGTAAGGGTTACACCTAAAGTAGGTTTGGGTTAGATCTCATTTTTAAGTTATGTAGGTTCATGTTTGGGGTTATATTGAAATCTATAATAAAAGGTGTAAAAGGGGTTCTTTTGGGTGAAGTTTAATCCCAGATTTAGGGGTTAAGTTATGGATTTATCTTTTGTTTTAAAACACATTTTGTGTCTTGATTGAGACAGAAGAACAAATGTGTGTGTCGGTGTATGTTTTCGTGCCAAAGAATGATCCAGCGCAGTATCGAGCAATCGCCCAGCACTGTTAAACACGCTATTACTTGCTTATATTTAATCATCAAATGTGTTAGTTGACAACATTTCAAGAAAACAAGCACGTCTCTCTGTCTGCAGTACTTATCAAAACTGGGGCTTTTGAACACCGTTATCACAGTTCAACTCATGTTTCCTTTCTTGTTTATACAAAACTATACATGCAGTCATTATCTTACATGACATTTTTTAGCTTGTTCATAGTCTAATATGTATTTGTTACCTTGGCACAAAAAAGTATGGCCACCATAGCATGGTGAGAGTCTTTGGAAGAAAAAAGGTCACTTGCTTCAAATCGGTTAGTTTTTATCTGTGAATTTTAACTCACCGTCTCACGAGGCGAAAGGTGTGTTCTCTCAGAGTGCTTGAGATTTGTAAAAGAATAATATGTGTCGACAAAAGCCTACAGGTCTGGTCAAATCCTAGCATGGTTCTGTTCATTTTAAAAACACTTTGGCATTTAATAGAGAACACTCGATGTCAGTGTTGTAGGCAGTGTGACAGCTACTAAAGGTTTTCTATACTCCATTTCCAAAAATATTTAACGTGTCAGATCATACTTGTAATTATGATTTAAACCACAAGTAATGATAAATACTCGCATGGTCTCAACATGCTGAGTCATTTCCACGATACTTTTTCAGCTTTATTGGTTGAAATTTTTGAAGGTGCTATGACCAGTGTGGGACTAATGAGAGAGAAATTGTTTCAGGGACCATGCACTGGTTCACTGGGGTTTTTTTTTCTTTTTCTTCAGAGTGCCTGACCTTAAATGATACCCTGAGTATGTGACTTTAATGTGGCCAGTTTCACATCACTTTGTTTCCAGATTTGTCAAACTTTTACCAACTAATGTGTGTGTACAGTATGAGAGCAATTGTGTAAGGCTGTCTTAGCGTCACCAAACCAGCTCATCACATGCTTAATGTTGTTGAATGCCTTTCTTGTGTTTTTCAATGAATGCCTTGTGTGTTTAATATTTGACCCTTTTCTATTATTACGACTTCGATGTCTTTCCTGTGTCTGTATTAGACATTGTCTTGTTTAATTTGTGCATTCGTGAATGACAAATAACAAAGATATATCCGCTCGCGCACACACACACATACACACACACACACACGCACACACACACACACACACGCACGCACACACACACACACGCACGCACACACACACACACACACACACACACACACACACACACACACTCTCACTCTCTCCCTCTCTCTCTCTCTCTCTCTCTCTCTCTCTCTCTCTCTCTCTCTCTCTCTCTCTCTCTCTCTCTCTCTCTCTCTCTCTCTCTTCCTGGTGAGTGTAATGAGACCTTTTCGAAAATATTGAATCTGCATAAATTAATGTGGAATTTAGATCGTTTTTCTTCGTAAGGGTGTGGTTTTGTTGCCCAGTGACTCAGATAACTGCTGAGAAGAACTCGCTTCAATACCAATATTATTTTCAACCTTATTTGTAATAGGTGGTCATGTGCTTTGAGAGAGGAAACTCAGTTGCATGCTTATAGTTCATGGTTTATTTCTATGGTAATCATTTATTAATTATCATATATATACATTCAATTAGATGTGCTTTCATATATGGCGGTCACTGTAAATGTAGGCCAACTTTTAGCATAATGTGTATTGCAATCATCATATGCCTTCAGAGAAACAGTGGTTCTTTGTTGATGGATATATCACATGTATATGTGTTAATACTATGGCCTTTGTTAATTTGATGATGGATCAGTGTCTTGTGATGTGTTACTATTAAGTTGTCAGCATATTTTTGTTGTCACAGCAATATGTTTCAAGATTTCTATAGGTTTAACTCCCCAGATGATGTGATGATTGACCAATGGATAAGAGCTTCTTTTGTCTAGTTTCTTAAAAAAAAACGCACCCTTGTGTCCCATCTTTGAGATGCTTGGAGATTCCCGTAATCTCCAAATTGTACAATATATTCATTATTTTAGACACCTGCAAGTGTTTTGTGTGCTTTGTGTAAGTTTCAGAGGAATTTGAGGCAGTTTTATGCGACAGTGCACACTGGAACCTCCATTTGTCTTTCCTTGAAAACTCTTCACACATCTGTTGCAGCGTGTCGCTGGTTAGATATTCTTGTTACACTGCTCTGGGTTCATTAAGGGAGTGGCAATATCGACGAGGCAGTATGTGGCATTAAGATTTGTCTTTGTCTTTTCTCTCCCCTCCAAATACTGTGGCAGAGCAACACATGATTTGGACAGAGAGGACTGACAGCCTTGCCTAGCACCCGGCCTCTGATCAGCCATCTCCACCAGCAAACTGAGGCTTGACCCGCACTTCATCACCAGCCACACAAGCATCTTCGTAACAAAACGTCATCTAACTGTGAGTACTGGACTGCCTCCGTTTTTTTTTTCTTCCCCTTATCGCTCAGTCAGAAATAACTTAGTTGGAAAGCATCGTGCTGAACACTAATACCATCACACTGCTTCTGCATGACATTTGAGATAAATCTTAAATAGTGTGTTACTGTCAAACATGGTTTTATTGTTAGTACCACTCTTATTATCTTATTTCTACTCCATGTGTGACTGCATTATGAATTATGAAGCAAAATAAATCCACATGTTCAAGTTTTTTTTTCATATATTTTATAGTAAAGTCATGTGCACTATGTTGTCAGAAATAATTATATTCATTATTCATAGACAGCCATTGTGTACACTAAATATCTAAAAAAAATATTTGTGCACTTTCCAACATCAAAATGAGAGTTTCCTTGCTTTTGAAGAAAAATGCTGCATTCAGTAGTCATTCAAATAAGGTCAACTGCTTTACTTAAATTCTACTCAAGCATGTTTATATGCCAAAGAAATTAATTTGACAGAAATCACCAAAACCTACAATTTGCACAATTCTTACACGTAATACATATCTCATTTAAATTTGAATTTTCATTTCTTTTAACATCTAACCTGGAAGAAAAGCTTCTTAAGTTTATCTTACACACTGATCAGCCGGGTCACATCTAGTGTATTCCTAGGATAGTTAGGAAGCGCCATCACAGTGAACACATGGCTAACAAAAGAGGCCTGTTGTCCTCTGAGCACAGTGCACCACCTAATGGTGTTTGGAGGAATTTCAGTAAATACACATACTGAGGAAAACTTGTAGTAATTAGTCGGGAACCATCTTAATTGTCTTTCACCATGGCAGTGTGGCATTTTTAAATGATGATTCAAAACACAAATTTAGGCTCAGATGTTAAATTATTTGTTTTTTATGAGATGGGTTTGAGGAAAACATTAGAATTACAAAATCTGTTCATCTTTTAAGAATCCCCCAATGAACATGTATTCATAATACTGTGACATGGTGTGTTTTCTAACATACAGCCAAAAAAGGGAATTTCCTTCTTTGTAAAAGAGCTTACTATATTATATAACATAGTGTATATTTAATTATTAAATTACAGTTGTATTACTCCTAATATCTGTAACAATGTAAACTAATAATAGAAATATATCGTTGTTATGTGTGTAAAAGAAACATTTAAAAACATCTAAATTCACTTCTTCATTTTAGGCATACAGATGTTGTCAATCCAGCAAAATAGTGAATATGAGTGTCAGAGTTTCTAAGTCAGGCATGTTGCTTCCTGCTTTCAGGTGACATCAGTTGCAAGGGGATGACCGAGCGCATTCATAACATCAATCTCCACAACTTCAGCAATTCTGTACTTGAGACCCTCAATGAGCAGCGCAACCGTGGGCACTTCTGTGACGTGACTGTTCGGATCCATGGAAGTATGCTGCGAGCTCACCGGTGCGTGCTGGCTGCTGGAAGCCCCTTCTTTCAGGACAAGCTGCTCTTGGGCTACAGCGACATTGAGATCCCTTCTGTGGTCTCAGTGCAATCCATCCAAAAGCTGATTGACTTTATGTACAGCGGGATCCTGCGGGTATCTCAGTCAGAGGCCCTGCAGATCCTAACTGCTGCCAGCATCCTACAGATCAAGACCGTCATAGATGAGTGTACCCGCATCGTGTCCCAGAATGTGGGCCTGGCTGGGCCCGGGGGGTTCCCTGTTATACCAGGAGATTCTGGTCAGGAAACACCCCGTGGCACACCAGAGTCCGGCACCTCCGGGCCCAGCAGCGACGCAGAGTCAGGTTATATGCAAGCAACATCACAGCAAAGCGTGGATCGTGCATACACATCACTGTACTCCTATTCTAACCTAGTGCAGAATGGCACCCGCGAGCGCCCTATTTACCTTAACCCTCTGTCAACAAATTACGATCCAACTCTCAGCACTCAGAAGGACCAGCAATCTCAAGATCCACCTTGGATGAACCGCATCCAGGAAAGATCTCAGCAGGTTGATCGCTTTATCACCACAGCAGAGTCCACTCACTGCCGCAAGCAACCCCGACCGGTACGCATTCAGACAGGAGGGATGCACATAAAGCAGGAGGCTGAAGATGAGTACACTTGCTATGATAATTTGGGGGACTGCCAAGACGACACTGACCAGACTGAGGGTGTAGAGAGTGAATCCAAGGTTGAAAGTTTTGACTCAGGGGTGAGCTCCTCCATCAGTACTGAGCCAGATGCTATGGAGCAGCAGCCGTACCTGACGGGCTTTGGCCGAGAGGGGGGCGGGGACGGGCAGCACGGGGATCCGGTACAGATAGAGGTCAATGACTCGTCCCCAGAGCAAGTGCACGACACAGAGGATGGGGACACATCCCACAGCACTAGTGACAGTAGCATGATGCAGCCCCTGCCAAACTCAGTCATGTCCCAGTCCCTGCCAAGTGCCACGCACTACATGCGCCAGGTAGAATCACACACCAGCAACCTGAGGATGCCGCTCACCGTGACCAGCAATTCTCAAGTGATGGGCACTGCTGGAAGCACCTTCCTGCCCACACTCTTTCCTACACAGCCGGCTAGAGACACCAAGCCTTTCCTTTACCTTCCTGGCCAGCAGCAACCCCAGTTCGTGGCAGTGCCGCCCCCTGCAATGCCATCATTCCCGAACCCGATGTCGGTACAGCAACCGCAAGCTCAGCAGCAACAGGCTGCAGGAGGAATTGGTCCGGGGGAAAAGAAGCCCTATGAATGCACTCTCTGCAGTAAAACCTTTACTGCAAAACAGAACTACGTCAAACACATGTTTGTCCATACTGGTAAGTCAAATGGTATGGCTCTTGTATGTAGTGCAAGGATAATTTATTTATTTTTTAAAGTTTGTAAGAAGGTTCCATTTTAAATTATATATAAACAGGTGTATTGTTTCTTCCTCAGAATACAGAAACAATAAAGTATATCCATGTTTGTTAATGCTGGCAACGTAACGATATAGAGCTACTCCCATACACATACTATACTCATACTATACTCTACATACTACATACTATATTAAAGTAATGCAGGTCTTTGAGGTAGTAATTAGGTATACCCGCTGATGTGAGTAAGCTCACTCAATTTGCTTTATCTGTAAATGATAGAGATATCCCACAATGCAATGCGCAGGAGCTGCTCACAACTGCAAATAATTCAGACAAATTGTGACAAATTTCCAGTCCTGTGTGGACGTCTGTTTCTTGTTATGGTAGCTGTCACAGAGATGACTGATTGGGTTCTGGTTAAAGTCGGGGGGCATACAAATCGACACAGAGTTTGACAACATTAAAAACACCAAGAACATCTCAGGAAAAAAAATAATTTCGCTTTTTCTTTCAATTCAATTGGCAGTTGATTTCAATTAACCTTAGTGACAATTAACTTTCATCAGTGTCCATCTTTATCTTTTCCTTCTAATTTAATTTAATTTGTTAAAACAGTATAAGATTAGCACAGAACAGAGAGTATTATAGTATGTTATTTGGACACAGCTCTTCCACTGCAACAGTCACACAGCTTTCTTCAAATAAAAAGCCAAAAGCTGTTTTTCTATTTAAACTTAAATACAAACTGATAAAAAACATCAAAAACGACATTCATTAGGCCATAGTGCAGGAAATTTCTTTGCCGTCATTTGTGTCTGACTTACTGAACAATGCAAGTTGACGGCTCACGCAGCACATCATTACACTGTGCAGCGCTCTCAGCACTGACAGCCGCATCAATCAGTAACTGAAATCATCATCACAGAAAGAAAGAATTAGATATCATATAATTAGATGATCTCATAAAAATTACCTACTTAAATAGCCATTTTTATTTATCAGAATCCATCACTTGGCCAGAACCACCTGTTATATGAAGGTTATTTAAAACCAAATGTCCTGTTTTACTCACATAATTATGCGGAGCAGAGTGATGACATACTGAGAAGAAAAAAGTCACTGATCAGTTAGCCCCCTAAATGTCCAATCACAGCCAATGACAGATTACACATCAGTTCTATTACATTATACACATGTGCAGCAGAGGGGATGGCTGCAATCAAAAAATCACTGAGATGGGCGCGCAGGTGGTTGAGTGGTTAGAGCGCATGCCACGTACGCAGTGGACCCCGGTTCGAATCCCGGCCGGCGGACCTTTACTGCATGTCACACCCCCCCTCTCTCTCCCATGTTTCCTGTCTGGCAACTATCAAATAAAGGTGTCTATGCCTGAAAAAAATCTTAAAAAAAAAAAAAAAAAAAATCACTGAGACAAGGGAGGCAGCTTTTCTACTGTACGAGTCACTGTATTTCCCTGATGAAGAGGCAGTTAATATGAAAGTGACCCTGACCCCTGACCTCTCAGTGGAGCAGGTCACGCAAAAATAAGTGATAAAGTATAAATATAATTTAATGGATTCATTTAATCAAAGCAGTTGGCTACATATTAATTCACTCAGCGCAGCACCACACAGTTGATACACAGGACTTAATTAAATTGCATGGTACACCTTGCTCATTCGCAATGTTATCCATCTCTTCTTCTACCTGTTAGTTTTACATAATTATTAATATGGTAATGTTTTACAGCCCATAATGCCAGAAGAGACAATTATGTAAAATGAGTTTACACCTTAACAAACTGGGAAAAATACTGTATATTAATTATTTGGTTCCTGATCATATGGGAATTAACACTATTGTGTATTATCACTTTTTCTCCCCCTTGTAACCCCACCTTTCTGTGTCTATGAAGTCATTACAACAGTTTTTACTTAAAATATCAGTTTTGTTACACTTTTGTAAAGTGTACATGTATCCAAAACCACATCAAAGCCACACGGTTGCCGTAGCATACAACACCTAGTGGAAACAGTGTAATAACAGGCTAGTACAGGTTAAAGTCATCCATCACCTTATCCCTTCAGGTCTCCAATGTTGCTCCACAAGTTTATGTCAGTTGAACTCACCACATTGTTTGTATAGGTAATCCACTGGCTGTGGCTTCCAGGAGCGTTTTAGCATAACATTTGACTGGGTTCAATTCTCAACTGCTGGCATGTTCATAATTATTGCCATTAATAAAACCAAGACACATGCCTTCAGTTTAGGTTTATGTGTTATTTCAGCTGCATGCACAATGGTGCAGATATTCATATTAAAAATGACCACAGCAACTGTAACATTTCAAGGAATGCCTTTATCAAGGTGGCAGTATGTGCAATAAGCATGTGCAACTAAACTAGCCATAGAAAAAGAAATAGATTCATAAGAACACGTTTTTTTTCCCCCTCGATGATGCCAATATGATATTATATAATATTATTTACATTTATCGTACTGCTAGGTCACCATTCAGTGATGATGCGCAACATGCTTGGAAATAATTTTTTGAATGAACGTTCAGAGCATCTGTGCTTGCACAGAGACCATATCTTCCATGTTTTTTTTAAACCTAATTCTAAAAATGTGTCTCCCTTTTTTTCTCTTTAATGCTTCTGTCTTGCATGTACATCCAGGTGAGAAGCCTCATCAGTGCAGCATCTGCTGGCGCTCGTTCTCCCTGAAGGATTACTTAATCAAACACATGGTGACACACACAGGGGTGCGGGCCTACCAGTGCAGCATCTGCAACAAGCGTTTCACCCAGAAGAGCTCTCTTAATGTCCACATGCGGCTGCACCGTGGAGAGAAGTCCTATGAGTGCTACATCTGCAAGAAGAAGTTCTCACACAAAACCCTGCTGGAGAGGCACATGGCCCTGCACACCACAGGTAGCGCCATCACAGGGTTGTCGGGGAGCGCAGGTACCCCAGGCCCAGTCTCCATTTCCATCCCTATGGCTGTCCCTGAGCCTGGAGCTGGAGTGGTGGCCCTCGCTATGCCAGTGAGTGGAGGTGCTGGAGTTGGGGCTGGGGTTGGAACAGGAGTGGGTGTAGCTGCAGAAGCGAGCTGCCAAGAAGGGACCACCTACGTGTGCTCCGTCTGCCCTGCCAAGTTCGACCAAATGGAGCACTTCAATGACCACATGCGAATGCATGTCTCCGATGGATAAGTACAAATAGATAAACTTCTTTCAAAAAGAATGACAAATAAAATGGCACTAGATTTTCCTTTTCTTATTTTGAGGTATGAAGAGTAATGAGTATAGACACTGGCACATTAAGTTTCCCAAAAAAAAAAAAAGATTTTTTTTTTCTGTTATTCTAAAAGAAAAAAAAAGATGGTGGCCTTAAGGCTTAGTAGTTTGATATTGATCTACTGGATGGATCCTAACTACAGGCCTCTAAATGTATGCTTTCCTAAAATACTGATTTATGTGTTGAACACTACCGAAAGGCCTACGAAAGAAACACATACACACAAACACACCTTTAGTGTAGATATGTCTGAGAGAATATACATGTGCATTAATGTTTGAGCGTCGCATGTGTCTGTCTGTTCGTCTGTGCAAGCCTGTGTGTGTGTGTGTGTGTGTGTGTGTGTGTGTGTGTGTGTGTGTGTGTGTGTGTGTGTACATTGCCATGAAACATAAATCATGGCAGTTGTGAACCCATACTGACCAGTTTGGAAACTATAGATGTCCAAGCTTACTGTGGTATAATTTACAACAACAATAACAAAAAAATCATCTGGGGTCGGGCTACATATTCCCTCTAAAATACTGATGGTCACAAGATTGCCTTCTTATGTAAAATAAAAAAAGGAGAGTAGTTAATTTGACACTGGGTTTTATTTATTCCTATGGTATTAAGGGATTATAATGCAGCTGTTGTCAAGGTACCAATTTCAATTATTTTACTGAGATGTAACTTCCCATTGTTGGTGATGGGGACAAATATTTCTCACATGTTTTATAATTATTGTCCATGCATTTTGATGGTTAAAATTAAGTTGACTAAATTAAGGGTGTGTTGATGAGACAATATTTGAGCAAAAATATGTTTCTTTTTTTCTGAAGTTTGGAGTTTAACTCATTTGCATACACTGCCACTAATATCTTAAAAAGACTGTTAAGGCTAGTAGACCTCTTCCATTTCAAAACATGAGAAAAAAAGAAAGATTCTTTTGCTGATGGGTTTTTTGAGCCTTTTACATTCACAGTTTATGGCAGGCTGGAACATGTGACTAAACTCTCTCCTTCATAATTGCTGCTCTTCAACTTGCACCTGACTGTTATGGGATGTAGATTTAAAAAAGACAAAAAAGGACTTGTCACTTCAACTATTGTTATTGAATAGCCTACACAGTTTTAATTTGATAATGGAATTATGTATTGGGGGTGGGGGGTTTAGGCTAGTTGTTGATTGGAACAGTGTTAAAGAGGGAGGAATTTAATTTGAATCAAATTTGAATTGGAAATAAATGCCATCCTGATCCGAGAATCCCTGTATAACCTGTTCATTACTATTGCAAAGCTATTTTAGCAGGTGGGAGCTGAATGCATTACTCTTTATGTACTGGCTCCCCCTGAAGGCTCAAATGGCATGCAACATTTTGAAAGGAAATACGGCCTCAAAGCAAAACAAGTAGCTCCATTGATATCACACTGTTTCATGATATACCACAAGTTGCAGATGGACTTTCTAGACAATAGTATACATTCCTGATTTTTCTAAAAAAAAAAAAAAAAGAACCTAGACACACATGTACAGAATAGATTCGGAAGCTAGTGTGCGCAAGTTGTCATCCATGCATCACATCACTTAAGGCTCATTTTTGATATTTGAATTGTTTGTTTTTTTTTAAAAATTGCTTTTCATCCAAAATAGGACACACATACGCACACACACGCACACACACGCACACACACACACAGACACACTTACACACACACACACACACTCGAACACACACCACACAAATGCAACTGCATTCTGAAGGATTTGCTCATTTATGTGAGCAAACACTTTTTGTAGTTGTATGGTTAAAAAGAATAACTAACTGCATACAGCGGTCTTAAAAAGACCCAGCTGTAGGTTTAAAAAAACAAAAAACAAAGTGCTACTTTGCACATTTTCTTAAAATGCCTGTGCTTAATATTTAATCATTTTCCTTAAATGAACTATGATTTCTTTTATTCAATTTCAAAGGAAAAAAAAACATTTTTTAAATCTTGATAAGTGGACTGCATTATTTTCTTGCATATATGTTGCACTGCTTAAACCAATAAGTGCACTACTGTTAACAGAGATATTATAGTTTTAGAAAAAAAAAGAGGATTTTTTTTTTAAATCTAACATTTGGTTGTAGAGTTCACATGTAATAGAATAGCTTTGTTTCAGTTATTCATTAAGTAATTCAGCGGTTCTTGGCTTTTGTTATTGCTTGCAGTTACCTACAGTATATACTCATGCCGTGTTAATGCAAGCATTTATTTTTATTTAAATTTGTACCATTACGTGTGCTCATCTATGTTTTAACCTTTTAATTCATTCTTTTATGGAGTCAGTTCCCTATAACAGTTATTCAATTGCATTTCTTTAGAAACAGACAGACTTTTCCTACAAGAACATCCAAGCCAAACAACATTAACAGTGAAACAACAACAGTAATAATAAACACAACTCCCGTCCAACTCCGTTGGCGGAGGTAATAATAATAGCTATTATTATATTATTAATAATAATACATTTATAATGTGTGTGTGTGTAACATAAATGATATACGTGTCCTAGAACAACTTTGTGTGGGTTTAAGGGTGTGGTGAGGTGATGGAATGCAGCTTCTTTGATATCTGTCTGTCAGTTGTACACAGTTGTGTCCCTTCCTTAGTGTTCGTATGTCTGTGAGTGTCTGTGTGTTGGTATATAGCCTAATCAAACAGTTGATAAGTGGAATATCTGAACTGTAGGGCTTCCTTTGCAATATGCAGCGCAGGTACTATGAAAAGCAGCTCTCCAAACCTATTGGGCTAATAAGGCACCTGTGACATTTGTTCGGAGATTTGACTCAAGCCTAGGTCAAGTACTGTTGACTTCATTGTGCCCGTGTAGAGAAGTAATGTCAAGCATTTAGATGCTGAATTTCATATAATTGCGACTAGATTTCAAATCCCTGTGGAGTCGGTTGAAGTGAGGTCAAGTGATGAACATACAGTATGAGACCCAGAAAGTTCCTGTATTCAGGTTTCTCCTCTGCTAAGAAAAAAAAAAATCAGTCACACGTGAAATATGCTGAAAAAAAGCGTGAGGTGAGTCCTCAGTAAAAGTAGCACATTATTTAACATTTGATCGGGCCTGTCTCCAAAGGTGTGCATATAAGCCTAAATTGTATGGTTCCTGTTTGTAGCTGTGGTTGCCAGGATGGCAATATTGCTGCATGCTAGTGCTATATTTGTCTCTACACAGCACGTGGAGGGTAATCTCTTGCCTTAACAGACAATGCACTAAATAGAATATGTAAGCAACTGCCGAGATCTCTTTCCAACAGTATTGCCACAAGTTTGGCACACAGCTCATGACGTTGGTGTTTGTTGTCTGTTCAGTACCAAGTTTAAACACTGCCAAAAATGAACATCATCACTTCTTTGAAAGCAAAGGCAGAGACATAAATTTCAGTGTAATGTGTGTATTCAGTAATCTAGCATTCCTTCATGGCACCTAAATTTTTGCATATTTTGTGTAAACACATATATCAAATGCACTATTGACTGTAGCTAGATGAGTACAACCAGCTTTGTGGTATCATTGGTCTAAATAGTAGGTTAAGTAGCTCGATGTTGGTTTTTTGAGATATTTGATTTCAGAATTACACTATCAACTGTTTCTCTATCATTTTGGATTTTTGTTTTTTTTCTTGGAATAACAAAAGTAGCCAATCTCAACGTTATCCGGATGAGGGCTAATAACTCGTCCCATCGTCAAGTTGACTTCTTGTATCATAAGGTGTTTGATAGCAGACCAGGCTCGGAAGGGGAAGAACCTTCTCTCCAGTGTGTCATAAACATGCTATAGCATACCCAGGCGTTTTTCCCCCCGTCCCCTTGTTGCATTAGCATCACATGCTCTTCACTGTCCATAGTTATATATTCCTTATACTGCTTCAGCTACTCGTGGTGGTGCTTAATTCTCTTTTCTCAGTGTTGCAAAAAAAGTTGATTAAAAATTGTTTTTTTCAGAAGCGTTGCAACATAATCCAGAAAATAAGTCCTTATCTCAATTGTGCTTCTTCTAGTTGTTAGTTTTTAAAAGAAAAAAAAGAGTCTAGACTTATGTTTGCAAAGTGTACGCGTATTTTCCAGAACAAAACATATTGAATCGTAGATAATAGCCTTGAGCCTGCAGCTGTTTGTATTGTGTTTCAAATATATTACTGTTCATGTTTTGTTTATCTTAGCATAGAGACAAAGAGTCTACAGTACATTGTTGTCCTTCTTGCAGTATGTTTAATTCATCGTTATACTTCTTTATTTCACACTTACTCTTGCTTTTTCTTTCCTGGTGATCATAGTGGTGTTGTTTATACATAGCTTCACGCGGCTGGATAAAGGATAGTCAGTTATTGAGTAATATTTCACAGTGTACTATATATATGCATACGGTATATACGCTTTGCATTGAGATGAAAACAAGGAAATGGTAAGATGGTGAGGGTCATGTTAAGTGAGGAACAGGTTCATTCTATTCTGATAAGCATGTGTCTGTCTTCTTGTTTGTCTTTCAGTCTGTCTCCACACATTTTAAGTCAGATTTTCTTTTTTTCAAAGCATGAATTAAGTCACAAAGTTAAGAATAGATTACAGAAAACACCGTTCAGATAATACTTTACTGCATTTTTTTTGTTGTCCTTCTACAGTACACATAAGAGTGAAATAGATCTTACAAATATACTATATATATATAAGAATCACCATCTTCACACAGATTAAGAATACATGTTCAGATAGTTTTAGTTTTCAGATAGAAAGACAAGTAATTGCAGCTACCTACAGTACCTTGTGGGATATAGGGAATATGCCTATCAAGTGCCTATCAGTACATACAGCAACTATACAGAATATTCATAGTTTTTCTCTCCTACGTTGCACATATACAGTATATACACAATGGTCTATTAGAAATATACTATTTATGCTATTACTGCTAAAACCTGGTGGTTGTGAGTGCATCCTAAGAGAACCCTTTAAAATACCTGAAATGTCCTATTCATAAACAGCAAAGGCTACATCTGTATTTTTATTTTACATTCATACTGTTTGGAGGATTCAAAGATATCAAATGCAATCACAATTTATATTTAAAAGGATATACAAATAGGTTTAGTAGGTTCAGATTGTAATGTGAAATCTTAACATTGAATGACCGTTTTCTTCTTTTACGTTGCTCGCTCTCACAGGTGTTTAGCATCTTGCACATGCCCTTTTTTAATTAATTTTTGCCATTTGCAAACAAGCCATATAATGGACTGTACTTTTTTTGGGGGGGGGGGGGGGGGCAGTAGCGCTTTGTGAACAGCAGAGGGAGCCACACATCAACTGGAAGAGCTGAAGTAGAGACGCTAAATGAAAACACAATCCTGTACAAAGCAAAAGATCTGGTTATTTATTGACTTTGTTGTTGGTAAATATTTCCAATCTTCAGATTATGATTACTTCTGTGAGTGAGGCAGATCACTTCCTGTGAATGAGGGAAAAGGATTTGAGAGCTGGCAGCTGCTTTAATATTGTACTATATATATTTATATATAGTAAAATACTATTTATATACATTTTACACATTGTACTGTTCAATGTTCAATATGTGTCCTTCGACCTTGGCGCCAGGCCCTCCCTTGTGCAAGCCAATGCCCAATTTCCCCTCAAAATGATCATTAACATTTTCTATCTTATCTTGCAGCCTTGTTGTTTATGTACAGCCTGGAAACTTTAAAGGGCAATCAGCGAGCAACTTGATAAAAGAAACTGGTCATTAAATGTTAGGCTGAGATTAGATTTTTTATAACCACTTATAAAACTCAAAATGAGATTACAAATTAAAAGTTTTGAATACAGATTACCACACAACATGCAAAATTATTATACAAATATATTTAAGTGGTTGCTTTGAGTTCGTGAAAACAAAGCTGAAAGAAAATATGGTAGAATAATAACCACAAATCAAGTTTCAGGACTCAGATGACTGAGTGGCTGTGAGATAAAAGGTTTGGGGTTGGCTTATTATTCTGTCCCTTGTGGACTAATTACCACAGTTTTCTCTCTAACCCTCTCCAGCCTTGTTAATGTGCCAAATTTAGGGGAAAAAGAAAAATCATACCACTAAATTTGATGCAAGACCCAAGCAGGAACAAAGCAATAAATAAACAAATAAGTAAAGAAGAAAACTTCTGTCACATCATTTATAACAACTAAACATACATCACACCAAAATGAAGTGATTGTCTTTCATTTTTGAATCTTTAAATCCTCCATGATACATAGTTTTCAAAATAAATAGGAGAAAACAGCTGTGATTAACAAACATTTCATACATCTTGTGTTCAAATGAAGCATTGATAATATAGGCAATGTGATATAGCTAGTCCCTGTCATCCAACCGTCACACAGTCAGCCTCTGTTCAGATTTTATCATCGTAACATCCAGATTCTAAGCTAAACTAAGCTATAACAACATCTAGATTATATATTCACTATGATGCTTCTGTCCGAACATGCAGTTATTACACTACCCTGATGAGGTTTTTAATAAAGCATCACCATCAGGTATCTATCATCTATCTATCAGTCCAAATGAAGCATGCAGTTCCTGTCTACACAGCTTTTTCTTTGGGGATTTCTTTGTTTTTGATGGAGCACCAACTATATTTTGAGTGTCCCTCGATAACAGGCTTTCAGTATCTATTATTTATCACGATGATGAGGAGACTTAGGCGGGATTTAGCCTCCGAAGACTAAACATTAAGCCTCTTTGTGTTCTCAGTCGCTGTAGTTCACGGCTTAGCTCAGCTCGATTACACAAAAAAAAGTGTGCAGCAGCAGCGTCACTGAAACATGCATTCCTGTCAAGTCCAGAACATTCCAGCTCCTATAGTCTGGCACTCATTTTCCACACTTAAACAAACCTAATTTTAAAGGTGGATTTCCAATGCTTAAATCATTTTACAGATCTGTTGGATGTTTGATCATGTAGTTGCAAACATCGCCCATTACATTTCACTCAAATAGATTGATTTTTTTTAAAGATCTCATCTTGCTGTTTATTCAAATTTTTTGCCATTATATCGCAAACCTCATGAGCGTAGAGCTTGTGTAGACTGATTCTAGAGACAACATGCACTATGCTGCCGCTCCGTTTCTCTATGGAGGTTTCTCTGTTGGCCTGCAGAGACGTAAAACATGTAAAACTAAGCCCAGCGACTTCTTCCCCATGACGTTGGCCACTGTCTCCGCCAACACGTAGTCTGCCATAAAGGACGTGCAGACACACACTAAATATTTTGGCACTGTCATGTTCCTAAAAGGGGGGCTGCAGGTGGTAAATTGTAAAAACAGGGGCCATGCTAATCATTAGACGTCAAATGGAAAAAAAAAAAAGCTGTTCTAGACAATGTTTGTTTTCACAAACCAAAGAAGAGGTTGAGATACTGTATGTTTTGTGGAGAAAATAAGTTTTCTTTTCTATGTGTGTGGGGTTCCTTCAATCGGGCTAGATTGCTACAGTTTTTTGTTTTTTTTGTTTTTTTTTGGGGGGGGGGGGGGGGGGGTTTCTTTGTTTCTCTTCTCATGGCAGGGTGCTTGTGAAAATGCATCTATGTTGTGTCACTTGATCACTATTGGTTGTTTATAGTTTTGTGGTTGTGTTCCTTTGCCTATTGTAGACCAAAATAGATTTTTTTATAAGAAATGCAACAAAAAATTAAAAATGAGTCCGACACGGTAGCTGTGATGTAAACTACCGCATGTTAAAACATAGATTTTTTTTTTTAAATGTTGCATTGTTCCTCTGAAACTAAACATAATACTCAATAATTCATCAGTTATTGTCTACTATATACACATTTAGCAAATATTCACCTTCACATTGGATTATATCTAAATACTTTGTTTGTTTTTGTTCTTTTGTGTTATCCCAGTTTTCTTCAGGCTGTCCCTAAAATACTAATCTGACATTGTGACTTAGAAATACAATTTTAGCCATTTATACTTGAGATGGACCAAGATGTTAAGTTTGCACATATTTGTAGGTTGTTTATGAAGCCAAAAAAAGAGAAAAGAAAAGAAAAGACAGAATCAAGATACACAACATTTAGTCTGAACAATTCAAGTCAAATCTAGCTGAGTGAATATTAGTCTTTCATGCGTCAGAGCCAGCCATCACTACACGATGAAAAACAAAACAAAACCAAACTGTAAGATGAATTTAAGGTGATTACAGTATATTTTTGTAAGCAGAATGTAAACCATTTGGCGAATTTGACTATTTTATGTCTTTAAGGTCTAATTCTAGGTGAAATCTGCTGTATATTTCTTGTCATCATGTGTGTTCAAAATAGGAAAGAATCAAATTACTGTAATTCATGCTAAAGTTTTGTACCTGAGCTGAAGACATAATTCCTCAAAGATTGACATTACGAATCAGAAATGACTTGTGCCCTGATATAAAGCAGCTTAGGTTTTTGTCATCTGGCTTTTCAGGCTTTTTTGCTGCCATATCTTGTATGTAGATGCTTTTGTAAAACATGCACTTGAGTTGAACTATGAGATGTGCTTATAAATATGTGTATATTTTGTTAGGCTTTTTGTTGCCTACATTAGCTTGCTATTTTATTATTTCCCTTAAAAAAATATACTTCTCCTTTATAGTTATGAACTTGGCAGAAGTGGAGCTGTTGTAGTAAAGGTAGTTAACATCACAACTAAGCAACCCTGAAATATATGCTGCAGTAATGTGTTTTCAGTTTGTTTTTGATAATTTATGCTCCAAGTTGGTTTGTATTTTATTATTATTATTATTATTATTATTGTTATGAAACAAGCTTGTTTGAAATGTATTGACTGCTGTTTTGAAATAGGGGATAAAGTTTTTCTTTTTTTTTCTTCTTTTTTTTAATGTATGTGCAAGGACGTTTTATAATATGATTTGTCAAACACTGGACTGGAGTGAGTTTTCCAACATTTCCAAGTTGAGAGATGTATTTGACAGACATAACTGCACAGATGACACCCGTTAGCACAGATGCGAGCTGGCAGACGAAGCACATCCTCCCAACAGCTGTACAGAGGGGGGAGGGGTGACTAACATGGCCGCCACTCTCCCGTTTTTTTTTTTCTTTTTCTTTTTCTTTTGTTTTTCTTTTTCTTTTTTCAAAATAGGACTCATGTAGAAGTTAAGACATTTCCTTTTGTGCTGATTCTTTGCATTCATTGGGTGATGGGTTATACATGATAGGAAAGTAATTATTAGGGTTTTCCTTCCAAATTGTTGCATGGCATCGACTGGTGACAGATTTTTCTTTTCTTTTTCTGAATTAAAAATTCTGTAAAATCATAAAGGGATACCACTTGACAGCTATCCAGTTATCAAAATCACCTGATATGTTGTTGCTATGGTAATGCAGATATAACAGTTGAGTCTCATTTACACCAATCCACCACTTCTCAAACCAGAAAAGAAATTTGCACTAGACTTATTTTGGTCTTCTTCTATCAAAAGCAATATAATTCACTCGAACCATAGCATGTGACGGTTGTCTGCCCACAGTGGGAATGCTGAGTAAATGTTGATATTTGACAATGTTTTTTGATTTGAACATTGTTTTTGTATTCAGAGGTACAGAATCAGTCGCCTTTTTAAATGCACACGACATCCACATATTGTTGTCCGTAGCAGGTTATTTTATTTTATTTTTTACCCCCGAGTATTAGTGTCCAGATTTGAGGGGCATTAAAACTGTTGTTTCCTCCTGTGATTGTTTTGGACAAATCAAGCAGCTCTTGTAGATATGAAGTGAGAGACGGGATGTATGAGGGAAGGAATCATTACCCATGAGTCAAATGTCGACGTGTCTTCATCACATACAACATTTAAAGATAAATACAAATACCAAAAGACAACCCTGCTGTCCACTGTCACGCCTTTCCCCTTAAAAACACTCGTCTTATATCTCTGCATATTTGGTCACTTTGAGTGCTTTTTTCTGGGATGTTACAAAAAAAATGCTTTAAAAGTGAAACAATAATCAAATACTTCTTGGAGGAAGAAGATTTTTTTTTTAAATAAATCCAAATGCACCTTTTGTCGTATAAACACAGCATCATTGGCTACGTATGTGTCCACCAAAATGTATCATACTTCATCCTTTTTCCGACGAGGTCATTCACAACCCGGAGTGATTCTAGACCTTGACGTTGTTATTTCGTCGATGGATAAGTGTACATTTTTCAATAATTCACCAACAGCAAAACTTCACCATTTTATCTGGACGTAGTAGCTTTTCCTGTTTTCACCGCTTTGTGGTGTTGTTGAAAGATGTTGCGGTTTGTCTAAATATGTTGCGTGTTAGAGGAAGCATAAGTATGTGCCTTCTTGTAATCTCCTTGGTGAGCTTGTTATTATTGAGAAGCTGAAGCCAGCCAATTGTGTTTGCACTAAAACCAAATTGCTTTTGTGATGTAGACTATTTAAGCAAGCTTGTTGCGTCACTTTAACCGTACAGTATGCATGAGGGTGAAATTGGTAAGTCTAGGGCTAGAGCTCTCATCTGTTGACCTGTAAACCAGTGCAGCTTAGAGGATCTTGTGAATATATCTTGGCTTAGTTTCGCATTCAGTTTTTTCAAATTCCATCTCCTTACTCATCAAGTTTGTCACTATTTCAATTGTAAAAAAAAAAGAAAAAAAAGGAAGAAAAAAAAAGGAAAAAAGGAAATAAATAAAAATCGGGGAAAAAAAATCAAATAACACATACCATGAATACAATACAGCTTTTACTTTCACATGCCACATTTAGAGAGTTACACAACTGCAGTAGAGATATTCATTTCTCTGAATCCATGGGAATGCATGAGTATACGAGGTCGCCTCAAGACTATTGGTCAAATTGATTTAGGTTGTTTTTGAAAACTTGTATTTATTACATATTTTGTTGACATCTAAGAAAAGGCCTACATGCTTTGAGTCTTACAAATGCACCTTATTCATGTCAGTCCATGTGGGGAAAAAAAAGGAAAAAAAAAAAAGGCTGGCAATGTAATATCTCTGATTTAGCACCTTACTACACAGCATGTTTTCACCTTATGCCAGTTTAGCTCTTCTTCCATATGTATGATTTCGAAAATAAATCTCATATTTTGTGAAATTGTTTTCATGGGATGTGCCAAAGTTTGGAGGCGATCTCCCAAGTGTTTATGCTTATCATTTTGTTTTCCTCCTCCTTCAGTTATAGCAATGGTATGTCAAAACTTTCCTATAACAGTGTGTGGAATCAATTTATCTCAGCAAACAGTATCATTACTTGCCATTTTACAATAAGCCCTGTATTTCACATATATTTACCAGTGATGTGTATTTGTTATTATAAAGAAAATAGCCGTAAAAGCTTCATTATGTTACATAATATTGTGACTTTTTTCGAAAAACTGTGAAGACTTATCTTGCATATACTTTATACAGAAGTATTAAGCCTTAATACAAAAGACTAAAAAAAGTGTGGAAGAATAAACTGATTGTTGCTAAGTAAGGATGATTTTTGTAAATGTTACCAGCACTTTTTTTGTAATTTTCACTCTCTGAGGTATTGTACAAGTTCAAGCTGTTTGTGAAGTTTGATTATGAAGGAATAAAAACTAGTACTTTCCTGTACTTCACAGAAAGTCTTGTTGCTGTTTTTCTTTGTTCTGTTCTTTTATCCCAAACAGTTTCATGTGGTTCTTCGTGAATAAACGTTCTAGAAATATATACCAAAAAAAAAACCAAAACCCTTTGTCTTCAGAAGTTCACGATTTATGCACCGAGGCGCATGACCTTTCACAGAGCTGCCTGTGACAACTCAAATGAACCTATAAAGCCAGATAGATACATACATACATGTTATTCTGGAAATTAATACAATCAAATAGAGGAACAGTTGTAGCTAAATTAAGCTCATAAATAATATTAGTCCAGGCTGGATTGTATCCCAGAATGCACTGGGCAGAAGGCAGGAAACACCACTGCCAGTCCTTTACAAAACCAACACTGATTCATAAACAATTACAGTCACATATCTTTTCACACCTACAGGCATTTCAAGTGTGCAGCAGCTCACTTGACTCTCATGTGTTTGGACAGTGGGAGGAAACTAAAGAAGCCGACGTGTAAACGCTACACAGAAAAGCTTTTCCAGGAGCCAAAGCCAAGCTCTGTCTCGCTCGTGGATGTGAGGTAATTGTGTTTTAATCCCCGAGCTGCTGTACGGCTCTTCCCTGACGGGTCTGAGGCCTTCTTGAATTCACTGTCGCTGTTACACACTCTGACCTAGAGTACCATTTTTCTTTGATATTCAGACTCACTGCAAGATTAACCAAGCAAAGTGTCAAACTGTACTGTTACACATACAAATAATAATCAGCATCGTCACAAAATGAAATAAAATGAGCATACTCATTTACCCAGTCTTTTTTATTTTTATTAATAGCCATATTCAACAGTAGCAGACAGTTGAGATTAAATGAAGATTAAATTAAATGTCAGCAAGGCAGAGAATTGACCTTAATCAACTTTGAATTTGATATTAAATTGTTGTACAATCTGTAATCATTATTATGCTACACAGTTGAGGCTCCTTACACTGAAGTTATAATCTGGTATGATTAAAGAGTGAAAACAGCAGTTTAAAGAAGATGAAGAGGCTCCTTATTGTATTCTGATGCTGGAGTCAGGCTGCGTTGAAAAATTTATTTGGTGAAAGTGTTTATGAATTCAGAATGAGCTCGTTTGAGCAGAAGAATGGTTGCTTCCCACTGGCTTTTTTCTCCTCCTTTTGTTACAGGACTCATTCATTTTTTCTAAGCTTTTCAGTTTATATATTACGGCTGAAACCACACACTGTCAACATCAGTGAAAATACAATGGCAGCCTAATTATCAAAAGTATTTGTGATTTTCTTTAAATGCTAATTTTTCTTTGTGTATAAAGTTAACTGCAGTTAAAATTTACTCTGTGACACAAACCATCAACGTCTGAGGTGTATTTATTAAAGAATACTGCACACAGCAGAAGCATATAAACCATTAATTCACTGCTTTGTGGCCAACTCAATAACCAGACAGTGTTCATTTATTCAAGCAGAACTATTCTTTATTTTTTGATGTGTTTAGCGCATTATACTGTAAGGTGTTCATCTATTTTGTACAAGGGAGTGGGGGCAAAACAGCACAACAACCAAAATATGTCTCTCAGCCTTGATTGATGGTCCATAAAAGCAGCAGAACTCACAGTATTAAATGCATTATAGCACAGGTGAATACTTTTGGACACGCAGTCACCCTTTATCACCAAATATACTGATAATAACTATATTGATGATTAAATACTGTTAAGTAGACACATCAGATGCTTTTATTCTTCCTTGTCACTCTTCATTGCAACACCACACACTACATGGTTAAGGAGGGGGGTGTGAGTTGTAAAGTGGGTGTGTCTGCATGTAAACCTTGCTCCCTCATTGAGAAAAACGAGCATGCGCAGAGCACAGGGGCGCGCGTGATTCGCTCTTTTAAGTATGAAACGCGCGCCCCCTGCTGTGAGTCTGAAGTATTTCGGGACAAAAGGAGGATTAAAACTAAGGCGTCTACCTTGCCACTTCCTGTATGGTGCCACCCCTGATGTCTTCTCCTTGAACCGACATTGTAGAGCAATAAAGAATGTCTGGTTTGCAGTTAATATAACATTTAAATATATATATATATATTTCACAAGACTATAAAGTATGTAGGAAGTAATGTATCTGTGAATGGAGCTCTCAAAATCTTTATACAACCAATAAATTTAGACGCCTCAGTTTTTAATTATCTGGCATCACATCTATACACTATTCTAGTACACACGTGACATGTTTTATTCAAGGTTGTAAGCTCATTGGGTGTAGATATGACTATTAAAAGTTCATTTAACCCAACCTTAACCACACACTGGCACACCTTTTAATCATGTACCAACAGGTTTGATGACAGCTTCATTCATGCAGTGGGATGTCATATTTCATTTAATATCTAATAGTGACTGATGTCAAAATACACTTTAGTCCTTAGTACACTGCACCTAGATGGATTTTAATTATGGTGCATTGCAGGGTCTGCACCAAAATCCCACTTTTTGATTAGGATTAAGATTTTTGGGTTAAGTATTTATTTACAAGAACTGATGCGAAAGTAATATGTTCCTATATGCATTTACAAAATATATATTTTGTTTATTTTTAATGAATGCCTACATTTCCTCGCCATTTGTGGTCAATAACTAAAACTGCATCCCTCAAAGACATTTAGATTTACTGAGATATACTATGGAAACATCAAGTTTGGTTACTTCTAAATATCACAATTAAAGAAAAGAAAAGAAAAATCACTGTCTGCTTCTGACTTTATCCATTTCTATTTGTAAGACCAAACACTCAAGTGATCAACTCTCCAATCCAAGTAGTGAGCACTGTCAGACCAGAAGGCTCAGGAGGAGATAAGCGCGAGTAAATATAGCAGTTGGGTGTAATCCACTTCGTGCATTTCATTATCCAGTGAGTGCTCATCTCATGCTCTAACAGTGGAGGAGACAGTTAACAGCAATGGTTTAGAGTTTGTTCCCCAGAATAGATTTATTCAAGTTGGGACCATACAAACCTAGTGAATGACAGGAGGAGGAGGTATCAGATATTTGTTTTAACAGGAATGACATTGGTATAGAGGGTGTGGAACGTTTAAAATCAAAGATGCACAACGTACAGCCATTGCCCACAGCTAGAGGTGAGACACTATAGTTTGTTCCCATAAATAAGGCAGAATGCTGAGTCCATAGAAATGGAAAGTTATTACATTTAGCCGAATTGGACAGTGAAGTGACAACATGAAGATTTACAGGACTTTCTTCAGCTCATCGTACAACACCAGCACGAAGGCGCCGCCCATGCCTCTGAGCACGTTGGACAAGGCTCCCTTGAAGAAAGCCTTGCCGCCCTCATCACGTGCAATCTTACGCCAGCAGTCAATGGTCCCGGTGTACATGATGTCAGCTGAGGAGAGAAGAGCGCATCAGTTAGAGAAAGCGGTTGGAAATAACAATTGGTGCAGTGCAGCAGTTGACAGCTATTCAAATTATCTGACTGAAAATGCTTATATGAATACAAATAAACTCACCTCCTTTACGTCCAGACTGCATCATCATACGTCTACGGACAGTGTCGAAGGGGTAGGAGGTCAGGCCAGCAACAGCTGTCACAGACTGAGCAATCATCCAGCTCACCAATATGCTGGCGTTCTTGGAATCTGGGAGCATACCTGTAAATGCAGAGGAATAAAAGATGTTAGATCAGATTTTTCAGCTACATTTCTTCAAAAAAGGAAAAACATGTTTAAAACTCAGCATACCCTTAGCTGTGTCATAGATGCCAAAGTAAGCAGCCCTGTAGATGATGATGCCCTGCACGGACACATTGAAGCCCTGGTACAAGCCTCTAAGACCATCAGACCTGAAGATCTTCACCAGGCAGTCTCCCAGACCGTTGAACTCTCTCCCGGCTCCAGGCTTTCCCACATCTGCAGCCAGACGGGTACGGGCGAAGTCGAGAGGGTACACGAAGCAGAGTGATGTGGCTCCGGCGGCACCACCAGAGGCCAGGTTACCAGCAAAGTACCTCCAGAACTGGGCGCGCTTGTCAACGCCATCAAGGAAGATCTTCTTGTACTTATCCTTGAAGGCGAAGTTGAGGGCCTGGGTGGGGAAATACCTGATGACATTGGCAAGGTTACCTCTCCAGAAGGAAAGGAATCCCTGCTCCTTGGGGATACGGGTAACACAGTCCATGATGCCCTTATACTGCTTATCTGCGGTGATCTGCTTACTGGCATGCTGGACCTGGAACGATGAAAGAGAAAGAAAGAGCAGTTAGGTGTGAAATAGGGAAGCCAATTAACTGATGGGCATGTGACAATCACACGGTCTCCTTGTTGTGACCTTGATGCACATTAAAGCTATAACACTTCATCTAAAATCAAGTGCAATTTGACAGTCATCAGGGTTTACTAGCCATCAATAATAATAGCTGCTATGCGAGTTTTGATCCATTAAATAATGAATATCAAATTATTGACACATCTAATAAAAATGGCAGTAAGGTGAGACTGGTCAGGGTGAGTCTAGTAAGGTTTTATCATCAATGCTGTTAAGCAGGTTTGACAGAAAAGGATGTAAAACTCGTTGACCTGGGTATGAATGACGGGCCTAGCTACATACATCTCAAGTAGCGTCAAGTACATTAGCCAACTTCACAATTTTGCCATCATTAAAGCATAAATATGTTCGACATGTTGTGCAGTTGAGAATGCCTACACAATAACAGGGTTGTAAGTCATTTGGAGGAGTTTTCATCTGCTTGTACATAGTGTCCCAATGATAGTACAGGCGTTTGTCCTTTGTTAGCTGCGCCAAGCTAAGGTTACCGTGGGAAGCTAGGTTAGCATCCCGGCTCGTGTAGGTCATTCCCCCATCCAATGATGACCTTACATCTTTAGCTCGGATAGTCTGGCGAATTCAGCGTTAACAACTACAACACAATGCTGTTCAACTACTATTTAAAACTGTCTGTGGAGGCGTGATTACAGGCCCTTAAAGACGACTGCTTTAATATGTTCAGTAGCATGTTAGCATCTACCCGGTAATGCGGTGAAGCATCCGGAAGACAGAGCAGATTTTACCTGAAGGAGAAGCTTCACTCTCTCGATCGGGGCCACGGCTGTTTTGGAGATGGCAGCCGAGATACCACCGGCCAAGAAGTCCTTGGCGAAAGAAACTGCTGTCTCATTCATGATGCGATGTTTCTTGATGTGCCTTTTTCAGATAACCAGTATTCAGGAAGTCCCCACTGCCCTTTAAGCTGATGGCCTGCACCGACGAAATGGCCGATTGTAAAGCCGCGTTGCGGATTTATCTAAAACAATGACTCGCGAGACAATGCAGGACCACGCGAGAGCTGAGGTCTGACGTTATTGGTTGATCCGGGACGTTACACATCGTGCACCAATTACACTGCAGCTCATCGTCACTGCGTACTTTCGTTTGCCCTAGGCCAGTAAATCCTGAAATGATTAAAAAATACTAGTGAAATAACTTCATTTAGGCAGTAAATCAAACTGTGAGGACTTGCAGCTGGTCGCTTTACCGCTCATCACGCCCACAGACATAGATAGACAGCAGTGGTTCCGCATTTACAGATTTGAGCTGTTAATACTGGAGGAAAGTCACAGGGTCGTACAGAGCTCAGTGTGTGGAGGACTAAAATCCTTCAATCAACATTAATCAGCTTTAATTGCATGGGCGAGGTGTAAGTTGTAATTTATAACATGAGACAAACTCAGTGAATATACTGACTCCAAAGTAAAATAACATTCCTCTGAATTAACATGTATTATATAACCTACCAGAGCTATAATAAACTGTTAACCATTGACAGTTCAGCTGTTGGATTTTTTTTTCGACTTGTGTCTATTTATGTGTGTGCTGCCTGTGTAAGGCTAACCAGGGAGCTAGCCTCTTGAATGTCAGATGTTTGGTTTCACCTTCAAAATGTTCTTGAGACACATACTGTCATGTCTGCACCTGTTGAGCTGGCACCACGAGTGAATCACCCTTCGGAGTACCTACAAAGTCATGGGTTTTAAGAGACAGATAATAAGTGTGGGTATGTCTTTTATAGCGACAAGTGCTGCAAAAGTAATGAAATCCCAAAAGTTTGATTGATTCAATCTATGCTAGATCAAAGTTGGCCACTAGATGGCGACACGAGATTTAAAGTATTTATCTTTATTTAGCTGATGAGCACAGGCTTAGATAGAAAAACTACAAATTAGACTGAGACGTTAAAACATTGTGTAACATTAATAGTAGAAGTCATTTGTTTATTTGGAGGGAACAATATTACATATATAATGTTACCATTTGATGTACTGTAACAGTGTGACCTTGTAGCTCATTTTCATCTGCAGTCCCTTCAGTAGGTCAATAGTGAAACATATAACAGCACAGTAGCAAACAGTACAAAGCAAAAAACACAAAGCACGCATGCAAAATACAAAACTACACACAAAAGCACATCACACACAATGTAGAGTCAGTGGTTAAAGAGCTGATAAACTTTATGCAGACTTTTTAATTTGGTTTTAACTGTACTGTTGTAACTGCAGCTCCTCAAATCATAGCAGGTGGGGCTTTACACTGAGCTGTGGCTTCACAGCAAAAGCTGTCTGCCCAAATGTAGTGGGACAAAATTATACTATGGTACAAACTCTTATAGAGGATATCCTAGAGGATCTGATAATTACTTATTGAGTGAGTATACACAAAGTCATGTAGTGGAGGAGGGGTCAAACCATTTAACATTTTATAAAACAGGCACAAATTTGAAAATAATCTTAAATTCTCAAAGCTCAGTAAATTATATTTCTCCAGTATCCTACAGTGATTTTTGTTGTGAGTTGTTTTTTTGTTTTTTTTAGAGTTAGTTTGTATAAGGACTCAAAAGGTCCTAAGGCTGTTTCTCCAGTCTGCCCCCAACATGTAATACAATAAGACATATGGGAAGGAATTGCAGTGTGTATAAATATCGTGGCTGCATCCAAAGACAGACAGTTTCCACTGACATATTTTAACTGTCGTAACTGGGTTTCTTTTGGGGGGAGGGGGGGGGGGGGGGGTTATTCAGCCTTTAAAGTGTGCAAAGACCCCTACAAACCCAATTTGAAGCTGAAATTGTCTCAAGCCCCATCGAAGAATATATACTATACTGTAAGAGTATTGAAAATGTGCTGAATATAGTTGTTTCCGATGTGTTGTTGATTATACCAGCCACATTTAGTGGGATCACACTAAACTCAGACTGCTCTAATTAAAACACATGCTATACAGTCATTTATCTCACTGTTATAGGCCAATGCCCACATAACTGGAGTACTGGAGTCTGTGTAGTAGCCTATAGTGCTTGTCTTATTTCATGCACAGTGTTGACCACAGGGTGGAGTTGTTGTGTTGCTGTGTAGTCAGAGTCATACCTCCTCTGATGAAGCCTGCCACTTCCATCCATAAACCAACTTATAGAGTTGGAGTGGGAGACAATTTGACTCTGCTGAGAACACTGGGAACAAGTTGTTAAGTGTTATTCAATATTTTTGTTTGATTTCTGAAGCAACCTTGCAAGAATATCATTTTTAGTGTCAGTGGAGTGAAGGTTTTCCTGCTTCCATGGTTACTGTTGATACTAGCTGCCTTATTATGCACTTTTGTTTAGTTGTTTTTGTTTGGGTGGACATGAATGTTAATGACATTCACTTTCCACTTGTATTTCTTACTGCCACTTGAGCATCCAGTTGAACAGGATGTGTAAATTAATCCACTAATCCCTCTGCTGTCTTTTAATTACAGTGAGGACAACAGGTCATCAGCTTGCACTTTGCAGTTTTTAATTGCTCTTGTTCTCTTTTAGTAAGAGGTGACAGTAGGTTTATTTAATAATATGAAGAGTGCAGTATTTTCTCTGCACATTGGGTAATTTCGTATCAGAGAAATGCATCAAAGCAACATCTATAAAAGATTGCAAAATGAAAAAACAAAGTGTTGACAGACTTTTTAAAAAGTAGATGAGATCAGCAATCCATTTTGTGGATTTTTTTTAACCAAACCTAAAATGAGGCTTTCTAATGCTTTGTGTCCTTCAGAAGGTGCAACCAAAAATTGACAGCTGCTGTGTGTGAGAAGCTGAACTGCTTTTCCTGAAAAGCTACAGTGTGATCAAATGTGCAAATTTGTTTTTTGTTTATATCCTAGAGGGGGATACTAAAGAGGCTTGCATCATTCTCTGTGCCTAATGGTTGATAAAATATCTCATAGGATCCAGTCCCACAGATTTCACCGTATAAGACTAACAGTATACACAAAAACAGCACAATTAATTTATTTTTGGGTGAACAAAAAACACAACAAACAAACAAAAAAGACACCACTCAGTATTGCAGGTGTATTCCAAGGATTTTAGTATTTCTCACAACATGTCACCCCTGCTGGACCAAGCAACCCCTCTCCACTATCCCACAGGTATAGGCTGCAGCAGTGGAACAAGTGGAAATTTCACAGTCCCAGTCCTGCTGTAAGCTGATATGAATGGAAAAGGTGCAGACCAGTTAGTGGGACTGCATACTGGTCTCCAGGCAGAAGAGGAAAAGGGACATATTTAATTTAACATTTAACATTAACCTCACCTCATCAGACACATAAGGGGACAAGCCAATTATTTATAAAAAAGAAACATAGTCCTATAAGATATAGCCAAATGGAAACAGATAATAATTACAAATATGTGGATGAGTGTGTGTTAATGCTGCTGATATGCTACACACATGCCAACTCAGTGTAACTGACTTTTTAATAGGCTACAATCTATAGTTACACCTTGTTGTCCATCATGATGCATAAACTTATGAGCAGGCTGCTACAACCCAGCTGTTCTCCTACAGGGAACATTTTAACATCCCATGAGCTTACTCAGTCCTTCAAGGGGCCAATCACATTGCGCCTTTAGCAGAGATGCGCCATGCAGTCTCACAGTCTCTCTGATCTCAACTCTGGCTGGACAACTGTGGAGCTGCAGCTCAACCATATGCAAGCGCAAATGCGACACAACTCGCACTTGGAGACTAGTGTCCGACTGAACTGGAGATAAGCTGCAGCAAAACTTTTTGGATACATCTGTTTTCCTAGTACTACTGCCATGAAATTGAAATCTACCAAATGCGTTAATTAGAGATGAACATCCGAAAAATAAATGGGATAACAAAAATCGCGAGAACTTGAATCGCTTCAGTTTGTGTGCACGGTTGAGTTTTGGCAACTTTGTGTAGTGCTGTAGCCTATCCGATCTGTGTCAGTCCGTGCGGGCGCAGCAGCGGGAGCAGAGCAGGCTGGATGTGGCAGGAGACAGGTCACTGAGCTGCAGAGAGCCGGGTGCGAGTTTCCTCAGAACCTCAACTCTCCAATGACACCGGGCAGGATGATGATCATTGGACTTCTGCTCAATGTCTTCTCTCATGGTAAGCACATCTTTTCTCATCTCTCACAGCTGGTCTCTTTGTTTTAGATTTAGAGGATAACCCACCATACATGTATACTGTTGAAATGTTATAATTTAGTCTGTTAAATCTGCCGGTGTGAAGCTCCGAGTGTGTGTTTCCTTCCGGAAAATATCTAATTTTCCAGTATGAAGAACTTTGAAAAAGATGCATGTATGCCAGAGATTTTCCTGCATCTGTCTGCGGGAGAGCAACAATTGTAGCTTATAACAAAGCCCCCTATCCCAAATGCACATGATAACGCTGGATTTCAGTTATTGCTGATTATACTCCATATTAATAAGACTCCCCACGCTCTGATAATAAGTAAATCATACAGTGGTAACTTTTTGTAAATTTACTAGAGGGCATTTTATTTTTTAAGAAGACAAAATCAGGTAAAGTGAGACATATTGAGTACTAATAACAGATGAGAACATTATTCCATGTTTGAGTGAAACTTCTGAGTCAACCTTTAAAATGATGTTAAACAGGTCCGACCATAAAATGCGGTTCACATTCATTATCTAAGCAGCAGCCTTAGATTTTACATCTGGATGACATCATAGGTTCAGGTCTGTTCTTTCTTTCTTGGATGCCTTCCAAAGAAAGTTGTTCATCTCCCAAATATTGATTGGACTGTCCCAGGTCATGGAAATATCACACATCAACTTTTAGACTAAATGGTGTTCTCCTTTACTTGAAAGCTTTTGGGTTACCACATCATAAATCAGTGATATTTTACATGAAATGTGCCTTAGAAGTTGATAGGATGAAGGATTATATGATAGCAAAAAAAACGTACTGATTGCATGACTTCATGACAGTAACATAACTAACTAGTTTGCAGTTTCAGTGTTTTATAATTCTGGGCACTTGTCTTTATCAAATTAATAAAAACTACAGAAATTTAGTAGCTGTCTGTGTTATATATAATAATTTGGAGTAATCTGCTCCTCTGCTGCCACATCCACACATACAGTAGCTACTGGTCAAAAGTTTGGACACACTTTGTCATTCAAGTGAATGGGAAGGTGTGTCCAATTTTTGGACTGGTACTGTATAAAGCTCCTGCTAAATGAGTTATAATCATTGAAGTCAATAACTTGATTGTGGCTGAGCAAGAAGTCTTCCAGGAGAACAGAAAGCTTGTTGATCCATGGTTATTGATGTTGAATTATGTGATTTTTGGTCACAAGTTTTCTTCACTGCTCTAGTAGGAGCAGAAATGCTTTTTTAGCATGTGAATGTCGTTGTGTGTATGTTGTGAACCCCACTGTTAACACAGACCACATGAAATAGTCTTCATGTAAAACACACCTCTAATAGCCTAAGCTATACGCAAATACTGTAATTGTTTCGATTTTTTCAGAGTGCTTGTTGTACAGGAGGGGGCTTCAACATTCAGGAAAATTCAGATAATGTCAGATAAGGCTGCCCATTAGAGATTAGTATCATAAAATGATAAATGCTTTCTTGTGAATGTCAAACCTTTCAGGCAGCCAGTATATCATCCCATGTGTTGAGCCCACCTGTCAGGTATTTGTGCAATTCACACCAGGCAAAGCAGTGCTATTTAATCAAGATCTGAGTCATTATAAATGCAAATTATAGTAGATAAACTGCTGTGCATTTATAATTAATTGCAAAAGAAATGATTGGATTTAGATTTTGTTAACTGACTCCATTGGAAAAAAAACTCCAGCAGAGGTGGAATAGTTAAATGTTTACAGATGTCCCTAGACTTTAGTCTGCTTTCAGACAAATCTTTGAGGAGCTGCTTATTAGTCTAACTGAAACTTGAAATTTTGTATAAACAGCTTCTGTATACTGGATTTCTATTTTATGCAATGCTATTTTTACATGGTAATATATCTGACCTTGTAAAACTCAAGGTAGGATATTACTGTTACAGTGACTCAACAATGTCACTGTAACAGTGGGAGCAGCTGTAGATGTAGCCTTTCTAAAATGTCTGTCACCACTGATGATCCGCAGAGCTCATGGCTAAAACTCATCGCCATTAATGTATCTTCTCAGGATTGAAACAATCCACAATAAAGCAGGAGAATAACACCTGCATGTATTTTCTTACTCCCTTGTGAACTAATGCACAATCGCATGTCAGCTGCAGGATTCATACTTTGCAGCAAAGATTTAAAAGCTGTTATTTCACCCGATATGTTTCACTGATTTAAACTAATACTCAAATGACATATCAGTTATTCTCTACCAGCTATGTTTTATTGTTTGCATGTATTGTTGCATTCATCTGTTGCCAACTTAATAACAGTGCAGTGGAAAGACATCTCACAAATAATGCATGAAATCAGTATGAATGGCCATTCTGTACCTTTGACAGATAAATCAATGGAACGCTAGCTGAATGACATTAAACCTGACTTTGACCCTTTGCTGCAAGGCCTCTGTGAATTCTTCCTAAAGTCCCAGAACAGACCACAATTGGTGATTGAGTGTTGCTATTTCGGTACTTCATTTAGTGGACGCGATTGAGCCCTCACACGATTGTCATACATTTCTTAGAGCTCATTTCAGGCTGAGGATCGTTACATAGGTCTTAGGTGGACTAACATCTGCATGCTTGAGCTGTTTCTATTCAGGGTTTGACTATTTGATATACAAGCTGAGGGGTTGGCGTGCCCTGACCTCCTGCGCTCAGGTTTATTCAATCCTTGGCTTCTATATCTTCCCTGCTGTGCGATACTCTTCTCTTTTTCCTCTCTTTCTGCTGAGACATTGTCTTTAAATACTGCGTGGTTGTAATTCAGTTTCATTTAGGACTACAGCACACAGAGATTAAATTGGCAACATGCCCATTGGACATTAGATAAAAAAAACATAAAATGTACTCTCAGAATATGCAATTATTTCAAATATTTGATGTTTCACTTTAAAGAAATAATTTTAATTAAAATTCTTACAGAATAACTTAAATATCAAAATCTGCGTTTCTGAATGACACATAGACTACTCAACTATCTGTGAAGATACCCTGCAGGGGTAATACTCACTTTGCTGAATGTTAATTTGTTGAATTTATATCAATGTGTCATTACCAGTTATACTTAACATGTTTGTGTGTGCTCTGCATCTTGATTGACATTCACACACTTGATGGCATCAGCCATTTTTGCAAAAAACCCACGGCCCAATGGAAAACGTCCTTGTTGGTTCGATATGTGTGTCACCGTCTGGCCAAGAAATGATTTGGCACATCGTAATTTAGGACTGCACCATGCAGCAGAATGTAGAAGCCTGGAATATTTACATAGCTCCAGACACCCTGACTGGTTGATGCGGCACCTGATGCAAGTATGCATTTTACCTGGAGTGCAGAGGAAGGATGTAGCCTACGTGACGTGGCTGCAAAATCCAATGCCATAACCATGTGCTGTTGATTCAGAACATGAAATGATGATTGTTGTACATGATATAAAGTTGTAAGCTTTGGTGGTGCCTTAATATTGGATGTTTGTTTCATCACTACGTGCATTTAGAATGCCTGGATTATGTTAAACAAGCTGTATGGAGAGGTTTTTAGAACCCGTTCTTACCCATGTCAGTTGTTTGGGAAAAGCTACTCTGCTTATTCTTTTTGGGTGGTCTGGTCTCTGATGTATGCCACAATAATGAGAATGGTCACCCAGTGAGTTATTTATTCCTCACTGTAAGTGTTCACCTTGTTGAAAGCTGCATGGGCCTCCACATAATTCCAGGGCTGGAGTTGTCTCTGTGGGGTGTGTGCCTAAAAACTGATCAAGGCAAGTGCAACTGTGCTGCAGTCTCAGTCACACAGAGATAAACTCTTGTTAGCTTGCACAAATTGAGGAGTAAACAAAGGTGTAATTTACTCACATATGTAAGGCAATTTCTAGCAATTTTGGACTTACAATACAGTATATGAAACTTTGTTACGCCTACAGCTTTTTGTAAAGAAGTTAGCAGGGCATCTGTTTCAGCCAATGTATGATTAAATTAAATTGCAGCTTTCCATAAAGACGATTGAAAAAAAAGAACTCAAGGTGTTCTTTGAAGTGGACTTCGTATTTTTCTTCTGCTCATTATCAAGTGGGACTGCATATTTGTTCTTTACTGACATGTTATTACCGCCATCAGTGTGGTTCTGATGTGATTGCGTGAAGCAAGCCACAGGAGCTGCTGAAGACAAAATGTGGGATCGACACATGAAGTACAGACAAATTTTGAATGATTTGGCCAAAATTGGAGGTAGACAATTTGAAGAGAATAATGACATCCATCAGTGTCAGGTGGAGATTAACGAGAAAGGAGTTTTAAAGATGATGGCACAAAAGTTTCTCTGGGATTATGACGCACAGAACAATGGGGGAACTTTTAAGTGCAATTAAGTGCAATACAAGTTGTTATGAAAATTGAGTGCAGAATAACTTGTTTACTCAGCAATAATTTTTTGGAGGTATTAGGAAGCTGTTTTGTACAGTAAATGGCTGCTGTGTAGATTATGTGTTCATGTGAATATTGATTTTGGATGCTTGGAAATCTACAGTACCAAAACACATTTGTTGTGTATTGAAAGTGTGTGCCTTTTGTGATATGGTCATGCCCCCCCTTGTGTAACATTCGTGACATGGTATCATAGCCCCTCATTATTAGTTGTTTTACAAAATGATAGAATGAGTATACAACAAAACTGGTTATGAGATAATGCTTTCTTTGCAAGTTTCACTTGGGTGTACGGCACAAGGTCAAACTTGCTGGTTAATGATGTGAGCTAGCTACTGCAGTGTAGACAAGATAGCATTAGAATGGTGGAGAGTGCTTTCCACGATGGAAAGGAGACTGACATCAAATGAGAAGACAAGGACTATGTCTGGACCACAAATAACATAAGATCAGTATGTCAAATGAAATAATGAAGAGGAAAATGAGGAAAGTGAAAAGGAAGAGAACTGGCTAACAGCAAAAATAAGCATACGGGTAAGGCTAATTGCTGAAATCAGAGGAAAATAATGAATACTGAAAATGATTGTGCTGGTTGTAAATGCTGGACCATTTGAGGAAAGCACAAAACACTGGAGTTCATACATCAAGAGGTTTGAATATTTTGTACTCACTAACAAGATTAAAAGAGATGTCATAGTGCCAACATTCTTAAGTGTTATGGGAGGAAAAACATTTAACCTACTGCACAGTCTAGTGCAACCTGACAAGCCAGGGGACATGTCCTATGATGAAATAGTGACAATATTAGCAAATTACTACTCTCCTATGCCACTGATTATCACAGAGAGGTTCAGATTCTATAAATTGAACCAGGAAGAGAGTAAATCTATTTCACAGTTCATAGCTGCACTGAAACAGTTATTTGAACATTGTAAATTTGGACTTTCACTCAATGACACCATATGTGACAGAAACAGAAACTATCACTTACTGAGGCTAACCTGAAGCCAGGACAAGCAGAGTGACTGTGAGAATGATGATGAAGATACAGTGCATGCTTTATCTATTATGCACAGTGATGATGGCTGCTGGTTCACACCACTTCTGGAGAATAAAGCAATGCAGATACAAGAGGACACAGTATCTGTGTAACCATGGTATCAGATGCTGTTTACAAGGAGAAGCTGCAGCACCTTACTCTTTGATTGACCAAGTTCAAGTTAAGGACCTACACTGGTGAGGCTGTTCCAGTGTAAGGAGTTGTGGATGTGACAGTGTTGAACACAACAAGCAGAAAAAAAGACGTGTCTACTGTACATCATTCAAGGAAACTGTCCAGCTCTGCCAGGCTGCAGGTGGCTGCAAAAGCCCAGATTTAACTGGCAAGAAGTGTTCTTGGTTAGTGATGGAGACACGGGTCCCCTAAAAGAGATCTCATTCCAAAGTTTTTGACTGAGAACTTGGCAGCATGATAGACATTACTGTTAAGCACAAATCAGGAAGCACAGCAAAGTGTCTAAAAGCTAGACCAGTCCTGTATGCCATCAAACCCAAGGTAGAGGTAGAATTAGACAGATTAGTTTAAAGCGGAGGATTGGAACGAGAGAGGACAAGCGAATGGACTTCACCAATTGTTCCAATCATGAAAAAGGACGGGACTCCAAGGATCTGTGGTGATTCAAAAGTCACTGTGAACCCTGTCTTGACTGCAGAACAGTATCCATTACCCCTCATCAACAACCAATTTTCAGGTTTGGCTGGAGGACAGAAGTTTAGTCAGATAGATTAATGTCAGTCATATCTCCAGATACATATTGATCCAGAGTCACAGGAACTATTGACCATAGTGACATGCAAAGGTCTGTACAGGTCCTTTTGGGATTATCTCTGCTCCAATACACTTTATGAGTGCTACCTAAACAACCTGCTTATCACAGGACCAGATAAGCAATCACACTTAAGGAACCTGGATGCAACACTACAAAGGTCAGAGGAATATGCTCTGAGAGTTCGGAAAGACAGTGTGAGTTTTTTTAACCTTCTGTCGAATACCTGGGACACGTAATCAACAGCACTGGACTCCACAAGGCACCATCAAATACATAAAAATAATGTATATCTGATTCAGGCATGAACATTTACAGATGTATCTGAGAGAAGTTTCCATTTCGAGTAAAGAACAAGAAAAGGAGTGAAATCCTATTACATAGCTGTTTACATAGCATATGGAACCACTGGAAGTCGGCCAAGGGGCAGCATCCAGGAGCTAACCAATCAGAACAAAGTGGGGTCATCGGGAGGGGGGCAGGAGGTAAAACGGCTTGTTTCAGACAGAAGCTGAACTGAAGGGCTGCATAAATGGCTAATATAAGATAAATAATTCGTTTTTTTAAAACTGTAAATTATGCAAAGATTTGCCAGTTGAGGTCTTGAATAAAAATATAGACCTGGAAATGTGCACGATGTGCATGTGTTCCCTTTAATGCCTCTTAAAAGAAGCTTATGGTGCCATGCTTTTAATCCAGCCTTACTGTGTGAAATAAAGGTATTTTAATTGTTGGAATAAGATGGGGTCACTCATTGGGAAATTTCTTGTTTATTTTTAGGCTTGGACCTAATCTACTAGTCGCTAATGTTAACAAAGGCCTGCTTTTCATTAGCCATCTGCTCTGTCCAGCGTTTATATATTTTTTAAATTCAGTGCCTTGCATCAAAATTAAAATAGGCATTCTGGCAGGGAAACCATCATTACTTTTGACTTACAAACATGTGCTCTATTGTGCTTCAGATTATTTGCTGCCATTTGTTAATGCCATGTTTTCCAGTATGATCTGTTATAATAAAGGTCAATTAGTGCATTTACTTTCAAATTTACAGTGCAATAATGAGGATATGCATATATTTAGTTTAGGAGAAAGCACATAAGAATATCATATCCCATTTACACAAACCGGGATAAAATTATATCCAGCAAAGCTCAAACATATTAGTTATCATCAGTCAATTCTGGTATCCACAGACACAGAACCAAAGTAACCTTATACAAACGAAGACCATAGCAGGCTTTTATGTGGAATATTAATGTGCATGTAAACACACTCTATGTCCAGCCCAGTTAGGACTTCATTGGTTTTACTGCAGGTGAGATGAATGAGTGCAAAGAGAAGTTGGGGGCATGTGTCACTTTTGCCTCCTCGAGCCTGTGACTTCCTTCCAAGAAGTCCCTTCTGTTACAGTCCCCAAACACACTTCACATCAGAGTCACACTCTCCTGCCACGGTCTCCTCTCACGTCAAATTACTACCCAACAATCTGGACGCTCTGCTGCCCATCTTAGATGTTTGAAAGGACGAGAGAGAAATTTGCCAAACCGATTCACTCCCTGTAAACGTTGGTGTGCGTTTTTGCCATTTATGGCGTTAACCTTCCTCAGCTTTGCTTCACAAATTCTATTAATCAACTCAGTGAAAAATCAATAGAGTGTATTATGGCTCACATATCAAAGTAATTCATCTCCCATTCGGTTTTCTCGGATTCATTTTTTTCTTCTTAAAACACACACTTCGCATTTACCCCATCCATTCCCTTAACCCGTCTCACTGCTCTCTATGGATCATAGTCGCGGAGCACCTGGTTATGGATCACAGGCTTCCATTGTTTGTGGTTGCTGCCGTGGTCATACCTGACACCCACACCTGCTATTTTTATTATCAGTTGTATTTCTATTGTTATTGTTATTATAATATATCAGGATGTATTGATATGTTGTTTATCTGCATATGATTTATATTTACATATTATCATCTTTCACAATGATGATAATTATTGGTATTATTGTCAATGATCATTATCATGATTATAGAATATAGACTACAATTAATATTACTACCCATGTTCATAGAATGATGATTATGATGCTGATAACTGTGTAAAATATATATAATAATGGACTATCAATTATTGCATGATATTATTTATCTTTATTATTTTTAGAATTTGATGGTTATTATTATTACTATTGTGATATTAATATATGTTTGATATAATTTGAAGAGTTAATAGAACTAAGTATTTGGTAAAAAGAAGAATTTCACTCTCTTAGGTTCAGTTCAATTATTAAACTTAACTTTATTCATGTCTACCATTTTACAAGCGGGACATTACACAGGCATCTTAACATTCAGGTCATATATCGCATACAATTAACTATTACACTGAACCTCCTCACTTACATCTACATGTTCTCTTTCTATTTGCTCTTTCTCTCATTTTCTAATTATTTTTTAAATGTGTCATTATTATTTACTAATTCATGTAAATAAATAATAATGAACATGTTTGCATACTCATGTATATTTTGTTATGTTATCTATGTTATATTATATTCATCACTTTATCCCAACCATATCTGATTGATGGGACCACGGAAGACTCTGCCCTGGGGGCCTAGGGGATGCCTGGGGGGCTTGGGCGACCAGACAAGTTTGGGACAGCTTGGGCACGGAGGACCTGAACCCCTGCTAAGCCCCTCTACAAATAGAAAGCTGCTCCTGAGATCCAGTTGAACAGACCCTTCGTGTCGCAGTGGAGGTTGTTCTAAAGGGGGTCTGACCTCCAACAGACCAGCCACTCCAGGAACTGAAGATTAAGAAAAAAAGAAGATAAAACACGCAAACAAACAAAAATAAAAAAGAAAGGAGAAAACGGAAGGGAAAATAAATAAATACATTCTGCCCTGACCCAGCTGTCCTGACCTGACCTACCCCTGGTGCCTCTTTGTCCTCGGAGCCCAACAGAGATGCCCTTCTAGAGCAATTCAGCTATGTTATTTTGTTTTCTTTCTTTTTCTTTTCCTGTCTTCCTTTGGTTAATACCCCCTCCATCTTTTTGCTTTCTCTCCCTCTATATCTTTCACATAGAGAATGTACCCACATAGCACACACTTAGCCTACACGAATGCTTACTAAAATAAGAAAATCTAAGATACACATGCAAAACATTTTTATTTTGCTTGCCTGTTCTATTGTTAATAGTGCTGTTTTGCCTTTTTTCCCCCTTCTGTTTCAGTTTGTTTGGGTCTGGTTCTCCTTCTTGCTCTCTCTCTTCTTAAAACGATTGTTGTTATTATTGTTGTGCTTCTCTGTGTCTCTCTCTATTCTCTCCCCCTCCCTCTTTCTCACTCAAGCCAACCAGTCGAAGTAATTGGTCACCCACCTATAGCCCGGTTCTGCTTGAGGTTTCTTTCCATTAAAGGGGAGTTTTTCCTTGCCACTGTCACCATGTGTTTGTTCGTGGGGAGATGTTGGGTCTTTGTAAATTAAAGAATACAGTCTAGAACTGCTCTATTTGAAAAGTGCCCTGAGATAACGTATGTTTGACTTGAGTAGACTTGACTTAACCCAGACTTTTACTTCAGTAATTTGCTGCATCACAAACAGCTTGGTGTGAGTTCAGTGCCTCTTCATCATTATGATATTAAATAATGTTCAAGTTATTAAAATAATTATGACCTGTCTACTGGACAAGATTTAACGGAGCTGCTTGGTACATTCATAGGTTTTTGTTATCGCTGTGTGAGTGTGTGAGAGAAAGAGAGAGGGAGAGAGAGAGAGAGAGAGAGAGAGAGAGAGAGAGAGAGAGAGAGAGAGAGAGAGAGAGAGAGAGAGAGAGAGAAGAGAGAGAGAGTGCGCACAAAGGAAGTCTCTCTGAAAATAAAATTGCTGATAGTCTTTCTTTATCAGTGGTAAGCCTGAGGGAGCAAACACTGAGAAGGAATAATGAATAAACTGTTCACTGGCCAAACAGGAGATTACATGAAGTACGTTTAAACTGCAGCTAAACACAGTGGGATTTAATGCTTTAGTGTAATTATCAAGGTATCATGATATATAAATAAGCAGACAGACATGTAATCATCACTTTTACACACCTTGGGGAGCTGTAACTGTGAATATGACTCATTGCCCTGTGTGTAACTAGTGTTGTTGATTTTTTTTTTCTCACCTCCCCTTTTGGAGTCACTGCAGTATCCTTGGCAGGTTTCCTGTAGTGTCGATGAAGCGTAGCCTCTGTTTATGATATGTCTCATGCCAAAGTGAGATGTGGACCTCGTGTGGCGTCTGAGATTGCAAAATATGCTGCAGAAGAATTGGATTGCAGCCACACTTTGTACCACCAGTCAGCAGGAGCTTAATCGAAGTGTGTGACCGATCTAACACAATGCTGTGTGTATTTGTACATGAGCTTGTGTGATGTGTATGTTAATGCGCTGAAGCATAAGCACATGTGAGAATAAAATAGGTACGGATATTTGTTAACAGACATGCAGTTCAAACATTTATATTTGGTTGGAGAACTTTTTTTTTTCAAAATGTTTGTCCGCCTACTCCTTAAAATGTGACAGGATATAACAAATTAATGAGACAAAGCGGAAAATGTGTGTGTATATTGCCTTCCCAAGCTGTTTTCTTTCTCAGTCTGAAATCACTGTGTAAAAAGTGTAATTTTGGGGACAATTATGTGTCACATTTGAGAAAATTAATTTCCTGAAATGCTCCATCAAAATGCATTTTTATGGAGAGGGCTTTCACTTTCTTTCTTTCGTCTCCCTCAGGCTGATTCTGGCCTTCCAGCATTATGTTGGAGCAACAATCAGTTTTATGAAATAATTTGTAGTCTGTCCACTTCTAGCCATTCTGGAGAGAACACTGCCAATCAAAACACCCTTAATGCTTAATTACTATGGACCAACATGACATGTTTTTCTACTGAAAGTAATGTGATTGGTGATATGCGACACATTTGTACTCATAACTTAGAGGGATGAATCCTTTTCAAGGCATACAGCAGATGTAATTCTACAATAACTTCATGTAGCATAGTTTGATACAACATGTGCAAATGCATCTGTCAGATTAAAATATTTGTCTGAGGGAATGTCAGGGGTCGACACATCCTCATAGTGGACATTTGAGTTGAATCCAGACAGATGATCCAGCTGAAAACAAAACTGGGAGCAAAAGTATTGGTTGGTTTGGTGGGAAATAAGGTAAATTGTGCTGCATAAATTGGTTACATGGAGACTTGTAACAGATTTGGTGTAAAGCTTGTTCTAAGTGAAAGGGACCTTGCTGCATAAGGTTTTGCCCCCAGCTGTTCATGTGTCCTTCCACAATAATATCAGCAGTGCTTTTGTGCAAGTTAGTTTGTGTTTATGCCAATATGACAAGAATAACATGATACTCAATGAACAAGTGTGGTACTTGCAGGAAGTACTTAAAGGAAGATCAGGCATCCGAGACTTGAGAGTTGACTGTTGAGAAGCATCCTTATTGATGCAGGAAACTACCAAATTCACTTTCCACAACGTCCTTTTTGATTCATCTTCTAGATTTTATTTTATGACTACCTTAATTCAATTCACAAAATCTTTTCTTTTTTCAACTGGATGGCAATTCTGGCAGAGCAAAAAAACATGGGAGAAACATTCTGTGCATACGAAAACAACAAAAAACTGTTAACACCAAGTAACATGAAGCATACTGTACAGACGGTTACAACAAAAACAACAAAGATACAAGTTTGTTTGCAATGTGCAACAATCAAAGGTAGACCATAGTTTATGGTTAAAGGCAGCCATCGCCTTAGCAATAAAGAAGCCTAGAGCCCTGGACCCAATACCTCCACCCAGAGGGCAGAAGGTGGTTTTCCTGGTGCCAGGGTTAGGAGATGGGAGGTGGGACATCGCAGGATATAAATGGCCTTTCTGACCAGGTGTCTGTTGCACAGAGCGGAAAGAATGAGCTGGGAGACCCCTGTGATTGTAGAGCAGGTGTTCACCACCCTCTGTAGCTTTGTTTTAGGTCTCACCGTATGATTCCCAAACCAGCAGATCAGGAAGAAAGTTAAAATTGAATTAATAAAATATCTATAAAACAGAGTCATAACGGTTTCATCCACTTTAAAAGAATGTAGCTTCCTCAGTAAAAACAATCTTTGTTGTGCTCTGCAGTGGTTGGCATTTTTGTTATCCTCCCATTGCAGTTTGTCATCGATGATTGTGCCCAGATATTTGTAGGTACTAAGTCTCAACTGTGTTGTGTTGACAGCCTGAGGTGGAGTGGGGTAAATCAATCAGCATGTCCTTCGTTTTGCTTTTGTTGATCTTTGGGTCGGAAGATTTACACCAGTCAATAAAATCATCTAAAACCTTCCCGTGCCCAGACTTCTCATTGTGAAGCAGACTGAATTGTCAGGTATATGGTAATATACCTATTCTCATACAGGTTCTTGCTGCTGTCAGTATATAGTATGCACAGTAAGGTGGATAAAATACAGCCCTGAGGAGAACCAGTAGAAGATCCAGTCTCAAATCTTGGATGCCCATGATTATTAGAAGACACAAAATTCAAGCTACAAAAAATCAGGGTAGGGTATCAATCTAATCTAACCTAATCTGAATACAGTTTGGAAATATATCTTTGTCCTTATTGGTATGAAAAATGAAAGACAATGGTTAGTGTTTTCTGGAAATGGGACAACTGGCAGTGTTCATTTATAGGGTACCAGCTTATGAAAAGGAGGTACAAGAAAATAAATGACTAAAATCATTAATACATTATCTCTGTGGTGAATAGACATGTAAGCTAATTAGTACCACTGGCTGAATATAAGGTGTTTCTACAGAATGCTGATAGGAAAATGTTCCATGGAGGAGAATAATGCACAGCCTGATATCCATCAAGGCACAATTTATCAATTTCTTTGAATTTATGATACCGTATGTTGAGCTTGCTGACCCAGGAGCACTGCGTTGTGTGATAAGAAACGTAAGACTAGGATATGTTACTCGACTCCACACAGTACACTGAAACTCTCCTTAGTACAAATAACAAAACACTGTGTTGAAAAAATGATGGAACAATAAAAAGGCAAAGGTGTAAGATCGCATACTTAAGAGATCCAAGAGGAGAGAAGTCAACAAGGAGTCCTAGTGAGAAGAAGAATAAACTATTCTGAAATTATTATAACCCTAATGTAACCCATAGAGTTATTAAATATCCAGGAGACTCCTGTGTTTACTTGGTTTCACCCACATTTCTACCGTATTACACTTGTGTGCTTTCAATTTAATCATCTGCATTGGATATTATGGTAACCCATTGCACAGTGGAGGGTCTGTGGAGCCTATTTAGCTTAAGGACCAACAGTGAATGGGGGTACCATAAACCCAGCTACTCAGCAAAACACATTAATGCACATATTGGTGGTAATGTTGACAACCAGCAGCTATGTCCACTCACAGTATCCAACTCTCTTCCAGGAAGTGTGCCAGTGTCTGCGTCCTTAGACTGTCTGGTGGCGGAGCAGGGCTGCATCCAGGAGCAGTCCTGCCTGGTCCCCTATCGACTGCTGGAGTACTGTGCAGCTGAGGAGGCGGTGTCGCCTCTCGGTCCAGATGCCCGTTTGGAGTGCCTGGAGGCCCAGAATAGCTTGCACCATTACCGCCCCCTCCAGGTTTGCAAGTGTCAGCGGGGCTCTCGCAGGGAGGAGCACTGCCTCAAGGTCTACTGGACAGTGAGATTTGCAGGTGGGCTTAAGCATTGGTGTGTGTGTGTGTGTGTGTGACAAGAAGGGGGTCTTTTTAAGTTCTCACCTGAATAATCAATGTAATAATACTCTTAACTGCTGTTTTAGCATATGATGAGTATGAAGTGTCCCCATATGAAGAACTGAAGTTGAATCTGGTGAGGAACATTGAGATGTCACGTATGGCCTCCATCATGGCAGGTACTACTATAAATATTTAAAAGTTTGCCACAAATATAACAGCGTGTCACAATTTTTATCTCCTGATATACATAACTCTGTTTTCCTCATGACAACCACCAGCTTCTTCTCTTTCTGTGGATGGACAAAACCAGTGTCTGAAGGCAGCCCAGGACTGTGGCCTGTATGAGAAATGTGGCGCCCTGCGGTCAGAATATGTTGTAGCCTGCACCAAGCGAGCAACAGCCTCTGACAACAGCTGTAACCGTCAGAAATGCCACAAAGCCCTGCGGCGCTTCCTGGAGCGCGTGCCAGAGGAATACAGCTTTGCGTTGCTCTTCTGTCCCTGCTCTGATACTCTGTGTGGGGAGCGCCGGAGGAAAACTATCGTCCCGTCATGTTCCTATGAGGAGAATGTGAGAGGGGAGGAGAGAGTGGGCAAGCCCAACTGCCTCAGCCTGCAGAACTACTGCTCCAAAGACGAGCTGTGTAGGTAAGAAGGTTGTTTGGGTGTATTGATACAGTGCATTATCAAGTGCCCTTTATAAGGGTCTTTCAGTATAGAACAACACAGAAAAAAATAAATCAGTTTAATTGTTGAACTAGTAATTGGACACAAATACTACAAAGCTAACCACAAAAAATTGATTAAGCTAGTTGGTCCACATTCAACATAGTGTACAAAAATGTCAACTTTAAAGGAACACTGTCGAGTTTTTGACCTATAGTGGCGCTATGGAGCAATGTTTTGATAAGCAGGTACCATGAGCATGCTTGCAATGTTATACACATCTCAGCTAACTGAAGAGGGTAGTAAATCTGTAGCGGACGAAACTCGTATACTGTTATATCTGTTGGTTTCACACTATTCTAGTGACCACCATTTAGCGGTAGAAACACACTAAGAAACGTAATAATGTACCAGAAAATTGATTGCGATGGAATAAAAGGAGGTGCCCACAAAAAAATCAAGAGGGATTTTTTTTCAGACAAAAACTAAGAATAGGGGGCTCAGAGCAGTTTGCTCTGAAGCGAAGATAATCTACAGTAATTACAATGTATTAAATGATGATGTGTAGTGTCAGAGGCATCGCAGATAGCTCTACAAGGCTTTATAAATATTTTCATTTATCGTTTATCTGTCCAGCTACAACTTCACTGTTATGGTTCTCTCTCACTGCCCTTTTAGCATTGTTTTTAGCTGCAAAAACAAGCTCAGTATCAAATGGCAAACAGACACAGTTAGGTGAACACAGTGGATCATTTAGCAGCTAAAGAGACAAATATTTCCCTCAGAAGTTGGTAGAGACAAAAAAGGAGCTCAAGGAGAGTAAATATTGGACTTACATTCACTAGGTGGACAGAAACACGACTCCAACTGGATGATAATGTTGCCCCGTAACTGCTGGATGTGTAAATAAGCAACTGTTTAGCAAACAGTTGCTTATTTACACATCCAGCAGTTACGGGGCAACATTATTATCAAGTTCCCCAACTTTCATAGAAGTGTGTCCTGTCAACCTAAAAGGTGATGATGTCAGTTTTGTGTTCACAACTAAGTGGCTTTTGTGAGGCTAATTGTACTTTGTACTTTGACTTGAGAAGATTGTGCCAAATCCCTTATTGCCATATTGGTAACCAGTGACGGACTGGGATCAGTAAACAGCTGTGGCATTTGCAACAGACCGGCCCTATTTCCAAACCTAACACCAACCCCACCCAAATGCTAATATGAAAAACTTGAGATGAAACCTTACAGACTCAATAGAATGTAGAAATTTGCAACATTGTAACTACCATGGGGTCAAGAGCTTTCAGCCGATCTGCCCCCCGCCTTTGGAACTCTCTCCCACCAGACATTTGCACTTCGGACTCTGTTTCCACCTTTAAATCCCGCCTGAAAACGCACTTATTCAGAGTGGCATACTCTGTCTCACACTAACTATGCAATCATGTTCTTGCTTATTTGTTGCACTGATGTACTTTATAGTCACATTCATATTTATTTCTTTATCTTTGCACTAAAATTTACCTGATTTTTATTGTTTGATGTACTGTTGTCGTGTTTTTTGTGCCTTGTAAGGTGTCCTTGAGTGCTTTGAAAGGCGCCTTTAAATAAAATGCATTATTATTGTTATTATTATTAACACACACTCAAAACTACACACACTATAATCGCTATAGTCGCTGACATATGCCGACAATGATTTAACACGATCTGAGAGCAGCAGAGCGCTAGGTGCTGTAACACAATACGCTCCACTAAAGGCACAAATACATAGGCTCGGCATTAAGGCACAGTGCATAATAATATAACAGCATCACCAGAATATGAAAAGAGCACTACGCAGCCACAGTTCATATTACAATATCCTCATCAGAACATTAAAAGAGCACTGCACAGCCACAGTTCATATTACAATATCTTCATCAGAACATTAAAAGAGCACTGCACAGCCACAGTATATAATAATAAATAAATGTGCCTTACCTTAATGTGGTTAACAAGCTATGAAGGAATTTACTTTTCTCCGCAACCTTGTCAATCACATTGTTCGAGTCCTTGACGGCATCCAAACTGTGCTGTGATATTTTGCTCCCAAGGCGATGCTTGATAAGCTTCAGTGTGGAGAAACTTTCACATGCCACTTGTATGCGGGAGAGGGTCAACAAAAATGTATAGGTTGAGCCTATTGTGTGATACACATGATTTAACAAGTTCAACTGCTGCAGGAGCTAATAGTATTCATAATTGTATTTCTTACCTGCTCAATTTCCAATTCCTGCCCTCACCTGACCTTTCAATTAGCTACATCAAGGGAATCATGGGTAAATGTGTATAATAAAGGTTGCATGGGCTGCATGCATGAAATACTTTTTGAATCACAATCATCAAAGACAAAATTGTAATTTTTATTATTATTTTTAACAATGCAATGAACCATTCTGAGTGACCCAGACAGCACATATACAGGTGGCCCTTTTGACATTTGTTAACAAATTCAAAACAAATGAGTGGAGCTCTAACTACAGTTGACATGAGGTTCCTCTGTTCTGCATTCATGGCTACCATGTGTTTCCTCTGAAGAGTGTAGCAAAAGCAAAGAAACACTCACAGCCTTCATGAAGTGTCTTCAGTTTCAACTCAAGATATCTGCTTTTGATCATGGATACTGAGTGATTCAGCTATAAATTACAAGTAACAATGGTTTAGACTGTGTGTGCACATTTAATAGATGTATTGTGAACAATGGGAACATCGGGCCACCCCGAGATACTGTCAGCACTGAGGATGTTATTCATACCATCAATACTAATCAAGTAAATCTGCTTTTTTTAAAACTACTTTCTGTTTGACTATAGGATTACAATGCAATACTAATAGTAGACTTTATATTTTGCATAACAAAAACAAAAAAGTTTTTGACTTTGAAGTTTCCAAAGAGAGGTGGGTGTTTTGGGGGACTGTTATTGTGCAGGAGGGCCACCATTACTGGCTTTAGAAACTAAGGGCCAGAAAACAACAACGTTTTTTCACATGGTTTTAATATAACATGTGATTTAAACACAAGTACATACCAATCTTTTCCTGTTTTTTTGGTTTTGCCAAAAATAAAATTGCCAACCTTTTAAAATTGTCACTCTTCTCCCAGTGCTGACACATGAAAAACATTTCATGTCTATACTTCTATATGTTTTTGTTTTTTTTCAGATCCCGCTTTGCTGATTTCCAACACAACTGTCAGCCCTCCCCCGTGTCTGCCTCTGGCTGTATGCGTGAGAGCAGAGCCATGTGCCTGAAGGCCTACGCTGGACTCATAGGTGAGGTGGAAGAAAAGAAATAGAGGCTGAAAGATGGAATAGTTCAGGGGGAAAAAACAGATATAGAGCTACTCAAGAGACTCGTTACTGGAAATCATCAGTAGGTGTCTAACAGTGATATTTTCCTTATGTAATTTTTATTTTGTTGCAGAAAATAAATAAATAAATAGTCAACTGCTATATTGGCTGCACTGGGGATCCAGTCTGCTTTAAAAAACTTGAATTAAAAATTGCGTTTCCAGCAGCTCGGAGAAAAAGATCCAGGTAATATTATTTCCTTCTGTTTCCCATGCTGTATTTTTCAGAAAGTAATTTTGTGTATCTGCAGTTATCAATATCGATAGCTGCAAATGTGGTGACACTGGATCCCCATAGCAACTAATATTGTTAACAGACTGTGTCTCACCTTCCACAGAGGTGTGTGCTGAAAATGAAAATATTCTGGCTAAGGGAAATATTACTCTAATAGTGTTTCAAAGTTGCACTTGTAATATGGCTTTTGCCTTCTTTCTATATCCAGGCACCATCATGACTCCCAACTATGTGAGCAACAGCAGCACAGATGTGGCCCAGTGGTGCACATGTGACGGAAGTGGGAACGAATGGCAGGGCTGTCAGCGTATCCTGCACATGTTCAACAACAATATATGCCTGCGTGAGTGAAGAGTCATGTGGCAGACTGTACAATGCACGTTCAGGGTTGCTTATACTTAGTGAGTCAGAAAGACACAAATATGGTAAAAATTTGAGGTGAACATATGTAAAATGCTCCCCTGCGAGTCAAACACCATGGCTTCAGCCTGCTATGAATGCTTCAAGTTAACTCTACTTCCTCCTCACGATGATGTCAGATCTTTCCAAAGCCTTTGTTGCTAAAGTTGTTGTTAATATATCATAATAAAAGAGAGTCCCAGAAATAAAAATATAGACCTGTGAAAGTGCATACATTAAACATCTAGATGTTGAAACTACAGCAAAGATGAGGGTGCATTTAGTGTCATGTCAACTATGATCATATTACTGTATATATGACACATAAGAATATGTTAAATACAAATCAATACAGGAGCTATTTATGATTATTACACATGGTGATATTGAAACAGGTATTTAAGAGATTTAAGTAAAAGCATGAACACTTTATTATTTGTAAAATTCAATCCAGTAATTTGACTGACAGATTATTTCCAAACGCAAAAGCCAAAAGCAGCTCATCAACTATTACTGGCAATTCCTCTTGTGTAAAGATAATGACAGAGGAGATATTAGATGCTTTTTTCCTATCAAACACTAAATTGATCTTAAGATGCATTTTATAATGTGCATTAATACAGAATTCAAATTTGCTATTATTGATAGAGTGTGCAAACCACTGTTCCGTAAAGTTTTCAGATAAATAAATGAACGCCAAGAGACATTCTCTCTTGAGTCTGGCTGGCTGCCAAATATGAATGTGGTTTCCAAGTTCTTGTGGAGTCAATGAATCCTTTCTCCAGATCTGATAAACATAAAGCGGCTTCTTGTTGAATTGTTGCCAAACCAGCAGGGGTGGAAAGAGCAGCAAAAGATCCTATTCAAGAAGTACTGCTTAGGTATAAGTAACTCAGCCACTATAAAATGCACAGTATGTGTTCCTATATATGATCTTTACTGTGTAAAACAACAGAAGTGAAAGAAATACTAGTTCAAAAAAGTTTTTTTTTAATAATCATTGCCAGCTTTAGTTTTAGTTGTAGCTTTGTCTTTGCTAATAAATTCACACTATTTTAGTGATGCTTCAAGGATGAGTAATGATGTGAAGCAAGTGAAGATGGTCCCTGCTGGTTTTGTTTCAGGCGGTGCCATCAGCTCCATGGGAATATCTGCACCTCCTCCTGTGGAAAACACTCCAGTGCCAGCTCCTCAGCCCTCCACACGCGTCTATAAGGAGAGGGTCCACGTCAGCGTTAACACTCTCCCTGAATTCAACAGCGTAAGAGCTCTCTGCATCTTCGCAGTCGCACCATATGCTGATGTTAGACACTTGTTACAAGCTGAATTGAAGAAGTGGTTGACTGTATATCAGGTGGTAACACTGAGGTATCACAAGGGACTGTAGCAGTGAGTTGGGCCTAGCAGCTCCATGTGTAAACTCAGATTATTTCTCTCCCCCTCCCTCTCATTGTTGCTGAGGATTAGCTGTAGGTGTTTGCAGCATTAGAATGAACCCATACTTTTAATATTTATGTATGCACACCCAGCTGCTCCATATTCCCCATTTTCTCTCCCTCCTAATCCTCCTTATTCTGCATCTCCTCTTCCCACAATCCTCTACTGTACCACTGGTGGCCTGCATTTGACATCCACACACAAAGTTCATTTAAAGATGATGCATTTTTGTTTTTTTATTATTATGTACTGTAGCATTGTGAAATCATAATGTTATGCAAAAAAGTGAAAGTCTCCTGAAAGTTTCATATTACTAAGTGTGTTGCACCTCTGACCATCGTGATGTTGGTGGCTGTGGTCAAAAAAAGTCTATATCTCTGCAACATATATCTCTGAGCCCACATGATGCAATTGTGGAGTCAACAGTTGTGACACCACTGTTGCATCCATCCCCACCTGCCCCTCCTCCGCCCTCTACACCTGCAAATATGACTTCATGTGGAGCTTGGAGGGACCAGATCACACTGCAGAGACTACTCCTGTTCGATGCACCTTGATATTGTCTTCACTTACTGTGTTTGTATTTATGTCACCATTAAAGCACAGAAACAGGTTTTGTTGGACAGATTGGCTTTGAGCCGAGTAACTATCAGATAGTTTTCGGAACTGACCTCGATGTGGGATTTCTGCCAATACATTGTTATTGTTTTCTCAGCCACAGCGATGAAACTAATGGAGATAAAATGGTTGTGGTTTTGCTTTAAGGGTTGATGAATGAGTATTATTCAAAATCTAAGTAACTGGAGGTGTGTTTGTTTGTTTTTTTCTTTTAAAGCACTGGTCCCTTAATTCCTTTAGCGAGCTAACAATCTTTTTTTGCCCCACAGTGTGCAGGAGCCTTCCATGCATGGTTTCTTTTTATAGTTTCCTCCAAATCAGCATTAACGTTAGATAATGTATAAGGTATGTAAGTAAGGCATCATCTTGCTCTACTTACGATAGTGTTACCACCTCTTAGTGTTTTATGCACAAGGAGGCCTCTCTGTTTGAGGTTTTGTTTATTGCACAGGTTAAAATCAAACAAATACACATTACACATGAAAAAAAATTAATGTGGAAGAAGAGGAAAAAAACCTAGGAGGCTTATTGATTACTAAATAATAAATGCACATACTTTAAAGAAAAACAAAGAACAAAAAAGGACTATTAAACCAAAAATGAAAGCTTTATTTTAAATATGAGAAGAAAAGCTTTGTCTTGTTTGTTCTAATGAATAAAATATACAACAGTGCTAATCAAAGATGGTTAGTGTTGTAATTCACTTTTAAATTATGCAGAATTTCAAATAAAATGCAATTAAGATAACATTTTAGTTTGTGTTTGTCCTGGGATTTTGGACATCCCAGATATCTTTTATGACCATGTGCTTCTTTTTTCTGAAATAAAAAATACAAAGTCTGACCCCCAATCTGAGCAACTCTTGTACAACATAGTACAGTAATATGAAAACAGTAATACAACAATTCAAATACTGTCAAAGAAAATAATCAATACTTCTATTGACTTGCTTGTGTTTCTTGAAGTTCTGAACATCCTGAACTCCCCTCCACACTTCACCTGCTCTCTTAACTGGAAAAATCACTCTTTCTCCACTCTTTCAGATGGAGGACAGCGAGGAAGAGGAGCAGCAGAAAGCAGAAAGCGAGGAATTCAACGTAATCCCGCCGTACTCTGAGAAGGACTCTAACATTGAATCTGGGGCCACAGGGAGTCAGCGGGGAGCAGCTGCGCGAGTAGTACCCGTGTTTCCATTAATGCTGCTGCTGACGCTCATCCTGGACTGGGAGTGTTGGAGCTACTGAAGGCTCCATCCATCCTCCTTCCCATCCTGTGCTCACATTTTACACTCGCTACCACTTTCAAATCCATCACAGCCCTCAGAACAAACCACAGAGGACAGTTGCGAAAAGAAAATTAAAAAGCTACTTCTTAACATTTCCTTTTCTGTTTTTCATCGTCACAATGCCCCGCTGCGTTTATTTTATGATTCTGTTTCTCCTATCACTGCCTCCTCAAGAGTTAAAGATATTAGTAGTCTTGCCGTATCTGTCATGTCTTTGCTGGAGTCCTCTCCGGTGAAAGGAAGGGAACAACGTGAGCAGATATATGAGTGCATGGTTGAACTGAGAAGTGCTGTCTGGGCAAATACTCTATCTAGAGTCTGCTTCACACTCAAAGTACATCACCTCTTTTAACAAGAAGCACATTGCCTGAGGCCATCTTCACTTCATGTGCTTCCAAAAACCATAACCAGTCTTCTCTACTGCAACTAAGCCTGAGCATGGCTTTTGATTTCTATTTCATGACTCATGTCACATCCGTTTCTCTGTTGCCCCTTCGGCTCTTCCTTTCCCTCCTTCATACTATGGTTCAGTAAGATAATCCACTTTACAACAAGTTAATAGGAGACTGCACCACTCTTAAACTGCTTTGTATCATTAAAAATACTTCTACTTTTTTTTTTTTTTTTTTTTTTTAAATTGCACCATTTAAAAAAGTGATAAGACGTGTTATCACATTATGTATGAGAGATCTTAGGTCTTTTGAACCTTCACTAAAAAGCAGAGTGCAGCAGTCACCCTGTTCTGCTTCTTTTGTTAGCAAGCCACCATGGTATTATTCCTACCATGGTGAGTGGCTGAGATTTCAAGCACAGGCAAAAGCAATGAGATCAAACTCTATTGTAGAAATGAAGAGCCAAGAAAAGCAACATAAGCAATTACAGCACAATTCAAATTGCGCAGCATGCAGGGAAAGTCTGGAGTAAGGCTCAGGGGAGGAAATAGCCAATTTGCTGCTGTCATACCCTCTCACTTTTTTGTCCTCAGGAGATGTGTTTTTAGTGCTCCTTCCCTTCATCATGTGCTTTAAACGTTGTGTGAGATGCGCAGATAGGGACGGACACAGGAGGCTGTAAAGCCTGCTGGCTGCTCTGATCATTGAGCAGCACATTGAGCCATTATCTCTGCCTGAAATATCTTTTGCTGATGTTAATGATTTTTTCTCTTATGGCTCATTTTCTGGTGAAATTACGCGGCTGCAGGGATGTAGGTGAAGAGAAGTATAGCGAAGATTTTTTAGAGGGATAAACTTCTAATTTTGAGGACCAATTTGCAGCAAATAAAGCTCTGCAATGAAACTTTCTAACTTTACTGCTTCATGAGGTCTCTGGTGAAACAAACTATCAATTCATTGTGGTTATGCGTTCATTTTTATTTATTCACCGAACAGACCTTGCGTTGTTGTTGAGCAGCAAAATGTGATCATTACTATCATAATGTGAAAGTTTAACACACACACACACACACACACACACTTACCTGACCATCTTCAAGCAGTCAATCACTCAAGTCAGTACAATCTTAAAGGCACATCACACCAAAAAAATGGTTTATTGCACATGTTAAAGGAGTACAGCTCTACATGCTCATCAAATCCTACAGCAGACTGACTATGAATGTTGTTGGTAGTATTAATAAAACGTAATTGTTTGAATATCACTTGAGGAGGCAGTATGAACTAACCTTTTCACCCTGGCTATTGGACTTGTTTACATGATGAGTTATTGACATGAAATACTGAACATTTGATAAAGACAGACTGTAAAAAGGCAGAAATGCACTGGAAGCATATGAGCTGTGCTTTTGCAAATGCAGGTGCATCACTATACATCAAACTTGGTTCGGAAATCAATGTAAGGTTAGAGGAACTGCAGTGACCATTACCCACTTCAGGGCAAAATGACACCATGTAGGATTTTCGCCAGTCTTGTTGAAAGCTCAGCTACAGGAGGCTAAAAAGTGGATGAAGAAAAGGCCGGTCATCAAAGCTCTGAAGTGTGACAGAAAGAGTTGTAGGAATGAAAAAAAAAACATGTTTTGAACTTTGGATTGAATATTTGAGTCTAGCTGCTTTCCAAATATACAAAACCAGAACCCGACCACTGAAGAGATGTATTGATAGATAAATGTGCTTAAGAAACATTACCCATCGCAGTGTCGTAGAGCAGTATCCATGATGCTGCTAATTCTCATCTTGCAGCTAAAGCATCAAATTGTCAATAATTACATCCAGTGCGCTCTGGCCTTAATGACTGAATGTGAGTTTACATGAGTTTTCACATTTCATTACATTTGTTCATATTTGTAAACTATGTAAACTAAACACTTGCATCAAACATGGCTTGTATTTTTTGATGAGTTAATGAATTATACATTTAAAAAAAGCTTCTTCATCCACAAATTCATAAAAAATATATATGTGAATACCGTCCAGTTAGGCAGTTTGTAGATTGTATCCTGAAGATCCATTTGAGAGACTATGTACAGTAATATGTTTCACATGCTAACCTTGTTTTTAAAACATATCAAACATGCCAAATGATTTTGACTATGATGTGTAATAATTGTGTAATTTTGTGACATAGCAGAACAGTGTGCCAATTTGTTAAAAGAAGAATAAAAAGCCACATTGGCAATTCCAACGTCTAACAGAGAAAAATTATTTTCATAAATGTTCCAGGAGAAGATGAACACACCATTCCTGATGGGATTGGAACAAGTTTAATGTCAATTTCAGTGCAAATTAGTGTGTTAATCAGTTGAATTTTAAATACATGGTTAGATATATAGCTTGAAAGCTATTTGGACTTACTTACTTTAATTTGCATAAATTACTGAATGCTTCAGAAATTAAATGATAATTCACTGGTTTTTACTGGCTCACTTTGAACAAACCGAGCCAAGACTCTTGTGTTTATACTTTACTCGACGGAAGTGATTACAGAGTTGTGGGGCTTCTCTGTTTCAAGATGACACCAATGCGACAGGAACAAGCTACAGTGGAATGATTTAAAGCAAAAAAAAGAGGCTGTGACAGTAACTGGTTTTAGCCTGTGCGTTAATTATAAAAGTGTATCATAAGGGCCCTCAGACTTTGATTTTTGTGGCAAAATTCAGCACAGTGTCTACAAAGTTAAATTATGCTTTATTAATCCTCCTGAGGAAAAAATATCTACTGCTTTTTATCCTGACCAAATATTTAGTTCTGAGGCCAAAGCCTAAAAGAATTGTTTTTTTCTTCTACAACTGTACTACTGTACTACTATACCACCTAATATTTTGCAGACAATGCAGCTATTGGTGTTTTCAGAAAATGGAGAGCATTTTTTCTGCAGTTCCAGGTATCCAAACTTGTTTGAGTTCTGTACACAGGGAACATTAAATCTGTGTTAATTTTCGTCATGAGTTAATGCAAAGCAGAATTTTCAAATCAACCTGCTCTTAAACTCCATTACCATGCAATGATAACGTTAACAAAAAATTCACAACAGACTTTTTTAATTAGTAGTATCAGACAAAGCCCAAGTGTTACTAATAACATTAACCCTAGCCCTATTCAAGTGTCCCAGTAAGTCATGAGTGTGACAGAGAGCCAGCACGCACAACACCAGGGCACTGAAACTGAATCTGCCTGAATTTGTTATATTATTTACACCTGTTCTTTTCTTACTGTGACATGTTAAAACGTGGTCTGTGAATATGGCCTGTTAATGCTCACTGTTTAAGTTGCAAGAGTCTGCTGAATGATTTGTGGGGCAGTGTTTCCCAAACTTTTTCAAACCACGACACCACTTCCTCAAGATTTCTTGTTTGGTACCAATGCCATATTTGATAGTTGTTCCTGTAGATTAGGCATTAAGGTGTGGGGCAGTTATCTTCCCCTCTTCATAAAAAGCTGTAAGCCAAACAGTTGTCGTGGTAAACTGTCTTTTTATTTCTGTGTTGGGGGCTGAGATGTAACAGCGTTACATACATTTATTTGATCAGTGAAATTATAAGATACACTGATATGGTCATTTAAGGGCAAAAACAGCACTAGTACTAGCTTAGGTAGTTTGTTTGTTTGTTTGTTTGTTTTTTTTGGGGGGGGGGGGGTAAGATGCAAACACAGGGGAGAACAACACTTCCACACACCTCTATCTATATTCATAATGGACGTGACAGTAATCAACTGAGATACTTTGCTAATATCCCAGCTCCATCCCCACAATATAAAAGATAAGCAGTCATGTTAATCATCAATGCATTCATTTGCAGATAATCCTATGTCAACATACAGTACTTGTCCTCACATATTACATGGCCTGCATTAATATGAACTCAGGCATGAACTCAAAATCATACTGCACTAAGGAAAATTAGGTTTTCTTATTAATATGGTAATTTGTGCAGCAAGAAACTATCTAATCAGATCACCCACTTAGTTTCTCTCCAGTCCAACACTGTGTACTGTTCGTGTCTTGGCAACTTTCAGGGAATGTGTCTGACAGATGCCACTGTGTAAACATAAACAAGATTTACCTAAAAAGTGTTTGAAAAGCACAAATCTTACTTAAATCTTTTACTGAAATCAGATTTATAATTGGACCGGCATACTAAAACGATGCTGTCAGGATACTTAAGTGCAGGGTACTTTACGGACAAAGCTGGTCCAGAGCCAGAGGGAATCAGGTATAAAACAATTTAGGTAAAAAGCATGACCTTGTGTGTAAGGGTGATACATTACCTGTGATTCTACTGCTCCATTGATTCAGACTGTGGGCCAGTACAAATATTTTCTGTGTCAAGGAAATATTATGCAGGCAGCTGGAGAAGTAGGCTGCTGGATAGGAGGTTGAATTTGGCCTCAACGTCATCATTGTCAGCACTCACTTGCTTTAGGCGTGTTAGGATTTTTATTAGGGCTGTAATTTTACACTCCGTATATTTTCAGTGATTTTACAACTTTTCTTTGACTACACATTTTTACCCATTTTAATAATATTATATGAACAAACCCTAAAAGGGTGCCTCTGTCCCTGAGCAATGCCAGGGTTGTCTAATTTCTGATAACTTTTTTTAAATAAAGCTCCAAATATAAAATCACACTTGACTGGTGTTAAATCGAGCTACAAACCATGTTTTAAAATTTGGAACCAGGACCTAACCCCCTAACTTGTTATCCAGTGGACTGAGAACAATTAACAATTATTATTTTCTCTTTGTCCATTATTAATGTAATTTTATTCCACTTACCATTTCCTGTCATTGCAGACCCTGGTACTGACATTTGACATGTCACAGTAGGAAAAGCGCATAATAATACAATTAATTATATCTGAATTCCATTCAGCTGCTTCAGTTACGGCTTCCTGTGATTTGTTGATGACATTAGTATCACCTGCACTTTTCCTACTCTGACAAGTCTAAAAGGTCTGCTGTAACAAAGGTTTATTGTCCTCTGTGAAGTCGTAGCTCTAGCCCATCGCCTGACTATTCTACTGTTAATTTACTATTATTCACCTCCTTGTCATGTCTCTGTTTTGCCTGCCAGCCTGTATGACCCTTAGTTTTTTTAGTTTTTTTTTTTTAGACTGGCCGTAGTTCCTTTGGTTTTGCACTTCTGACTGCTTTTGGTCACTGATCAAGTAGAGACTTAAACTCTATAACAATTCCTTTTTTGAATTTGCTTTTGAGTTCTCACTCTCAAGTTTTCTGATGCCTCAAAATAACTTTTAAGTTATATTCATGGGTTAACATTAGCCAAACAAAACAAAACAAAATGTTAAATACTGTCTGTGATTCAACATATAATTCCAATAAATGGATGAAAATTCAGAAATATATGTAGCAAGCAAGCTATCACACTGCTCTGCTCTGTTGAAATGACTGTAACCATATTGTTGAATGGCTATAACTAAATAGCAGTCTATGTAACTTGGACTTTTTGACAAAAAACTTACAAACATATTTACAAAAGGGCATTGACTGCTTAGTATTTGCAAAAAAAAATAAAGGAAAGAGAAATCTGGATTACATTTATAAAAATGTTCTCATGTAACACAGAATGAGTTTTTAAACATGGTATTTTAAGTGAAATAAGAATTAATTGTACACAGACAATAAAGCAGGGATGGACAACACGGTGCCCTGGAGGGCCAAGTGACTGCAAGCTTTCAGCACAATAACACATAACAGTACACAATTTCACCGATTAGCACCCCTTCAACCAGAAAGGACACCAATCAGAGAAAAGCAAATGCAGCTCTGGATTTGATATTAAAAAATAACCATCATTTTGACTCTGATTGTTTTGTGGACAATCATATTCTTGTGTATAGAAGTCTAAATTTGCCTTTAATGGCAATAGTTCAGACTGTGCTTTAAAGGCTGTGGATGTTCTTTTGTGTGCAAGTTGGACATCTTCTGTTGCTATGATATGTTGCAAATGGACTCTTCATACATTTAGTGAGTGATGTTTGCTTAAGGGGCATTGCATTACTTTTATAGCAAGTTGCATTATGTGAAAGTGCTCTGTAGGCAGCAGCATTTTTTCCTTTGCTTTTTTGAGTGCATCCTTAGTTTCTATATAAAGACTGAACTGTACAAGTTGTTTTTTTGCCATATTTCTTTTTTCTTTCCTGTGTAGCTGCACATGCTACACACAGAGAGCAACATAGCTGCTGATATAACTGTATAATTGTGCAAAGGTCTCAAGGTCTTTGCTGCTCTTTGTACTAAAAAAAATAAAGTATATGAGGAACAATGTAACACTTATTTATTTCATTAATGCTTTTTGATGGGTTCACTCCTTCTTGATGACTTACAGTCAAAGTTACAATATTAAAATGTAAAACATTTGATTGTGTTTATTATTCACAATTGCATCATTAAATACTTTATTCTTACTTTTCAAAGTGAACTCAGAGAAAATGACTGTAATCACATTCTGTGGCCTTAAGACCTTCTGCAGCAATAACAACAATCACCACACCTGTACATACAGTGCCTGTGGAGCACATGTCTGTCAGACAAAGAAAGAATGATGCCGTGCAATTATTTTCATCCACATGTGGGAGACCTTGATTTTAATATCCACTGACATTTACTAGGAAAATAGGCCTATTCAGTTTATCATGATTGCATTTTACAAAGTTCCCCCCGATGTGAATGTGTGACTGGAGGTTTTCACCACTTCCGTTTGTAGTGAGAATGAATAATTACTTGTCACCTGTCGACATGGTGTGAAAATGTTAACGTAAAGGTGCCCTAATGGCTTTCTGCAATTACGTTAATGCTTCGAGGTCTATCAAATTTAAATTCTATATATAATTTTCTGTAGTCTCTTAATTATGAGCAGAATGTACATCTTTGGACCATATGATTACAGTACTGAAATGTCTCATGCCGTGTAATTATTATTACTTACTTACTTACTAATTACAGTTAAAACTTTAAAAAGGTGTATAAAGAAAAAAGTAGTCATGAGCAACTTTAATCATCAAGCTTTTGAAGGATTTTATTGTATTGTATTCAGACATATGCCAAAGATTTCTGATGCCATGGATATACTGCACTATTATTTGAAAATTACATTTTTCAATAAAGCTCATAAAATGGGTGGTAACATCATCTACAGAAAACAAAGCAAAAACAAATTTGTATTGCTAAAATGTGTTTTGAAAAGTTCTTCATATGCTACTGCTTGCAGAAATTAACTAACCCTAACCCGCCAAATTTTTCTAATCTTAGTACTACAGTCCATATTTTCCATTAGGTCGCCCTCATCTCAGCCAACAAAATGTGTTCATCTCATCCTTTCTTTTATTAATATCCACACAGCTTCCAAATCTGACTGACTGGGTTGTCACACAGCACTTTATCTTATTACACCAGTGAATGAAGCCTCAGAGGCTTTAGTGGAACAGGGCTGTTAAAACAGCTGTGTAATGTCCAGATCATCAGCCTGGAGCCTGGAGCCTGGAGCCTTTGAAGGCTTTTGTTTGTTTAATGATTCCAGGTTGGTGAGCTTAATTAAATAGTATTTGTTGTTTGTCACTGACAAATCACTCTCCTGTTTTTAATATGTCTTTAAGTGATAAAAGTGACGTGGATGACAGGCTGCAGTCAGCCATTCCCTTTGTGTTTGACGCTGTGTGTGTATGTGCGGTATTAATTCATTGTTATTGTTGGGACTGTCCATGGTCACATTGTGGAATTCCCATTTGAGAACATATGAATCATTATTTTATAGTTCAGACTTGGTTGTGGGTTGTTGCAATAATGATTAGGTTAATGGTTAAAGATTTGGGAAGAGGGAGGAAATTATAATGATTATGGTTAGTGAACACACATATGTAAGCACAGTATGTGGTGTGTGTGTGTGTGTGTGTGTTTGTGTGTGTGTGGGGGGGGGGGGGGTTAGGGCGTATAACATTGAAATTAGGCTTTTATTTTTTTCTAAAATCAAGCAGATAGAAGATGTTTTTCAAGTTTCTTTTATAATATTTTGGTATATTTTCTCACTTTGATATACTTAGATTTTTACAATAATTTATATTCATATCATTGACCTGTAACACCACGTAATCTTAAAATGTACTGTTAGGGTTAGGGTAAATATTACAATTGAAAATGTACCAAGCAGTTTCTATAATATAAATTAGCATCCTGACTGCAAGTGTTGACTATAGACCTGTAATTCATGTCTGAAACTCTGGGACTCTGCAGTAAGTTGTATTTACCAAATCTCAGTTTTCCTTTGTTTGCAAAAAATAAATTATCCCCGCAAACACAAACAAATGCTCAAAGACACAATGCCTCATTGAATGCACCTCATACTGTGGCTGTATATTTGAGAAAGTAGCAATTTACAAAAAAATCCTCCATATGGACAGTAGCAACCCTCACTATAGTTATTATTATTTATATAAAAATGGCCCTACAGTGAAACATAAATGCTGCTAAATAGCTAATATGTCAGTGCTGCAACTATAGGCCTGCCAGGCTGCTAAAGTCAACACATTTTGTGAAATGAGTTTTCCTGAGAATATGAAATGCAGATTTTGTTTTGTGGACATTGTGTTTGTTAACCATGGAAGGATTATGTGATGATGCCATGAATTGGACTCTGTGATAATAGAACATTTATACGCTAAGGGCCAATCTGATTTTATAGGCTATATAGTTTGTAGCTGCAATGAAATGGGTCATTGAGCGTGTGGTGTACTGAATAGTTTCCATTGATGTCAGCAGGAAGTTGGCTGTTGCGTGTGGAGGGTTTTGATTCCTCCTTATGAAAAAAACAGATGACAGAGAGATTTTTGAGGCGGATGTAAAGATGGTAACTGATGATGAACTCATGAGTTTAATCGTTCATGGGATGATACTGTGTAGCAATTCCTATCACAGGAGGACGTACATGAGGACAGGTTTGGTTTTTCCACAACCTCGATTCAGCTGAGTTTCCTCATGTCTGCACAGTTCAGCTTCTGACCCTCCTTTCCTCCTCCTGTATTTGTTCCATAACCATTTATTTTCCCGATGGCCCTGTGGCCTAAGTTGCACCTGCCCTACTTCATCCCATCAAGTCTGAGCTCTAACTGTGCCTGTTGGCTGTGTCTCTTTGGTTTAATTTGCATCCCACTGAAGCTGTGCTGCACCACTGACTTTAGACTCCAATGTGTTGTATTTCATTTGCAGCAGTATCTTAACACACGCACTTAAAGGAAAAATTTGACATTTTGGTACATGCTCTTATTCTCTTTATTGCCAAGAGTTATGTGAGAAAACAGCGCTCTATTTTGGGGTATCAATATTTTCATCTAACGCTGCAAGAAAGCAAATAAGCTTTTTTCAAACTTTTCCTTTAAACCTTCTAAATAATTTGGATAGGCTTACTTCCCCTGTCAATACAAAGCCACACGAGGAGTGCTTTAACGTCTGAATCTGCTCTTTAACATTTTAGTTTTCCAAAATCTTACTGGGATTCTGCAGCGATGAAATCCAAATGCCTGATAGTGTCAATCTATATCTATCCATTTTCCTACCTAGTCTTACTACATGCGGACCAAATCTGTCCTCAACACATCTATCAAACCAGATATCTGAGGTGACATTTCAGACACCACGGGTTCTGATTCTGATGAGGGATGAAGCGTCATTATATTCTGTTCTGTCCTTGTCAGGCTGCTATAATTAAGGGAAGTGGTCCCCAACCCTCTGACACACACACACACACACACACACACACACACACACACACACACACACACACACACACACACACACACACACACACACACACACACACACACACACACACACACACACACTCAGTCACCTTTGGCCTAAGTCACTTTTGGGGCATTTACATAGACGTACTTTAATTTCCTGGAGACTTAACCTAACCTTTACCATAACCTTTATCACTGAGCCAAAAATTAGGGGACACGGCTTTTGTCCCCAATTGCACAAGCCATTCCCAAGCTATCTTAAGTCTGGTTTGTGTCCTTGAAAGTGACTTAAGTCATACCCCCAAACATACACACATGAACAACCAGTTAATTTAGACAGGGCCCCTTATTAGGGCCCGAGCGGCGACTGCAAGTCGCCTGGCGAAAGGCCTATTGAAATTGTAATGTTTATTATTAGGGCCCGAGCGGCGACTGCAATTCGCCTGGCGAAAGCCCTATTGAAATTGTAATGTTTATTATTATTATTATTATTAGGGCCCGAGCGGCGACTGCAAGTCGCTTGGCGAAAGCCCTATTGAAATTGTAATGTTTATTATATTATTATTATTAGGGCCCGAGTGGCGACTGCAAGTCGCCTGGCGAAAGCCCTATTGAAATTGTAATGTTTATTATTAGGGCCCGAGCGGCGACTGCAAGTCGCCTGGCGAAAGCCCTATTGAAATTGTAATGTTTATTATTATTATTAATATTATTATTATTATTATTCCGACATTTCGTGCCCCAATTTCGCCCCTTTCCCAAATGCGAAAATGCTTATACTTTTGCACGGACGTCCGGCCTCATCCAAAATTCGATATTTTTGGGTGGTCGCACATGGTCGACGCAGAACGGCGGAATAGCGCCCCCTACAAAGTCCAAAAATGCCCATAGGGAATTTTGCTAACATCTCAAGACCTAGCTGAGCTTAAGTTGTGCTCTGCGCATCCGTAGGTCAAAGGGCGTGTCTGCCAGGGCTCAACTTACTTTGGCGTGCTCGCCATGTACATACGAGTGGCTCTCACGCCCACATACTTCATCCAATCAGCTTCAAACTTGCTGGACATGATGATGGTTCCGCCCTGAACGTCCCGATATATTAACTTCCCACGTAACTCATAGCGCCCCCCGGTGGTAACAGGAAGTTAACTAAGATTCATTAAAATTACATACTTTGCCCCATCAACTTCATTCAGAACCAGTTGGTGAAGCTACATTATGAAGACTGTGAAGCTACGAGTAATGGCGTCCGTGTGGCGACGCGGCGACCATCAATTCCTCGCCATGAAAATACATTTGGCTTTTTGATGGCTTTATTGAACTCGTATCATCATGAAAATTGGTACACAGGTCCAGGATGCCGACCTCAACGTCTCCATTCGCTCATAGGCGATCTCACTCGTGTCGCCCCCTAGTGGAAACAGGAAGTGCCATATTTTACATCATCATTGTGCGATTTCCACAAAATTTCACATGTGTAATCACTGTCCCACCCTGAACTCAACCGCTTGTGTTTTGTTACACTCTACTGCCCCCTGGTGGATGAACCATCAACCTCTCATAACTCCTTCATGCTTTGTCCAATTCACTCCAAACTTCACATGACTGATGAGTGGCCGCCCTGAACACACCAGACCACACCAGACCATATGTGTAACTACCTGTGACTGCCCCCTACTGGATGAACGAAACATTGCATTTTTGGCCTCCTTCCAGGTTTTTTCTCACTTTCTGCTTCACGCCACAGCCCGCCATGCCTCAGGCCCCGCGGTGGCATGGGTGAGCGAGGGCCCGCCATCGCCGCTTGCGGCTTTAATTAGGGCCCGAGCGGCGACTGCAAGTCGCCTGGCGAAAGCCCTATTGAAATTGTAATGTTTATTAGGGCCCGAGCGGCGACTGCAAGTCGCCTGGCGAAACCCCTATTGAAATTGTAATGTTTATTATTATTATTATTATTATTATTATTATTATTATTATTATTATTATTATTATTATTATTATTATTATTATTATTATTATTATTATTCTTCCGACATTTCATGCCCCAATTTCGCCCCTTTCCCAAATGCGAAAATGCTTATACTTTTGCACGGACGTCCGGCCTCATCCGAAATTCGATATTTTTGGGTGGTCGCACATGGTCGACGCAGAATGGCGGAATAGCGCCCCCTACAAAGTCCAAAAATGCCCATAGGGAATTTTGCTAACTTTGTCCTATGCTCACAAAATTCGGTACACATATGTATAATACCCACATATGCAAAAAAGCCTCTTGACCTCATGACCTCAACCCAACAGGAAGTCGGCCATTTTGGTTTTGATTTTTCCCGCCTAAAATTAACTCCTCCCACAGCGTTTGCCCGATCAAGATCAAATTAGGTACGCAACATCTCCAGACTAACTGAGCTTAAGTTTTGCTCTGCGCATCCGTAGGTCAAAGGGCGTGTCTGCCAGGGCTCAACTAACTTTGGCGTGCTCGCCATGTACATACGAGTGGCTCTCACGCCCACATACTTCATCCAATCAGCTTCAAACTTGCTGGACATGATGATGGCTCCGCCCTGAACGTCCCGATATATTAACTTCCCACGTAACTCATAGCGCCCCCCGGTGGTAACAGGAAGTGAACTTAAATTCATGAAAAATACATAGTTGACCCCATCAACTTCATTCCACTTCTAAAACATGCAGAACCAGTTGGTTAAGCTACATTATGAACACTGTGAAGCTACGAGTAATGGCGTCCCTGTGGGGGCGTGGCTACCATCAATTCCTCGCCATGAAAATACGCTTGGCTTTTTGATGGCTTTATTGAACACGTATCATCATGAAAATTGATACACAGGTCCAGGGTGGAGACCTCTTCCATCTGATAGGGGTGTCGCTCATGTCGCCCCCTAGTGGAAACAGGATGTGCCATTTTTTGCATCAACATTGTCCGATTTCCACGAAACTTCACATGTGTGATGAGGGACTGACCCTGAAAACACCTGCATGCATCCCATTACTGCCCCCTGGTGGATGAACCATCAACTGCTCTCAACTCCTTCATGCTTTGTCCCATTTCCACGAAACTTCACATGTGTGATGAGGGACTGACCCTGAACACACCTGCATGCATCCCATTACTTCCCCCTGGTGGATGAACCATCAACCTCTCATAACTCCTTCATGCTTTGTCCAATTCACTCCAAACTTCACATGACTGATGAGTGGCCGCCCTGAACACACCAGACCACACCAGACCATATGTGTAACTACCTGTGACTGCCCTCTACTGGATGAACGAAACATTGCATTTTTGGCCTCCTTCCAGGTTTTTTCTCACTTTCTGCTTCACGCCACAGCCCCGCCATGCCTCAGGCCCCGCGGTGGCATGGCTGAGCGAGGACCCGCCATTGCCGCTTGCGGCTTTAATTTTTCTTTGTTATTGATTTGGTGTGTGAACATACAACAGCTTGTAGTTTTATGATCAACCAAACAGCTGCGAAAACAGAAAGATTTTAAATTAAATAACTTCCAACATTTTACATATTTTATGTAAAAGGTAAAAAGCTCCTGTTCCAACCAACATTTCAAACCGTTTTGAATGAATTCAGTAGAATTTAGTCTTGAAGAAGATATCCTGAACTAACAGTGCAAAGGGATTTATCTAAACTAAAATAGCAGTAAAATAATTCTATGGGATATTGAATATGACTTAAGAACCTCTGAATTGTTTAACAGGCCAAAGCAATTCCACATTCAACTTTTTTTTTTCTCTGTGAAATATCTTCTAATATACAACAAAGAGCTTCTGCACAAGATAAATAGCTCAAATACCTTTTGCACATTGCAACAATGGTGCACATAAATTGTTATTAGACTCAGAAAAGTAATCTAAGCTTTGAATATTGACCCACAGAGAAATGACACACAGATGTTTGTATGTAAAAACAATAGATAAGAGTAGGAAAGCTCTACAACACAGGCAGGGAGAGAAAGAAAGCTAGAGGGACATAAGCCTTAGCCAAAACACAGCTGTTGGCTGAATAAGTAAAACCACTGGGTGGAGGAACAGAGTGATGAGAGGAAGCAAGAGAGAGGAGCTATTCCCACAGAGTCTATCAAACAAAGACTGAGAAAACAGGCGTATGGGAGAATGTGTGTGTTGTAGCAGACCTTCCATTTTTCCCCCTACGATACTCCATTACAGGCAGAATTCAAGAGTGAAAAGCCAATGCAAACAGACCTATAAGTGACTGTGTGTGAAGAACTAAAACAAGTACAAGGAGAAACGAATGCATTAGTTTATTTTCCTACAAAACAAAACTGCATATTTTTTAGATGGCCAAAAGCAGGAATGAGAGGGATTGAGAGGACACAGAGTGGCAGCTTTTGGAGGGGGTGTTGATGGTGGTGATGGGGTGGTGGGGGTGGAGGGTGGAGGAAATGTTTCTGTGAGAGAGCATAGTGAGAGACATGAGGCAACAGATGGAGAGAAGAGGCCCAGAGCTGCTGATAGCAGTGATACTCCAGAGAGAAAGAAAGCAGTGTGGAGGCGAAGGGGGTGAAGCCCTGGGTCCACTGAATAACTATCAGAACCTTATTAGGAAAAGCAATAATGTGACAATCTATTGATATGTATGAGGCTATTATGCTTGAGATGGTGGTACTGCAAATGTGCGGGTACAAAAATAATGACAATTTTGATTTAATATTTAAGCAGTAATGGTATTTTTTTTTCACCTATGATTTTATTTGTGTTTAGTGCTGATAGAGTATATGTCCTAATGTCTCATCATCTGCTCGGTTTCTCTGGGCATAATGTCTGTGCTTAAAGAGAAGAGAGATAGAAAGAGCAAGGGAAGAGGGAGGAGGAGGAAAATGAAGATGAAGTGTTTGATGTATGTCTTCAGAACAAGAGTGGCCTTAATGATAAAACACTGCCAATGAATAAGTCTGCCAGTGGACGGGGCAGTACTGTCAGCGTAAGCATAAAAGGTGATGAGTGAGAGCTTTGCACTGTTAAACCTTCATGCTCCAGGATGCACAGTGATGGAGGCACAGAGGAGGCCTGTGAATATAAAACATAGCTGTAATTAAGTGCTGACTTAAAAGTGGCAGCACCCACTCTGTTTAGCCACAAATGAAAAAACATGATTTGTTTCTGAATCAGAAACCTCAATTTTCAGTAAATGTGACCAGAATCACAAATTTGTTTACAATTTCAGTCAATGAAACTCAGCATGTTTAATCTCTCTTCATTACTCCACCAAATGTATGAAACAACTTATTTTTTAACCCAGTTGTAGATGTGACATGACTCTATAAAAGCTGTCATAGAAAACATATTTATTCAGCAGACATGTCAGACAGTAATTTTCATGCCAACATTAGTGATTCAAGGTTTTTCTTCAACATGTCTTCTGTGAACTTTATATCAAAGACCGTAATAAATCAACCTTCTTTGAAGAAACTTGAAATTGTGTGTGTGTGTGTGTGTGTGTGTGTGTGTGTGTGTGTGTGTGTGTGTGTGTGTGTGTGTGTGTGTGTGTGTGTGTGTGTGTGTGTGTGTGTGTGTGTGTGTGTGTGTGTTCATGTATGTAACACATTATGAGGACCATAGCCACGATTGTCACATTGTGGGGACTCAGCTCCCATCTGGGAACATAAAGGTTAATGCCTGGGTTCGGCAAGTAACAATTATGGCACAGGTTAGGCCTTCAAGGAATAAAAGACGGTGGATTTAATGTTCTCACAATTAGGACAAGTGTTTTGGAGGTAAGTACTAGGTTGTGTAATCTATATCAACATTGTTAACTACTCCATTTTCAAGTTAATATTATTCCTATTCACTATTGCAGTGCAGTGTAACAAGTCCTTTGAAATTAAACGACCAAATACAACATTTGACCATGTGCACCTCAAAACAACACATAGTAGCCTTTAAAAAAAATCTAACAACCCTATTGGTAGTCATCAGCAGGACATGACAACATTGTGTGGTTATTGGCAGGACAACATCATTTGTCTGTGCTTTCCAAAATAGATGCAAATTACTGTTAAAAAATGTTCAAATGATCACTCTAGGCCTTTCTCAGTCTGTGTTCTTGCCTGTACTCAGTCACAGCCCACTACTGTTCCAATTCAAAATCCACATCCAGCCATGTAAAGATCAAATGCCCAGATGTGTACACAACAACTCAATGACTATGTTGTATATAACAGTGAGTAAGTCATTTTCCGTTACATAAAATTCATTTTGTTTTATTAATTTCATCAGGAGTGTTTAAATTTCGTAAATGTTTTAATTCGGCAATGTCATCGCTATCCATCGCTGCTATGCATAGGTTATCCATTTTAATCTGATTTTACAACTGTTTAAAAAACAAATACAACACTACTAAAATATGTATATGAATACATTCGTATATTTATTAGTATTATTATTATTATTATTATTATTATTGTTATTATTATTATTATTATTATTATTATTATTATTATTATTATTATTATTAAGTTTTCATTATGTAACACATTACAGGTTGTTATGTTTAATGTGTAATTCTGCAAATGGTAATAATTGGGCTATTATATGTATGGAGATATATGTCCAGGTGGGTTTGGTGGGGTGGTCCCACATTGATTGTTTTATTCCCACCGCTGCAAGCTATCAAAAAAAGATTTCATTTTAGCCAACAGCCACTTTTATCAGACTTGAAAACCTGCTTTGAATATATTACCATGTATAATGAAGTCAGTGCTTTAAAGGTTTGTCAATATCTTGTTTTGCATTTGATTTTCATTACCTTTTAAAATCATGTTATAATCTGGATAAGAAACTCCACTCTACTGTACTTTTTCATATGAGCACAATAAGATATCTCAGATTTTTTAATTTTTTTGTTTTTTAATGAAAACTGAGTTTGTAGGGGGAAAATGGTTCAAAGGATTGTCAGTGTTTGCTGATTTGTACACTCATACCATCACTTTGCCTATAAGTACACTCTTGAATATCTGCTAGCATGGCTGTAGACTCTTGTGTAATGAAGTCGAGTCGCACTAGGTTATATTTCACCTTGAGATTTTAAAATCCACCTTGAGATTTAAAGTGCTTGTATTTATACAGCAACATTTTACACATACACATGCACACACACACACACACACACACACACACACACACACACACACACACACACACACACACACACACACACACACACACACACACACACACACACACACACACACACACACACAACATGAAAAAAGAACATCACACTGCCACAGTTGCCCTTGTCTACACACAAAATATTATGACATTATAAATGCCAGCCAGAGTGTGTCTGTGATGATGTCACTGCACTTACTTCTGTTAGACCCATATGAGCCCTTTGCTTCCAATACACTTACCAACATATCCATATGTCACCATTAATCTCTGAAAGATACAACTAAATGCATTTTCATGTGTATTAGTTAGTAATTTTTCCATTTAATTTCAGTAAGAGTCAGTTCAGGTCAGATGTCAGCTGATTCCAAGCTGTCTTTTTGCCTTTGAGTACAACAGGGCTATCGGTCAGACCTTAAAATTCTACAGTCTGGTAGCCTGAGGTTTATACAAAAGCACTTCCTCTCTACTGAAACTCGCACAATGGCAGAGGCCCTTTTTCAGACTTTTGCTTTGCGGGTAAATTATGCAACTTAATGGATTCATCTCTGCTCTCCTCTGCTCAGATAGATGGGATGGAGAGAATACAGTGAAATGGCCGGGAACATGGAGAATTACGATGGGATGAAGAGATATAAGAATAGGAGCACAAGTAAGGAAGGAGAAGGGGAGATGGGATATCTCACAGGTAACGATACAGCCAAGTGCTTTAAAGCTGTAAATCCTCGTTTCTTTGAGAGATGTTTTTTTTCTTCTTTCTCCCTCTTACTCTACTCTCTTTCCACCCCTCCCCCAATCACATCCACAGAAACACAGAAACTAACATGCACAAACACACTCCAACAGACGAACCACTGCACTACTTATAAAATCCAGCTATTCTTATGGGATAGCCTCAAGCGTTGGTACAGAAGAAAATATGCTCTCACGTTGATGACAAGGGAGTAGAGTGTGGGTAATTCAGCTTTAATACCAGGAAATGATCATTTGAACTACCTGTGAACTGAAGCCTTTCAGCTTATGCATCATAATGCTCAATTTCCTTCTTATTGAGCTCTTGACAATGTAGAATAATGAACTGCATTGTGAGATAATTCAAATTTTACTGGTTGCTTGCAAAAAAGGCTACCATTTATCTTCAACTTGCATAAACATGCTCATGTTCTTTTTGCACCAGGCCACAATGTTCATAACTCACTCTTTATTTTATTGCTTACACTCAAATTAATCTGTCTATGTTCAGTGCTTGAATTATCTTTGGCAGTGTCAGGATATCAATGTTATTGTATTTTCTACAATATATTTCATTTTTGTTTTAACATCATATTTTTTCCATACTATTTATATAGTATATTCATTATATATATATTCATTTACCCATACTGTATGTCTAAGTATTTTTCATACACACCTTCATCTTTAGCCTGTTACAAATAATATTCAAGAGGTGTGCCATATTCAAAATTCATATGAGTGTGTGTAAGTGCAGGCGCAATTCATCTGAAGCACTTTGCATGAATTTGTTGGGGTTTTATCAGTCCAAAAAGAAGAAAGTAAGAAAAATGCAGGTGGCAGGAAACAAAATGACAGTGTGAGACATGGACATAGAGGGGAAAAAAGCTTTCTTTCGTGTAGAATTTGGCCTCAAAAGGTATGAAGTGTGATTGTGGAGTTTGGTTTGTGCATATGTATAATCAATTTGATTGGCAAATAGAGTGTGCAAGGAAGGTAATGATGCCAATGTGTGGGGTTACTGACATGAGTTGTAAGGAAATAAATGTCTTCCTTCTGATGGTAAAGACAGTCAAGTCACTGCCAAAAAATAATAATTTTAGTCAACTTTCTCTAAAAGCAACTGAATGAGAAATTTCAGGCATGGAAAATTCTGAATTTTAAAGTTTGATTGCAGAATAATGGGTTTGATATTACAAGTGAAGGCAAAGTTTTGATAGCAAAGTCTGATAACAATGTGTGGAAAGTGTTGGAGATAGAGGGAGTTGGAGTTGGAGTGTGTACAGATTAAGAGTGGTATTAATTCTGACCCATAATCTCTCTGCCTCTGTAATTGAGGTCACACACCAAGGGAGCCTGAGTTTAGAGAGAGGACTGGCTTTCTGCTTTGCTAAGCTCTAAGGATGGAGCAAACAGACACAGAAATTAACTGAGGGGATGCAATCCTCCCCAGACCTTCTGGAGTTTGTGTTTAGAGACAAAGTAAGGGGAGGCAGCAAGGGACAAACTGAGGATGACCTCAGTAAAGCCCAATAGAGGTAAAGTTTGGTCAAATTAAACACAAGACTAAAGGGAGGTTTGGTCAGTGTGAAGTTCAACTTGAGCCCAACTATTCTGAAACTCAGCAGTGTTTTCAATATAATTTACAGAAATGTCAATAGATAACGTGCATGCGCAGGATTTTAATCGCATAAAAAATAAAAGACAGCACCAAAAAAAAATCAATGAGTTCTCGACATGCAAAAGTTGGTCTTGTAATTATGTTTTAGATCAATACCAAGATGTAAAAATAAAAACACATTTCTCCTCCTTAGAGAAAGTCACAGTTACAATAACCCTTCCTGGAACGTTACCTCCCATAATGAAGACCTCAAAATTAAAAAAAAAAAAAAGCATCCCATCATACTTAAACTGCACTTAGCTTGACATTGTGCTCATATGTGGTCCCATCACATCAATCCTAACCACTGTCCCTACTCTTAGTTTCTCAGCGTCTGAAATTTCACTCCTCTTTTCGCTCTGTTCTTCTGCATCTGTCTGAGATCAATATTGTAATAACTGGAGAGGAGAAAGCCTCATCATAATCAATAAGAGCAATGTATAGCTTGGCAGAGGTAGACAGAGAGAAATCATTGTGCCCAACAGCGGAGCTGAATGTTTCTGACACCTCATTCATTACACTATTGAATAATCCATCTGTCACAGCCGCAGAAGAACAGAGGATGGAGTAAGCTGTGGTGGGAACACATCTGCAGGCGCTCACAGCGGGAAGAAGACCTACAGAGAACTTCATATTGGCTTTGATTAAACTGAAGACACATATGCTTAAGAATATATTAATGTATCCACAGGAGTCTGGAATCAAGCCTCAAGGCTGTCAGAGTGAAGTCTCAAGTCACACGTGTTTATTTGGAAATCAGAGGTCAATTCATTATGACATGACATATTTTCGATACTTATTATGTATATATAATATATACTTAGATACATCACACTGCTGTACTGTCACCTTCAAGGCTCAAGTCAGGTCAAGTATAAAATAAGTCAAGTCTCACAGCTCTGCAAAAACAATTACAGATGGCAAATCATGACAGAACATGCCTAGAATATAATAGTTTTTTCCCCATACATTATCAAGATATGTGTGCAGCAGCGTGAGACAATCTGTGCACTCTGTTTTGAGAAATGTTGATTGGCTCTCGTCAAAACTGTGATGGATGACAATTGCAATAAAACCAGCTCAAAACAGAGAAAATGCACTGATATCATCATTATATGTCCATTAAAACCTTTAGATTTATTTTCCTACCACTACACTATCCTAGCTGATACATCCTTCGGGTATCTTTCTTTAGCTATTTCTAATAAACAGCAAACTTGCAAAACTTCCTGCAACAACTCTGCAGATATTAACTGAAGTTTGAACATAAATCAGTCCCCTCTCACTGCTTGAGGTAGTGACAACATGCAGAAAGTTTTTTAAGAGAGCTATTTCATTCTTCACAAGTTCACTAAACCCTAAGGTATGGAAAAAATCCATGCACCTTAGCGGCTTATCAGTTGCCATTGCCACCAAAAAACTGAAACGTGGTTCTAGTTTCTGGGGACAAGAAGGACACTTACTGATGATGTGATGTTATCAAAACAGCTCTGGGATCTTCAAATCAGATTAAATTTGGCTTCATTTGATCAAAATGATTGCAGCTGCCGTACATAAGTGAAACCCACCTTCAATTAAATCATTACACCCTGAACATAAATGCAGAGGTGGCAGGAGAAATACCCAAACATAAGATGCAAAGTCATCAGTTCAGATCCACATATGTATGACAGACAGATTGAAACACTTCCTAAGAATTGCTCTTGGAAGGGCCTGGAGGGACTGTCAGTTGACTTTAGTGCGCTTTAAACTCAGGGCTAATAGGGATGTGCTGTTGGGAATTTGTGTGCATGACAGCTAAGCAGAAAGGCAGGCTTTGATTAGTTACGGGTCCTGTGCAAAGTGAATCATTGCACAGAGAACAGACGTAAACCTGAACTGAAAGGGAAAGAAAGGATCAAATACTGCAGAAGTTCAAGACGGTTTAAGAAAATTAAAGGGCAGAAGCAGCATCTTCTCTGACTGGACTTGATGCATTTTAAGGTCAAAGACCTCTCACCACTTACAAAAACAACAGAAATGTTTTGGTTGACCATAAATCATTCTGAGATAACGCAGACATTACTCATGTATTGCTTATATTTTCATGACAGTCGTGGCAAACTCATCACGAGTACAATCATGTCAAGTGCCGCAGAGACCTGTGTGGCATCTCAGCCAATCACAACACGTGAAATCAATTGAGGATGTCAAAGTGGATCATGGTGCAGAACAAAGAACAAGTTATCATCAGGATAACATAAGATCAACTTGTAGCTTTGTCAGTAAAGAGGAGAATGCTGTCTTTTATAAAACGACCTTAACAGATGAAATGTGACAGAAAATTAGAGATCAGAGAACCTTTCAAGAGTCAGCGCCGGTCTAGTCTGGTGTTGTTTTCAGAGTATTTCACACAAAGAGGAACTCATTAAGATGTTGTGATTCGTTTTGATTGGCTGATGCAATGTTTACACTGCTACCACTTTTGGGAAATAAATTAAATCAAGCTCAAAACAGCAGTAATAACAGACAAGGACTTGTTGTAATGACATCAGGTCAGGGCTGAAATAATTTCATCTATTAGCAAATCATCTGACAGTTTTAGAGTTAACTTACACAATATTGGAGGCGTGCAGGTGGTCGAGTGGTTAAGAGCACATGCCATATACACAGTGGACCCTGGTTTGAGTCCCGACCGGCTGACTTTTCTGCATGTCACACCTCCTGTCTTTCCCGTAATTTCCTGTCTCTCTACTGTGAAATAAAGGCGTCTATGTCAGAAAAAATCGTATACAAAAAAAACCTGACACAATATTCATTTCACAGACAGCACATGTATGTTTTTACTCTGTCACCTTTCTAGATCGTCAATGTCATCATCGTACAGTAAAATTATGTGCACCTATCTTTCATTATTTTAATACAACTAACACAACAATTAATCATTTATGAAGGTTTGCAACATCTGGAAGAACTTTTTATTTCAAATTGGTATGGTAAATGAACTGTACTTATATAGTGCTTTTTTTTGGTCTTTTGACCACTCAAAGCGCTTTCACCCTATATTTCACATTCACCCATTCACACACACATTCATACACTGATGACAAAGGCTGATATGACTTTGACAATGCAAGCACGGTCACTTCATTGTGTGTAAATAAATGGAACTATAATGCAAAATAAAGGTAAAGCCTCAGTCAGAGGTCAATCCACATCTGCCACCTAGACCTGGCCTCCTTTGTCATCCAGTTGATCTGTCCTTAGAGAGACTGGGCTAAGGCCTATTCCGATCATAGCCAGCCAACAGGAGTATGGTCCTTATCATGTTACACTCACTGGCCGGGAGCTCAGGGAATTTGCAGCCAAGCGGGAGGATGTGTTGACACAGCCAGTCCAGCTGTTTTTTACTTAGGGGCAGCAGGTGGCCAACATCACAGAAGCTACTCGTCTCAGTTACGGGTGACTTTAAACCTGTAAACCTCACCAATAGAGTGAATGATAATTTTTGGTATGGGAGTGGCCTATTTAGAGTGCCTGGAAGGTCAAGTGAGCAGTTTCAGAATATGTTAGTCAGCTTCTAATGCAGAAAACAGCAACGCTGACAAGTTGTCTGCAGAGACTACAAGTTATGTTTTATGGATTAGGGACCTGCAGACACCAAGAGCATGTGCTAGTGAACAGCTGTAAATCATGGAAGAATTGCACTTTACCTTCTTCTACATCCACTTTTTCTATCTCCTACAGCAGATAATGACCAGTTAGAAGAACGAAGAACAATTCACTCTATCTTCCTGAAGTATTTCAGCTTGCTTAAAGGCTGCATCTATGACGAGCCAGTTCTACAAATCCATTTTCTCCCACAATGACTTCAACAGCAAAATAAGGCATAGTTTCAGGGTCAGCATGCAGCATTTATGCTGTATTAGACAGTGTTGAGAGGAGAGAGTGAGGAAATTTGGGAGAGACGTGGGATGGATTTGTTATAAAGGTCATGTTTTGGATTCAGATCGATCATATGCACCTGGTTGAGCTTTACTTTTTTTCTTTTGCTTCCTCCTCACATCTGTGTCAATTAATCTTACTGAAGAAAAGGTAATTTGTTGGGTTTTTTTCCTCATGCATCCATGTTAGCGTGACTTAAGAACTCCTGAAAGAGCAAGTGACAAGATGACAGATTGGGGAAGGAGTGAAATGGCAGTGAGAGATTCTTCTGGACAGCTCCATAGTACTTGTTATTCCTCTAATGCATAATGATTCTGGAGCTGTTTACTCCCTGAACTTTAATTGGCACAGCTCATATAGATGTGCAATGATTTCCAATAAGGATCAAGAATGCAAATAAAGTAAAATGGAGCCATGTTTGAAAAGCCACTGTGTTCCCCTGTTATCTTGTCACAACTACTAACACTGAAATGGTGTATATCATGTATATATGTATGCATTTCTAACTGTTTTATAATGCATTTCTGACATGGCAGTAGTGCACAAATGTCTCTATTGATATGGACATTTCTATCAGCTATTACGAGATACCCTGCAGGCCTGGGTCTGTTACCTTAAAAACAGCTGAAAAACCTCAATGTGCCACAGAGAGGAAAGAAGTCAAAGGAAAGAGAAAATTACAGACAGAGAGCAGCTGTGATTTACCCCAACAAAATTGTGAGGAAGACGTACAAATAATACAAGAGCAGCCAGGCCAGCGAGTGCAGACAGATGGCAACATCTGAAAGCAAAATGAGAGGAAGAAATATGAGTGCAAGTACAGCAAAGAAAGATGATGCAATAAAGCTCTGACACTACAGCAAAAGATGGAACTAGAAGAAAGAGATGGATGGACGGAGGGTGAAATAAACTAGAAATCAGAGGAAATTTTTTTTTTTTTTTTTAAATGCCGGTTGGCAAGCAGCCCTTCAAACCCACACATTTACAGAAGATAGAGACATGGAGCAATAGAAGAGGAGAGGTGGAGGCACAGAAGTGGGTGGGTGGCCATCAGTGCACAAGCTCGAAGCAATGAAACATTACGCCGGGATAATGAAGATGGTTCTGCTCGGTCACACTCCACATTAGCCCAGAGTCGGGCCGACCCCAAAGTGTCAACAAGTTAATAGACTGGGTATCAGTGACTCTTTCACACTGCTGCTCCCTACCACAAACACAGATTATTTACAGGAATTTTGTGGATAAATAAACATAGATATCGCTACATGGAAATTAATAACACGGCCAGAGCCCCAGTACAGCCAAGGGTGTGATCATTAATGAGCGTGTAGAATTGTTGATTGCCATGACTGTGAGGGGCCACTGGTGTGACGAGAGAAATTACACACTGCTGGTGTTTAATGGTGTTTGAGTCTAAAAAAACACAAAGGTAGACACATGATGTCATCTTGGTGCTTCTTTGTCAGAGGTCTTTTGTTCTGTGTGGACAGAAAATTTGAACATTTGACAATAATTGTTTAAAATCACAGAAACACAGTGTAAAAAGGGCATACTGGTATTTTGTTCCTCAATTTGATGTATTTTGTAAAGGAGATGTTGGAGTGTATAATGAAAGGAGTGATTGTTCAAAAATTAAAATAAATAGGGTGTCAGGTAGTGAGAGAAAGTCATGAATTTTACATAAGATTCATTAAGATATAGTTATAATGTACCAGCATTTGATAAAGTTACACAGACAATCAAACACATCCAAAATAGGCAGTAACTTACAGGAGCATTGGCTAACTTGTTTTCCTTGACAATGTAAAATTGCCAAATTCTGTATTTCTTAAGTATCCTTTAAAATCGATCTGGTATCACTTAAATTATTCAGTATTATGACCTGTAAAGCATACTGATACTGATACTTGATACTACAACAAGAATTAAGCTTTCCTCCTGTCTGTTACACATTCTGAATCCCAGTGTTTGAGGTGTTGGTTGCCTCCTCAGGGAAGTGCTCAGTTAGAAGTCATTCAGTTTTTTGCAGTCAGGACCAGGCTGAACAACACGATTCATTGCAGGACTCTACACAATGAATGCGATTTAGTGCCATACATTCCAATGGCATTACGATGAACTCTAGCTGGTTGGAGCTCCGTCTCCATCCTTTAACTTTTAACCCAAAGCCTCCGAGCCATGAATTTTAATTTTTCAATCACTGATGAAATATACCATTCTTTTGCCCTCACATAACAAACACATGAACAGAACTGAGAGGGTAGCAGCCACATGCACATTTGTGAGCGCTGGATGGATTCTTATTTTGGCTCAGAGGGTGTTTCTCTAATATAATATATTAATATGTGACGTTGGCAAAACAGTCTGACATATTATAATGTCAAAATTTGCCAGCTGTCTAATTATAAATGCTAAGATATCTTAAGGGACTCCAAATCTCAAAGTTAATTTTGATTCTAATGCAGTAAACATTCAAAAGAGGCAGCCATAAACAAGCCAAGCATCTCAAGTTTTTATTTGAGCAGAATTAAACAGAGAGGGAGCTCTTTAAGACTTGCAACCCTCCATCTTAAGCAATTAAGTGAAGATGGGATTGACAGGAGCAGAGAGCAGATGCAGGAAATATGACAGACAGCCAGACTCTCCAGTGTGCTACACCCAGTGCTCTTAATGCTTTGGCTTGTACATAATTTTACAGATCAGCTATGATTATATCACTTATTAATTCAATCAGTCAGCTCCAGTTGACTGCTCTTTTATTAGTGCTGTCTTTTACTAATTCACTCCACAAAAGGCAGATGTGAGTGATGCAAGCAAAGGAAAAGCAAAGGAAGAACAGAGAGGAAAGACAGAGACAGACCTTTGGCAAACTCTGCAGTGATTGCCTCGAGTCATTTGAAAAAGGTTTTTAGGATGAAAAATTGATCCATAGATCTATTTAATCCAGAGCTGACTCAAGAGTTGTCCTTTAGAAGCAGACAAGACTGAAATAAAAAATGGGATACTACAAAGATGTTAAATTTTTTTTGACATTTAGAGGAATGCCACAGTAATTGAGCACATCAGAGGCCTCCATTATTAGATCATAATTACATCACATGATAAAAGCTTTAAGAGGGTGTTACAGTGAGTTCATTTCAAGGGCTTTAAGAATATACAATATTTATTACTTGGGGTCATACTGTGTATTTGTTTTGCTTCTGACACATTAGACAAAAAACATAAAAAGACTAGATTAATAATACACTGTATTGTATTACATACCTTATTGTGGGTATGTAATGTACTGATATTGAAGTTTGAACCAAAACATGAATTGTGAAAACTGTAAAAACTCTGTGCACACTCCTGCCCCAGTGTTGACACATGAAAAATTAATTTCTCCTTTTCCACTTCCATCTCTCTCTCTTTGTGTGTGTGTGTGTGTGTGTGTGTGTGTGTGTGTGTGTGTGTGTGTGTGTGTGTGTGTGTGTGTGTGTGTGTGTGTGTGTGTGTGTGTGTGCGTGATTGTGTGCGTGATTGTGCGTGTATATGCACGCATGCAGTCAAACCTAAATAATGGATGGATGTCTTCATCCAGTGCTGGCAAAAACGTCTTTGAAACTCTTTATTTTTTCTCAAGAGTGTCATTCTTTAATCAGTTTTTGACATTTCAGTGGTAAAAATTCAAATAGTCTTCCTGATGTGATATGTGGAGATGTGCCCGCTGTTCAAGAAAATCATAAGTAAATCAATTTCTTTTTCTCTTGTTTTGTCATCTTCTTTGACAAGCTCATTTTTATAACAGGTGCTATAAGAATAAATTCAACTCTTAAAATCAGCTCTTCTCTCTGTGCACCAGAGTAAGTCATTTATGTAAAATAATTAAATCTGACTTTAAAACAACAGCTCAGCCACATGCTCTTGATTGTGTTTCATTAACTGCAATAAATCCCAACCACAGAAAAACAGAATCAGAATAGACATTTCCCCTCTCTAACTATAAAGTATGAATAGTTGATAACCCTTAAGATATGTTAACCTCTAAATACATTTAAAGAAAGGTAGGCACCTTGTATATGTAAAAAACGCCACTCAAAACTAAAATTTAAGTGAATATGCAACTATAGATCAACGTCTTCCTGAACATAATTTCTACAAAAACTAAAAGCAGTGAGTCTGTTTTTCTTTGTTTTTTTATCAGCTTTCTAGTCATCATAATGATTCCTTTGTCCTTATTCACATATTATCAGTTTTTAATTATTCTGCTTCGTTTTTAATTAATTTTGTTTCAAGGCCACTATGTGTATTTCAGAGTGAGAAACAAAGAGCAATACAGAGAAGGAGAGGAAGTTTTTTTTTTGTTTCCAAATGAATATAGCTTCCTCCCTTTTAAAAACCATCTGCAAGCAGGAATAATGCCAAAAGCAGTCTGAATTGAAGGGATAAAGTAGTGGCATAATGGGGACTCAGTGATATTTCGCCTCTCTTCAAGCCTTGATGAGGTCTTCAGCATTCTGCTTCTTCTGAGCCTTGATGTCAAAAAGAGCAGTTCACTGTCAGCGGTTGCAGTGATGCACATATCTTCACACACAACGATGTGCTGTGTGTGATGTTTTCGTGTCAGTGAGTTCATCAAGTGTCCCAAGCTGGAGGGAACATAACCCAATTTGTGCACTCGAAACACTCCCTGAGAGAACCAGTGTGATATGGTCAGACAGTCCCAACAGAGCCTTTAGGAGCAGGCGGTGAGCATCAGTGTTTGACATTAATGCTGCTTGAGTGTCCGCTGGGGCATGTCATCTGTTGCCTGTCGTTAAGGAGCTCAAAAGCCACATTGGTGTGGTTAATGTTACCAAACACGATAACAACGCTTACCGTGGGAACCTTCTATTGAGGAGATGAGGTGAGCCAATTCAAAAAGGAAGGCAGTATAGCTTCATGCAGGGTGTAAATGTCGGCCACAACAATGGAAATGAACTCTGCTCGGAGGAAGAATGGACTGTGTAAATTTCTAGTGAGGAGAGAAAAACTGTTAAATGCTTCCTGGAGATGTGGCAGCAGCAGTGTGTAACCATGAACTGAACAACCTCACCTTTAAATTAAAAGGTTATTTCAGTTCACCTGTCAGCATGAAAAATCGAGTGGTCTGCAGGGGTCATTTCCACCTCTGGTGTAGATGAATTTTTTTGCTCTGAATAGTATAATTTTTTTACCCAGGCGGTTGAGCATTTAACCCCTTAAAGGCTATGGCTTGTCATCGACGCTCAAGTGCAGAACCAGACTGGCAATTAACTTGTTATCACAATCATCTATGCTGTAGACCTCCATTGCTGTCCAAAAACTATTAACACATCAGTGTGGGTGAAAATGTGATGGTTTGTAAACAAACTACCGTGACCAAACTTTTCCTGGTGAAGGAACATGTCACCCTGTGCAGCAGTGTGGCTCATTGACATTGCATTTGGCAGCAATGGATTTCATTGGGCAACAACAGAGGTCTATGGCACAGAGCAATACGATATATCAGGCTTTGGATACACACACAGTGCAGTTCATTGTTGGTTTGGCTCTACACAGGAGACTTGTTAAAAATAGTACATGCTATCTGACATATATGTTCTGTATCCGCTCTTCACTGAAGTTGTATGATGTTTACACTGAATGAAATATTCAAATCCAAGAGTTCATGTTTGTTTGTGCCTGCCACTTTTCATGAAATGTAAATATACTAAATGTCTAATGCATTATTTCATACAGAATTCTTATTGTGTGTGAAGTATATGGCTTTTTTTTAAAGACACCAACAAATTACAACTAGAATTTTAAATACAATTCTGTGAGTGTAAATAATTTTGAGATGACTGACCCACGGGCAGGTCAGTGAGGTTTATAGGGTCAGCATGGCAGTGGCAGTAGCTGAGGCTAGAAAGGTCAAGTCTTTCGACCTCAGTGTTGACTTCTCGACTTCTGGGTGCCTAGAAGGGAGCCGTTCCCAAAAATGGGTATGAACTCTGATGTTTAGCTGTCTCAAATAACCACATATGACAAGCTGGTTTGCAGATTACATTTACATTGATTTTGGGTGTCGTCATCCTCAGTCTCTGCACAAGCAGTAGCAACAGTAAGGAACACTTTGTTTTCTCACACTGATCACCTGATGTTCTGAAAAAGAGCCAATTTACAAGAGTCGACCAGCTTGAAAGGATATAATAGCAACACACACGTTTGATCCCTTTCATCCATTACCTGACAGCATTGCACCATTTGGAGGAAGGAACAGAGAACATGTAGTCCTGTTATAATTTAGTAATATCTCTTCTGGGTTATATGGAGGAAAAAGAATTGCTATCAGAATTCATGTATAAAGTCATGAATCATTAAATATTAAATGAGATATATACATAGCCTTGGGTGCAACAACCCATCATCTTCATCCAAACTGAGTGCTGCCATTTTTGACCTGAATTACATCTGTTGATAATTATGTTTGACTGGCTTATTACATATCAAAATTCATCCATGCGCCATAACTCTTGCAGTTGACCGGGGACTCAGCGATATGAAATGATTAAAAGCCTGTACTCAATGAAACCCGGGGCATGATGTTTTTTTCAGTTTCAGTTAGAATATGATGTAGTATCTGGTTTAAATCAAGGCAGAGTCAGACTGACTAAGTATAATTTGTTGTTACCAGTTGGTAACATGAGTGCTACCAGCTCAATGTAGTACAGAGCCACAATCCATGTTGCTCAAAGGAGAGCAAGAAGGGTATCACATTACAGGAAATAATAACACTTGTGTAAAAGCATATCGCTGACAGAGATTTTCCATATGAATTAGTTAGCTACATGTTCCCAGTGTCCTGTGGATTTGACTGGAGGGGGAGGGAAGGTTTGCACGTAACATTAGAGTTATTGTGTCTGCTCCCGCTCCTCTCAGCACCTGTCCCAAAAGGCAAATTAATCCTGTACCCAAAACATATCCCCCGCTCCCCCTCTGTGCACAGACATGACACATCTGTCTCAGCCATTATCCACGGCCTGACATGTTTCTGGGACACATCACATGCCACCTTGACGTGAAGGATGTGGTTACTGCTCTGCTCTGCCTGACTGGCACTTTCTTTTTTTTTCTTTTGCAGAAGGCTATCACCATCTTTTTCTATCTCCCCACTCTCCCCATATAACCTCAATCAAAACATGTTCTTTATGGCAAAGAACAGACAACAGAGAGAGCAATAAAATGTCAGACTTTCTCATTATCCACAGTGTCATGATAATTAAAAAAATCCAATAAATAAAATCCAGTGCAGACCAGACCTGTGTGTTTGTGAAGGCGGTGTGGTGCAGTGCCCAGTGCTCAGGTGGTGGCTGCCCTGATGAGACATGGCTGTTGGCTGTTCTCAGTCCAACTAAACAGCATCAGCAGTGGCCAATCACAGGGTCCTGCGCTGAGCCCCTGAAGATCAAAACTACAGAGACTGAGCCTTTCTTGGATACAGAGCTGCAATATGAAATGAGAGAAGAGGAAAAAGTAAGAGTAGCCTACTACTTTTCAGAGAAGGAGTGTGCATTTTCTGGTTTTGCAGCAGATAAATCCTCAACCACATAAAGCTCATTGAACCTTTGATCTCTGACAGATATACCGAGAATTATTCTTTTTATTATAGCCCTAGTGATGCAAGTGATTCTATAGCTCAGGAGGTAAATATTATTCCCACACTTGTGATAGTGTCCGTGCTTTCAGTTTCTGTGGTTCCTATTGAGAGTTTGGAGGGTGAGAGGTACAGTAAAGCTCCTGATGTCTGAAGTTCCTATTGAGAGTTTGGAGGGTGAGAGGGACAGTAAAGCTCCTGATGTTCTTGTCATAGGATGGGATCTGTCACTGTCTCCAAAAGCCTCAGATCCTCCAGCTACTGCTGAAACTTTTTGGACTGATCGGGTTTGTCTAGTTAGCCCAGTGGGTTCCTGGCTAGGTTGTTTTTGTTTGTTTCACGGTTTGGTTTGTTTTGCTTTATGTTTGCCAATTCATTCTGCCTTTTTGCATTGCTCTTGTTACACCTGCTCTTTTAATTTACCTCTCAGGTACTGGGGTTGCTCAGTGGACCCCTGATGTCATCTTGGGTTTAATTTGGTATTATCGTGTATCTTTGCTTGTTCTGCAGGTGACTGATTAGTGTGACTTGATACCCATAAGTCTTGAAGTCCTGTCAGCAGTCTAATCGCTTCCTCTGCACCCGTCATTCTGGTTTGGTTGTGTTGTTTTAGTTTATTGTTTTGCACTTTACAAAACCCCCACACACGCTCAACCACATCACGCACCACTGAATCTACTGATTTCCACTATCCATATTGTGAATATTTAATTGGCACTTTATGTTGGTTTAATTTAATAAAGTACTCTTTGTTTAACCGTTAGCCTTGGTAATAATCTAAAGATAATCTATAGTCATTTCTAGATTCCCATGCATAGACAATGGGGCATTTTGGTCTAAAAAGTGACTTTTAACAGTTAAAAAAAACCCCTCTTCACATCAAAACGACAAATACTAGATTGAATAATTCTGCAAGACATGACTTTTTACAAACAACTTTGGCTGCCAAGGTGAAAGCATATGCACACAAAATAATAATAATTAAAAAAACAATCAAGCACATTTTGGCATTTTCCCCTTTCAATTACACAGCTGTCTCAAAATTCTGTCTCAGCAGCTCCGTCATGCACTTCACTGCCCCATACCTGCAGGATATATGCGTGTGTGGGATGTTTAAGTGAAGTATTATAGAGGCAAGGAGGAAAATAAAATGTGTGTGCATGTATATGTGTGTGTGAGAGATGGAGAAAGAATGAGAGAAAGACAGACCTGAGATGAAAACAAGAAAGTTGGGAAGGGCTGAATGAAAGTGGTGGCTTAAATGGCATGTCTCTGCACCCCTTTCAACCTGCTCAGTGAGCCATGTGCTCGGCCTTGTAAACTGTGGCGCTACTTGATTACTTTGTCAGTCTTCTTATGTAAGTGGCTTTTGCTCTGTGGAGAAAATAGGGAAACATGTCCAACAGAATATGTCCAACAGAGAGTAGGAAGTGCAGGGATGTGAGGGGAGAAGCTGCATCCAAATGAAGGAAAATTATATTCTGCTGTCTTGTTTTTTGACATGTGGGATTTTATGTTTCATAGCAAACCAAACAACCAGAGCCTCAGTATCATGTGAAACTTAATTGGAGGACTTATTCTCCCTCCGCTGTGAATATAGTTTTTAAGAATCTGTCATCCATATATCTCCTTAAGGAGACCGGAGGTACCAGAGACAATTAATTTCAAACACCAAAGTCCCAGTTCAGTTCCAGCTAAATTCAAGCAATTAAGAAAGACATCTGAAACACACTGCTCCTGAGGTAGCTGTCAAGGACATAAAAAGAAGGATGTGGACGGTCAACTTCACTGTCAGGTTTGTAGAGTAATTCTGATAATACAAGCAGATGTTCATAGTCCAGCAAATTCAAGGATGTTGTCACAGATTATCAAAATGTCTACACAATGTTGAAAAGCTTTTAAAAAACAGTTTTTCTGTAATACACTAGATATATTTCTTCATGCTCCTACCGAAGGTGAATCACGTTAGACAGTGCCACCTCTAGGCAGGAATAAGTAAGTATGAGTATTACATGCGTATCATCCATCCCCATCTTTCATCCCTATGCTTTAACCTCACCAAAATGTAAAAGTCCAAATTGTATATCTAATGGCAGAGCAAGCAGGGTTTTAGGTAAAAGGAGTATCTACAGTATATAATATAATAACAGGAATATTAAATAGGTAAAGTGAGGCTTAACCAACATTTACTTCAAGATGCATATAATTATTTGTTTGAGTAAGACTAAGACTAGGAGTACACAGTTGAGTTTCTATAATATTGAAAAAATGATATAGTTCCCACAGCTTTTTTGTTCATTCAAGAACAGATCCTGTAAGCACATTATATACCAGATTAAATATATTTCACGGACTAATGTACCTGTCTACTGAAGATTATTTCCCCATATATGTCAATTTCCTTTCATGAATATGCCAAGGAAGTTTTTTTATTAAGAAAATAGCATTGTATAGCATGCTTGTTCTACTCAAATACTACCAAGCTCATGTGTTCTCGTACACTGAATAGTCAATGATAGATACACACACCAATGTATATTGAAAAGAAGAGTGTGAGAGTTTACTGATCCAACATTGGCCACATGGGTTCTTTTTGCTCTTCCTTTCTGATGGATGAGCCACTGTGGACCTCAGCCTGTGCCAGATCTGTGGTCTAAATAAAACAGCTTTGTGCTGTCTGTGGTCACTGTGTGCATGAAAGCCATCCAACTCTTACAACAGAAACATCTTGGTTGAACAATATTTGAAGAATGAGCCTTCTCTATGATCAAAGTGCATTTGGCAGCTGTCATGTGGGTTTTGGTGCTAGCTCAGCATGCACCTGTTGGTCTACTGTTTCAAGGGTGCATGCTGGTGCTGGATTTATTGATTGTGCCATTCTCATTACATACATTTGAACCTTTGAAAGGTGCAGATTTAAATTCCTCTAACTTACAACTGTTCTGTCTTTTTGACTTGGTGTGATTGAACTTTTGGTTAACAACTCCACTTTCAATTAATCACGGTCTTCATTATTTGATCTAAAATACAAATAATTATATTGTGCTTATTCTAATTAGGTTTATCATTTTCAGAATATATTAATATGAATATATAGGAAAGAATATTAATATTATGTATATTGTAGAAGAAGCTGTTTTCTTACTTATGTGCATTGTGACGGGAATCCCAAACCCAATGGCACTTCTGATATTAATGGACAGGAACATGATGAGCCATGTTATTCCTGCAGCATTGAAGCTGGGGCGAGCAGAGAGGCCAGTGACAGGAGTTGGGCAGACAATAAATTAAAAAAAACCCAGTAATGATACAAGAAAGGGTCTTTGCCTTCAAAATTTGGTCCTGAGTTAGAAGTTAATTAAGTAATAAATCGCAGCTTCCATGCAAGCAAATGCAGATAATACTGACAGTACCGCTGCAGGGTTCATCACATCACAAAGTATTTACACCTTATGTCCTGGTAAGACTTAGATCCACTGATAATGAATAATCTCACACTGATCACATTCTGGTATTTTTTCAAAGCTTTGTTTGTTTCCAGAAGGTTTGGTTGTTAAGAAATACTCAAAAATGATTGTCTTATCCAGGATCTAGTAGAATTTGTGGAAACTTTATTAATTTAAAGTTCATGACACAAATTATATTCGGTGCCTGTTCTGCATGTAAATGAGATGCTGCAGAAATTTTGTATTGTAGATGAAAAGTTGCTGCATGGTTGCTGAAAGTGTTTTCTCAAAGTCAGGTTAACACCACTGTATCCCTTAGATCCTTAAAAGAGTTGTCAGGCAGGTTTGTGGTCAAACTATTAAACAACAGCATAAGATGAACAAAGAGAGGGCTAAGAATAGATTTCAGGAAAGGGTTTTTATTTCTGCATATAGTACCTTGGAAATTGCACTGTGGAGTCAGCAGCAAGCATTTGAAAACTGGAGGTTATGCTATTCCTGTGTAAATGTCGTATACCTGCATGATGACATGATGAAAACTAAGCTGGCATGTGTGTAGTACCAGCTCAAAAAATATCTCAAAACAAAGCCTAGTCACAATTATTCACCACAATGATTTGATTGGAAAATTAACATTTCATTGCTTTGTTCCAGTTCAGACCAGTTATTCTGACCGTATCCTTTGGGTATAAACCTGAAAAGTCAGGGATAACCTTGCTCTGAAGCTGGGGTAAGCCGTGGGCTAAAGGTGGGCATATCCCACATTTGAAGTTTTGAGTGTAAAATGACTGTAAGCTCTGAGCTAAACGAGTTGTAAGCCCTGAGTAAAGAGAGATCTCCAGATGATAAATATAGAGTGAACAGCCATGATAAAGTTATTAAGTCTTTATCCAGCATGTGATTACAGGTGAGGAAAACAAATCAGCAGCTTACTCTTTCTATTTTAAAGGGGTACAACACATAATATTTGATCCAAAGAAGGTACATGCTTAGTTACTATTTTTAACTGTGCATTGTTTACTGATCAACATGAATATAATTACTGTTCTTGATCACCTATTCTCGGTAATGTTGTTTAATTTATAATTTATAATTATTAACTGATAATTTAGAATAACAAATAACATGTTTTCCTGACTATATTGACAGCAATCGATTCATTATCTTTAAGCAGGACGTGAAGACAAGTTGGGTTTCTATTTATGTATGTATATGAAATTTTGCTATAGAAGAATGTTTCTCATCAATAATAACTCAACAGACATTTAATCAAAACTCGCAAATAAAACAAAGTGGATTTTGAATTTGAGTCAAACTTTAATTTTCTGGTTTAATAATAGATTAAGGTCACAGCAAAATAAATATTTATTTAATTTTAGGAAGGGGAAGTGACGTTATCTTGGTGGGCGGGACTAGCGCTTTGTAACTTCCACCAATCGCGTGCTTGCTTGGTGAAATATGAAAATGGCGGCTCTCTGCAGTGAGTTTGGGGACCTGGTTCAAATCAAGAAACAGCTCATAACAGCGATTTCGCTTTGTAAAGAAAGAGGACTTTTACACAGCGCAAAGTGGTGAGACTGGCTGTGATAAATGTGCCATTAAGTGCTTGTCTTTTTGCTGTGCTACCTCAGTAATTAAACATTAACGCCGAGTGAACAGCCTGTTAGCAACATTAGCAGTGTCTCATTTTAACACAGTAACGTTACGTTGTTTGAATTCAATAAACAGCCTGTCAGTGTTATATTCCCGTCCAGACCAATGTTAAATGATTAGGCACGGAAAATATTCACAAAGATGATTTTTATGTTGTTATATTATGGAGAGGAAAGTGCGCCTTGGGACCAAAACACCGTGAGCTAAAATAATCGATCTTCGCTATTATATTATTATTTGTATATAGATCATGTCTTTGTATCTGTGTAATTAAGATATTGTTATTCCTTAATGCCTGGTTTAATCTGTAGTTTGTTTCTAGCTTTTGATTTTGGGATATAGGTACTGGATCAAGTTGTAGAAATACAGCACCGTTATGTCACAAGCTTTCTGTGTTTACATTGTAGGGCTTCTGAACTGGCATTTGCTTTGGACCCTCTGCCCAAGGATGCATTACCCCCATCACAGCCTTTTACTGAGGTTTGTACACTCCCAGTCCCCCATCATTTCCCCTTTAAGTGGCTTTAGGGTTCAGAAATCCTTTAATTCCTTATTGTATATCAATATGGAATAAATTGACATTTGTTTGCTTGTTCCAGCTCTTAATTTAAGATGTATGTTTACACTAGATTAAATATATTATTTAAGATACAATGACACGTTTCTTTTCTCAGTCAGATTAAAATATTCTACATGTTGTGCTTATTTTGATACATATTCCTCAAAATTGAGCCTGACCCCACACCAGTGAGCCCTGAACACAGAGGATGTGAATCTTTAAATGCAACTAACATCTATATATTTTATCTTTAAGTAAGTATTACTCAAACAGGAGTAAATAGTTTATTTGTTGGAGATGGAGTCAGTGGCACAGAAGAATATATGTATCAGGGTTGTACCTGATATATATATATATATATGTATATGTATATATATGTGTGTATGTATATATATATGTATATGTATATATGTATATGTATATATATGTGTGTATATATATATATGTATATATATGTAGGTTTGTTTATTTGTTAGTAGAATCAATTCGTCATTGATTTCATGACCTTTTTTCATAACATGAAATATTACAATACACATTCAGCATTAAAAAATGAAAGAGTCAAATGCACACAAGCAAGAAAAGCCAATAAGAAGTGCAACGTTGCAGAAAATATCATTAGTGCATCTAAGGTTAGGTTTGCCAGTTAATGTAAATCAACTTTTTCTCTCTGTCAGGAAGAGAAGGTTTATACTGCCCCCTGCTGACAGTTGTCTGTGTATAAAGGAAAGTTGGCTTGTTCTTGTTTTCTGAACTGGCCCATAAAGTTAATGCTTTATGAAAGCCATTTATGTTTTTCAATTAGATTGTTTTACAGTAATGGAGATTACTTGATATTGACGATTGGGATGACTTTTCTTTTTAATTGTCTGTTCCAAATACAGGAAGATGCACAAGACCTTGATGCACTTACACTGGCCAAATCCTACTTTGACCTGAAAGAGTATGATCGTGCTGCCTACTTTCTGAAGGGCTGCTGCAGTCAGAAGGCTTATTTCCTCTATATGTATTCTCGCTATTTGGTAAGGGTCTGTAGGTACCTGACATGTTGACAGTCTTTGTAATTGCAATCAATGCTTCCACTTTGATTTTAATGCCAGTGACTGATTTCAAAGGTGTCCTTCTTTGTCAACAGTCAGGTGAAAAAAAGAAAGACGATGAGACTGTCGACAGCCTAGGTGAGGACTTATCTGTTTATGCCAGCAATAGTAATAATAATTTTTTTATCCTTTAACACTGAACCTTTTTGTGTTTTTCTGTGTTGCGGCAGGTCCTCTGGAGAAGGGTCAAGTGCGAAATGAGGCTTTGCGAGAACTGAGGGTTGAACTCAGTAAGAAGCACATTGCAGGAGAGTTGGATGGGTTCACCCTGTACCTGTAAGAACCTTTTTCCAAAGTGTACACTTTTTTTCTTCAGATTATACAGAGGAATAATTGCTCATAAACTGTGTGTGTGTGTGTGTGTGTGTGTGTGTGTGTGTGTGTGTGTGTGTGTGTGTGTGTGTGTGTGTGTGTGTGTGTGTGTGTGTGTGTGTGTGTGTGTGTGTGTGTGTGTGTGTGTGTGTGTGTGTGTGTGTGTGTGTGTGTGTGTGTAAACACAGGTATGGGGTGGTACTACGGAAGCTAGATCTGCTGAAGGAGGCAGTGGAAGTGTTTGTCGAGGCAATTCATGCTCTTCCTCTTCACTGGGGAGCATGGCTGGAACTCAGTAACCTTGTCACCAACATTGAAATGGTAGCTGCTTTTCTGTTTACAAAAACTGTCAAATTAATCCAAGAAACACAGCTGCATGATTTTTAAACCGTACTTATGTCTCAGAACAAAACATGAAACAAAAAACCCCCCAAAATGTTCTCATTTGATCAATGCAAAGAAACAGAAATAGGCTCTGTCCGAGGTAATTCAATTTATCCCTCTATTGTGGTCTTCTGTCCTTTCTCCCCAGCTGAAGTCACTGTCTCTGGCAGACTGCTGGATGAAAGACTTCTTTATGGCCCACATGTACACAGAGCTACAGATGATCAAAGAAGCATTGCAGAAATATCAGAATCTCATTGAGGCCGGATTCTCTAAGAGCACCTACATCATCTCACAGATTGCCGTTGCCTACCACAACATTAGAGGTTTGTCTTTGAACTTTTCAATAAGACATTTGCCTGTTAGAAGAATGTCTTGGGGATTGGTTGAATTTTAACAATAGTCTGTCTGTATTCCTTTCAGATATTGATCAAGCTTTGGCTCTATTCAATGAGCTGAGGGACCAGGATCCCTATCGCATTGACAACATGGACACCTTCTCCAACCTGCTTTACGTCAAAGTGAGTTCACCACTTATAACATGATTCCTTATTGATTGGCATTCAAAAATTATTTATTTACTGGTTTCCCCTCCACATTGACATTATAGGTCTAAAGAATATTGATCACAAACGTATTAATGGACTAAATAAAGTAGGGGTATCATACAGAAGTATCAGGAGTTCACAGCATTTTCCAGCATAGGATAGATGCTCTTGTGAGGACGCATTAAACTTTTTTTTTTATTCCATTATATTGATGATCACGCTTGATACTTCCACAGAGCATGAAGCCAGAATTGAGCTACTTGGCCCACAACCTGGTGGAGATTGACAAGTATCGAGTGGAGACGTGCTGTGTTATCGGTAAGCACTTGAGCCTATCCGATCAACACAAATGCTACTGTTTACAAAAGTACAGAAGCAACATTCTCCAGCACAATTTTTCCATTGATAAATCAGTTGATAAATCCAGAAAATGTATATAACAATGAAAATTAATTGCATGTAATCTATCAAGGTACAAAGCATGATGATTGGTTACATCTTCACAAGTGCTAATAGTTGCTATGTTTTCTCTGTTTTCAATGGTAAATTATTTGTCAGCAGGCACACAAAATATAATTTTGAATTCTGCTAACTTTTGGTGGACATTTGGAGTTTTATATACTAAAAGAATAATTTAACTTGTGCTTAAATAAACAAAATCAAGCGCCAGTGCTAGTAGGTCACATGTCTCTGTAATAAGTTGTGTGTCTCCCACAGGTAACTACTACAGTTTACGCTCTCAGCATGAGAAAGCAGCTCTTTACTTTCAGCGGGCCCTCAAACTGAACCCTCGCTGTCTTGGTGCCTGGACTCTCATGGGCCATGAATACATGGAAATGAAAAACACCTCAGCTGCTATCCAAGCGTACAGGTCAGCCTGAAGAAGTAGAGCACATATTGATATTGTAACGTCTTGTTTAAGGACTTTTAATGATGGAGCCTTTAATTTATTGCTTGAACTTTTACAACAGTGTGATAGAGTCAAATCAGCTGTATCATTACTGTTTCCTCGTCATGCAGACATGCCATTGAAGTGAACAAGCGGGACTACCGTGCCTGGTATGGTTTAGGCCAGACGTATGAGATCCTCAAGATGCCTTTTTACTGTTTGTACTATTATCGAAAGGCTCACCAGCTCAGGTATGGACTATGACTAATTACAAGGTCTGGATATTAAAATATGAGATGCTCATAAACCAAATGGACGTACTATAATGTAATCTTCTAGGCCCAATGACTCCCGCATGTTGGTGGCACTGGGTGAGAGCTACGAAAAACTATCACAGCAAGTTGAAGCCAAGAAGGTATGCATGTTACAAAATGTCTGTTTCCTGGTTTGTTTACTAGATTCATTGGGGTTTCTGATTAAATCCATGACATATTTTCTTTTTGTCCAGTGTTACTGGAGGGCGTACTCTGTTGGAGATGTAGAAAAAATGGCTCTACTCAAACTGGCAAAGTAAGTGTTCATCACTGTATCCCAAGATATACAAAAAAAAAAGTTAAGGTCATGTTTCCTTTGGAGGACAAAATGAAGCTTTGGTGTGCAGCTTCTTTCTCTGCAGTCTCTCAACATATTAATTGTGTTAATCATAAAAAAAAGAGCTAAATGTGAATACTTATGTCTTTGACAGGCTCCATGAACAGCTGAATGAGTCTGATGATGCTGCCCAGTCTTACATGCTTTACATCCAAGACATTTTCTCCTGTGGGGTAAGTGTTCGAATAACAATCGTCATATTCTTTTGTACTTTTAGTTTGGGATATCAGTCTCTCATGGTTTTGGCTCACCACATGCTTTTTAGTGAGAGGAAATTTTACTGCTACAGCATACAATGATATTCTAGACAGGTGTGCCAATACTTTGAGGGAAGACCTTTCCTCTTTTCAACATTTCATGACCGCTGTACACGAAGTCTGTAAGGAAGGGGTTTTCTGAGTTTGGTGCAAAAGAACTGAATTAACCTGCACAGAATCCTGATTGCAGTCACATGCAGCACCTTTGTTATAAATTGGAGGGCAGACTGTGAGCCAGGCGTTATCACCAGCATCACCTCTATAATACTCTGTTTTCCAGTAGAGTAAAGGCAGTTATAATAGCATATTTATTCCCATGAGGCCATCTCTGTGTGTGTGTTTGCGTTTGGAAGAAATCTATTTCTAATAAAAGCTTGTCACACCAGGAACAACTAGAGCACGCTGAGGTGAGCACAGCCCTACGGTACCTGGGTCAGTACTATTTCAAGAACAAACTGTACGATGAGGCGTCTCTCTGCGCTCAGCGCTGCTGCGACTACAATGATGTAAGTGTCCCTACATAATCTGATCAGTCTGTTCTAGTCGCTGTAGTAGAAACACATTAACATTTTGGTGATGGTGGTTTTTTTTTTTTTTTTTTAGGCTCGCGAAGAGGGAAAAGCTCTTTTGAGGCAGATTTCACAGGTCAGAGATCAGATTGAGACCCCATCAGCAGATCTGTTTGCTCCTCTCTCCAACAACAACACTCCTGTGAGGAGGGTGTCTCCGCTGAACCTAATCTCCTTCACACCCTGACACTCACCCTCCTCTTCACTGGCCTTAAAATGGACAATTTGTGTGTATTGTGGCTTAAAAACACTTGGGGGCTTGATAGACTTTACCATAAGAGCATGTTGGAAGGATTTATTTGTTGACATATACAGAGTCATTACTGACATTAAAATCGCATTGGTTTATAAACCTTGCAATCCTGATTTCTTTTGTCCAGGATAAGAGTTTTATGCTATAAATGCAAAAACAATCAAAGCTCTTACTATAAATGCTGGGTACAGTTAGCCTGATTTACATACAGCATTGGATTCATCTAGTCTCAGCAGTTTGTGAATAGTTTTTAATACACAGGCAGTTTTTGTATAACTTTGCTGGGTCAACAGTGTAAGAAAGCACAAACAAATATGATCCTTAGGGGAACGGAGCCAGTGCAAAGAAAGGACACCTTGAACTATTTACATATATACATACACACCCACACACAACATGCCTAAGCACTGTATATATGTAAATAGTTAAAATAAAGCATACCAGCTATGCAAAGCCTTTTAGTATTTTTGATTGAAGTTGTACAATACATGAAAACATTGCAGTATATTAAAATGTTACTGGTACAGTGAAAAATATTTTTAAATGCATTTTTCTTGCACTTTTTCAACTACAAAAAACAACTGTATTGTAGAAAACAGAAGTGTACATAAAGGCATACAGGAGTTGCAGAGAAGGTTGATTACACAATCTTATCCAAGAACTATTTGCCATAAAGCTTAATATCACCTTAATTGCCTTATTTATACACTGTAACTTCATTTAAAGCGCAACTATTTTACTGGCATTATAACTGTATTTGGCATGACAGTGAGGCAGCTCCACTGCAAAAAGTGAAAATATATATATATTAAAGTATGAAAATCCTATAAAGTTACGAGCAATTACACACTCGCTCTGAAGCTCTAAAGAGTTCTCAGTATTTCCCACGGAGACTACGAGGGGTGGTCACCGGACTGGGAGGTGGAGATTGCTGACGAGACCGCAAGATCCGTGAGTAGGGGGTAATGTTTGCCTCAGTAACAGTGCAGTTGTATTTACGTGTTGGTGTGCGTGTCGGGAACAGGGACTGGAAAAGGGGCCTTTTTTGTGGAGGCCGATTTTCAGTGTCACTTGGTGCGGCTGCCGCGCAGCCCCTCTTCTTGCATGAACCTGGTGTGGCGAAGGCAGCGAAGCCCGAGGGGGGCAGCTGGGGCTGGTCAGGCTGCATCTGAGCCAGGGTCTCAGCTTTTCGCCTTAAGTCGGCTTTGATCAGGGTCAGGCCATTCTGGAGCTCCAACAGGATCTGGTCCTAAGAAGAAGTCAGCCAACAGGGTTAGATGAGACCACAGAGGGGGAAGTGAAGGTGATGGTGGGAGGTTGAGAAGTAGAGAATAGTAAGGGGGAGGAAAGCAACCCAAACATGCTCTAGCAGTTATCACCTGGTGCAGATGTTATAAACCCTGGTTTAGTTTAAAAGGTGTTTGTGCATCAAGATTGTTAGCAAAAAGTAGAGGGAGAGAAGAAGAAAATAGTAAAATTGAGAATTGCACTTTTAACAGATGCTTCTTTAAAATAACTAATAATTACTGCTTCTGTAAGGTCAGAGCATTTATAATCAGCATCAGACTGAGCAGAGGTATAATTACTGTCACAACTCTGCCCTAAGTGATAGTTTACATGCAGAGGTTCATACAGGGATCATAGTATGCAGGATCTGGATTTGGTTCAGCATTTTTTTGTATTACTTGATCTCTGCAGTAGAAAGCAAAACTTTTTAACGTGGATACTGATCTTTTCCAACTGAAAATGATCATGTCAAATAGGAAAACCATTATGGGAGATGTAATTAAACTACTTTACCATGCCATGATTATATATATAACAATTGGCTTGGCTGAATGTTTTTAGCATGGTTTACAGAGCTCAGTTAATAAAAAATATAGATTACGACATGATAATACATGTACCTGTTTGAGCAGTGTCTCATCTGCAGCGGTTAATGCCTGGCGCAGCCTTTCCCCTCCTGTGTTGCGACAGCAGGCTCGTTCACCAGACTGCAGGTCCGCCCCGAGCCTCTGCAAATCCAGACGCAGCTGACGAAGATTCTGTTGGCAGAAAAATAAAAAATAAAGTCTGTATTTTAGCCTACTGAAGGTTGAGAGCCCCACACGAAACAAAATCAATGCTGCCTTTGATATAGTACAGCAGTTACTGACCCGCTGACCCTCCTCCATCTTGCGATCAGCAGCATTGGTGAGAGAACCTGTTGAACCTGGGACTTCAAGCTGCATCTGTAGCTTTGTCATCTCTGTATGGACAAGCAGAACAAGACAGTCAACTACTATTAACGTCTTAACAACATATAATCAGAGCAGTCTTTCACTGTACCTTGTGTCTTGGTGAGCAGCTCGGTGCGGCACTGGTCAAGCTCAGTGCGGCACTGATCAAGCTCAGTGCACAGCGTAAGTTCTCTTTTCTTCTGAGTGGTGAGGCGCCGAGAACGTCTGGGCTCCTCAAGGTCTTCCTGTGGCACTGATGCGGGGACCGATTCAGCTACTTTAGTTTTATCGAGCAAAGCGGCCAAAGCTTCAATCTCCTCATCACGCTCCTAAAAGGAAGAATTCATGGCACACACACACTCAAATGTCACAAACAGAAAGGTATACAAATATAAATCCATATAAAGTAGCTGCACTATGAATGTGTTGCATGAATGTCAACCAGACAGCCCAGACTAATACACATTCACAACCAGGTCATAAAAATATCAAACTTTTGATGGCAAATTTTCGTGCAATAATTTTCTTTTGTGTCTCACATGTTGAAGCTGATTATTCAGTTCTCACCTTCAGCTCTTGGCTGTAGAATTTCTTCAAATGTTTCTGCAGGCTAGTCATCTTTTCCTCACACCTCTCTTCAATTAGAGCCTTCTCTGTCTCTAAAGTCTCACTGCAGGGCAAGAAGACACCCCCAATTAGTATGCTTTGTATATATTCATTTGTATGCATTCATTTTAAAGTTCAGCATTTTATATTTTAATGTTACAACTTCCCATACAGGGGTCTTTTTTCTGTTTGATTAAGAAAATGTGCAAAGACTGAAACATATTTGCTGGGTAATTGTTTTTTTTAAAGACTTGTTTTAAGGCTTTTTTGCCTTTATTTATACAAAACCTGGCAGAGAGGCCAACAGGAAACAAGGAGAGAGGGGAATGACCTGCAGCATAGGTCCCAGACCAGGGACGCTGCAAATAAAATGGCATGCGCTCTAACCACTTGACCACAAGGGCTCTTCTACCGGGTAATTGTTATTGAGAGGGAACTGTTGGTTTACATTTACAACACATACCGGAAACCATCTTGCATTCCAGAGATGACCTCCATCATCTCAGAGACCACCTGCTCTCGAACATTTGCCTCAAGGGCTTCTTTCTCTTCCCGCTGGCGCTGCACCTCTCTCTTGAGGACATCGATGGCCTGCAGCAGAGCCTTCATAAAGTACAGTCAGTTGTTAGAAAAACACTGGACGAATGTCTGTTTTTAAGACAATGTGGTGCCTTCAACGCTCACTGCTTAGGTTTAGTTCATCTTTAAGACTAAATGTGCAAAAACCTCCTCTTGAAAGCCAAAACATGTTTTGCAAAGTAAAGAAAATGTATTATTAAAGTGGTTGTGGAAGAAAAGTAAATATTTAGCTATCACATACAATAGCAGAGGATGTTACCTCATTATTTAACAGTGTAATATCTCCGTCTTCAACGTCATCCTCATCCTCTTCCATCACAGTGCTGTCATTACCATTGGCTGTTGGCTCACGCAGGAGAGACAGGATGTAGGCCACTCTGGTTTTTGTGGACGGGCCATGGACAAGCTGAAACGATATACAGGATTTTCCTTTTTATTATTTCTCATTATTTCTCATTATTTTCTTAGATCTCATCCTTAGACTAAAACAGTTAGTCACTCTAAAAAGAAGTTATATATATAGTATGACAGTTTTTTTTCTTACCTGTGTAGCAATGGCTGAGAATTTGAGGGCTTGGAGAGTCTCGTCATAGATGGAGGCACATGGACTGATGTTGACCACCATGCTGGAGGTTCCTCGGCCACAGAAGAAACCCTGCAGCACCCGGGTCAGTTTACTGTCCCTGAAGGGTACCACTTGGGGGGGTCGTGACCTGTGACATCCACAATGTTCATAATGTAGCTCTTTTTCTCAAACAGCTCATTCCAACGAAAATAAAAAGTTATGATCCAACACATACTTGTTGTTCTGGTTTTGCCTCAGAGCAGCAATACAGCGTCCAAGTGTTAAAAGGGAGGTGTTGATGTTGTTAGCCTCCTTCATCCTTTCACCGTTACGCTGCTCTTTACAGCGTTCAGACCCCGCCAAATCGCACACAGTCAGTCTACAGAGGAGACAGTATGAGACACCGTTTTATCCCTTTTTACAAACATGAAGGGTAGAAATGCTCAAAATAAACCAAAACTGTGATGGGGGGAAATGTGGGTAGGTAAGTGATTTAACTTACTCGCTGATGTGCATTGTCTGGCCTGAATTGACGTCTGGGCGGACGTGCAGGACGCGGATGGAGAAAATGCTGTGGCTGAGAGGATGATACATTTTATGATCAGAGATGCAATGTGCGAGTGAGACACATCTGTCAAAATAAAGTCTGAAAGACTTTAATGTGCTACTACCTGCGGCTGGAGTTATGGTTGAGATGGGTGCTGGCAAAGCTCTGGTTACGACGTCCAGCCCTCAGAATTCTCCAAGCTTCCTCAGCACTGCGGACCTGGATCCAGTTGAGGTCTGATATAACAAGAGGAAGTAGGTAAAAATTGTATTCCATCAATATTACAAAAAACAACAACACACTGTACTGATATTTAAAAGATGTTAAATTATAAGAAAGCAAAGATAGTTTGAAATATTTTCATAATCTATTGCAGTGTTACTTATAATGTGGTGTTGGACTCAGATGGAGTGTCAAAAGAACGCAGCAAAGTGCAGAAAGAAGGGGGGGAATGAAAGAAGCAGTTTACAGTTTTTAAACATAATTTCCTGCTAAATGAACAGTGGCATTGAGCTTCAAGGGCTCAAACTGATTTTATTTTAATTAAACTGTTTAATGTACTATAATTTTTTTTTCTATGAATGAGACAATGTTACCTTTCACATAGGGGTTGCCATGCTTGTCGTCACTCAGCCGCAGTGTGACCCTTTTTCTGGGCTGCATGGAGGGCGCAGCATCCAGCAGGTCATACAGGAACTCGTTGTAGATCTCATAGAAGGACACCCAGATAGAAAACTGCGCCCCTTCCTCCAGGTCGTCACCTCCACTGTGGGAAAGGCTGTCAGGCTCCAGACAAATACTGTCACTGTCTGCAGGGAGAGTTGGAAATCAAAATCTGCCTTTACATGTCTGTCAATACATTCAAAGTGATATCCCTCAGTGTAATACTTTAAGGATTAAGGAGTAGGACTTACCATTTTTGTTTTTTTAGACACAAGATTAAACATTGTTTTTCAGGAACCAATTCTCACCAATATGTTATATGATAATAGTATCACAATCAGACATATTTTAGACTCACTGACACACTTGGTGGGGTTGGGTTCAAAGTATGAATTTAACTGGATATAAACTGACCCTGTTGTCCATCTGGTGTGTAAGAAATTAAGCATATAACGCTCCAGTCACAATGAATACATTACCATTTGGTCACAGGGTCATTTTAGTAGCTGTAACTGCAACACTCAAACTGTCCTCCTTACCTTCCAGCTGGGCAGCAATGTTACTCGTGGAGGAGAGTCCTCCAATGCCGCTATCCCAGATGGTAGTAGTGCCACCTCGACGAGACGTCTGGTTCTCATCCTGTAACATACCAGAGGAGTTCATCAGTGTATATCAGTAAAGAACTCGAGAGGGTGTTTTGGTTATTGTATTAAAGGGGGAAGTTTCTCTCTGGTCACACAGAACCTGAATTTAAAATGTTTACGTACAAGATTACTGACTAGTTTGGAGGCCATTTGTGATCCAATATGCAACTTACACAAGGGTGATGTGGGCCCTTGATTCCTCCAGCACACACACACTGAGAATGGACTTTTCAGTGATGTAGGAAAGTTGTTAATGTAATTTTACATTTAAAAAAAAAGTTCAGATTCAGAAATCTCCAAAAGATATCCTACACATGTCTAGTTGGTTCGAATCTCAGTCAATTCTAGCTGGATATTTTTCAGGTTTAAAACATAATCAAAACTGAGCTCAGGTTTTAACCCATTGAACATGATGGAATCCTTGTTTATGTCTGAGTTCAGAATGAGTTATTGCAAGTGACACTCAGCAGTGAGAGATAAGGCCAGGAGTGTCAGACAGAAATATACAAAAGTACATTAAACCTTTGGAGAAGGTTCTTCTGTTTACCTCTTTAAGAAGAGAGTTTCTACGGATTTCCTCCACCCTGACCTCACTGGGCTCCAGATGTCTTACATCCTGATACATGACAGGCTTCAGGTTCATGGCAGTATAGAGACGACCCTGCAGTTTTCTGAACAGAGACGCTAAAGCCCGAGGCAGGAGGCCAGCTTCTCGACCAGCCCCTGTGAGTCAAAGTTAAGTGTTTAAAAAAGGTTCACATTTTAGGCACTTCACCAACAGAGATGCAAATACTAACATCAAAACAACAAAACCTTACCCTGAATTGTGTAAGTCTTTCCAGAATTGGTGACACCATAAGTGTAGAGGAGTCTGTTTTCTCCTTGAAGCACATCTTTCACCATCTTCTTCATTGTGCACTCATAAAACTGCTGCTGAGTTGTCTCTGGTCCACAGATCTAATACAGAGGGGTAATGTGGCTCTTTTAGTTAAAAGTATCTTTAGGTAGAGATTTCACAGCATTAGACCTCCATGTCTACTACTGACATTCATTATAATCTTCAAACAGTGACTACATACAATATTTACCAAAATATGATATGTTCTGTTGATTGAAAAAAGAAGAAATAAACATCTTTGGGAAATAGTTCATCTCCATCAAGTTCACTATTTTATTTTTTTAAATTAGCAAAATCAGCACCAACAATTATATTCCCTGAAAGTAAACGTGTTGCTCTTACCTTTGAGAAGCTAAACTTGTGTATGCTCTGAGTGACACCCCTCTCTGCAGTCCTCATGTTCTGAGAGTCCTTTGGAGCTTTGAGCATAAGGGTCTCTTCATCTTGGACAGCCACGCAACCCTACAATAGGAGTTCACTTTTAACACACAATATTAAAAAAACAGAGGGAATGCTGATGGCTGAACTGTTGTGATCAAAGTCTGACCTGTTCTTCTCCCATTTCGTTTTCCGCCTCAGTATATGGTCGAATGCGCAGATAAACCATCACCTTCTCAGAGTTCCTCTCACCACCACTTCCTTGTCTCACCACTGCAGGTTTCACTCCCATTTTCTGGAAATATTCATTAAAAACATTGGAGCTGAAACAATTAATTGAAGAATCAATAAGCCAATTAACAGAAAATGTATAGGAAATTCTTTCAATAATCAAAAGCAAAACGAGCTATTTGAAATGTAACCTTGGGCTTTAGAAAATAGTGATTGGCATTTTCAATTTTTTTTAAACAGTTTAAAGACCAAACACATATCATCACTTATCACCTTTCTAAAAATGTCAACAAAAAATTAAATGTGCTTCCTAAGCTTCCTAAGTAGAATTTATAGCAACGCTGTTGTACTGGATTGCATTAGTCTGCACAGGAGTCATGAAATGGCTGGTGAGTGTATTTTGTTTGGTCCTTGAAGATGAGGACACACACTGTGCCCTTTGGTTAGAGACGATTAATGTAAAAAAACCCAGTTTGTTTACAATGAAAACTCCATAGACTGCATTCATCACAGCACACACAGAATACTCCTATCGACTCTTACTGGTTCCACGATGGATGGCCGAGTGTCCAGGCCTGGAGAGATGACAGAGATCTCAGGTAGACGTGGTCTGCCCAGGCTTCCATGCTCTGCTGCTGTGGACTCAAACACAGCCATCTCCTCCTCCTCATCAGAGGCGCATCCACATGGGGAGGACAAAGACAGTGCCATGCTAACCTGCTGCAAAGAAGTGGTCATGGTGAGTATGAAGTAATTACAACAAATGAGATGCATGTAAAGTCACCTTGTAATGTATTTTTTGGCAGATAAGCGTCAGGATGCAAAATGATTCTTACATGTCAGACAAAAATGTTTATTTCATACAACTGAAACTGATGATTTGATGTATTGAATTAACTTTGCAGCAGCTCACTCACAGCAGAAATCAGGGTGTGTCAAAAGACTACTGAACACATACAAACTACATGACGTATACTTTGCCATTTAATGCCAAATAGCACCTGCTAGTGTAGTCAAACAGGAACATGATTTCCCGGGCTATCACCTGTCCTAACAGGTTTAGTAGTGGTGCAGAAGGATTAAAGTGACATTATAGACGAATCGACTCCGCCATCTTGCGGCGCCGCCATTATTGCGGTTACACACACAAGACATTTCGCCAGCTCTTTAAGAAACTGCCCATAACAATTTCACTGTATATTTAATGTATGTAGGGTATTGTGCAGTTTTATCACGATTTGGCCAGAGGTCAGGTTTGACTGAAACCCGAGAATCATTGATTAAGCTGCACAATGCTCTTTTTTCTCTATTTTAATATATTGTGGTAACATGAAATGTCGATACTGTTGCCCAACCGTATGACGAATGCATTAAACTCACAAGCTGTAGGTAAGTGTTAGATAAATATTTGCGCTATGGCGATTTTACATACTTTGTATTAGTCCAGTCAGCATTTACAATTCGCTTTATTAGTCTATTTTACAGCTTTATTTACAGTATTTATTTTGTTTACACTTTATCCCGCTTAGCATGCTTACCGTTGTTTGCAAGCGACACTCCTTCAACAAAACGTTAATGTAACTTACCTCGATTTCTCAAAGTGCGACGAGCGCCTGGTAACGTATCTAAATGTATTTATGATAACTATGCAAAGACACCAGAGCTCAAGCACTTAACTTGACTGGCTAACGCTAACCTACAGCTCCCTGCTCGATTTTGGTGCTCTCTCTCTGAGTCGAGCTCCAGCTGACTTTATTTTTTACCCGTTCGGTTTTTGAACAATGCGCGTCCCCTGCAGAGCGAGTCACTGATTGGCTAAAACTCTTCGCCTTCTGCCATCTTATTGGCTCGGCTGCCTTGACCTCACATGGTGTTCTACGTAAACTGTTCTCCTTAAACACAAAATACGGCTTTCTGGGTTCCTACCACGTGTTGTAAATTAATGTGTTTTTCAAAACATGCGGGCATGGGCTGACTTGTTTTTTCATTAACTTGTTCCTATAATACGTCCATGGAGTTAACAAGGTTCTCACAATGGATTTCAGTCATACAGGAAAGAAAGAAATGAAGGAAGAAAGAAAGAAAGAAAGAAAGAAAGAAAGAAAGAAAGAAAGACAGATAGAGAGGGAGAAAGAAAGAGAGATAGATAGATAGATAGATAGATAGATAGATAGATAGATAGATAGATAGATAGATAGATAGATAGATAGAAAGGATTATCTGGTAAATGAGAGTGAGGGTAGACTGTCTATTCTTACAATTCGTCCTCATTAACTTGATGTAATTTACATTTACATTTAGTCATTAAGCAGACGCTTTTATCCAAAGCGACTTACAAGGGAGAATAACATTCAAGCTACATTGCAACAGAGACTATAGTGTGACAATAAATAAATACTGCTAAGTAGTGCTAAGTAGTTGTAAGTTAAGAGTTCTAAGTAATTGTGCTAATGTAATGTGGTATCTCTCTATCTCTCTCTCTCTCTCTCTCTCTCTCTCTCTCTCTCTCTCTCTCTCTCTCTCTCTCTCTGTGTGTGTGTGTTTATGTATGTTTGTATGCTGAAAGGGAGTCTGGAGGCAGGAAAGATTGACTTGTGAGACATAACCTTGTAAGACAAAGATATAGAAAAAAATGAGCAACATTTTTTTTGACCTCTCAGATATTGTTTTAGGAGGCCTCTGATGTAGAAAAGGAAAGAGTTTTCAAATTGTTTACATTTTAGGAAGTCTTTAGGGAAATGTAATATTGCAACATTGGACCTAGTTGGGAGCACAATTTCTGTATTTGTACTCACTTTGTCTGAACAGATATACAGAACATTTAAGCATTCATTTGCAGGGTTGATTGCTTACTTAGCCCCATAACAGTATATATCATGAGTAATAATCACACAACAATCATAGTTTTATGAATAAGCCGTTATTAATTAAAATATTTCAGTCCCAGTCTATGTTGACTTGCAGTGATTGTAACAGAAAAGCACATTTAGAACTTAGTTACAATGAATCATCTAACACTTTAAATTTCTACTACAATTTTTTTCAATTTGTGACCATGTGAGAAGTGCAGTGTCCTTATGTAATGTGTAAGGAGCACAGGCCATTTTGACTACCACTCTGGCCCAACGTTGTTTGAGTACAACAAATTTGATGAATGTTTTCCAAAATAACTAAATATGTACATGTTCTAGACATTGTAATGAACAGTGGGTCTTACAGGCTTAAAACTGAACATTTCAATTTATTTCATGTGCATATTACAAAATTGTTACATCAGAAAGTGATGCATATATATGAAACACTGTTAATAACACAGCAGACAGACCATACATTGGGAGTTGGCATGCAGTGGGCTGTCTGTGTTGATTTAAAATGAAAGGCAGGGAAATTTACCAAAAACAATTATTTGACTAAATATGGTATATTGATTACATATTGAAAGAAATATATATTTTTATTGCACCATTTACCTCCAAGACAAATGTCTTTTGGCTTTTAAACAAAACCCGTCTATTGAGGTACTTGATTTGGAAATATACCATATATATATTATAATATATAAAAAATATTACACATAGTAATATGAACAGTCATTCTTAAATAATGAGTTCTGAGAATAATATAATTTGATTCATGGCAGTAAATGAAATAATCAAATTAAATCACAAATTAGCCTGAAGTCTCCTGCAGGGTTACAGCTAGAAAACTTAAGTCTAAAGTCAGTGTGATCTGTGTATGCCTGTGGGGTTCACTGCAATTTATCATGGTGAAAACGATCTAAAAAATAACACAAAAAATAAAGTCTTTGCTTGACATACAATTTCATAATCAACAAAAACAGTGGCTGAAACAGGTTTTAACTTTCTGAATTCATGAAACAAACACCATTGGGAGATTCATGCATACTGGCCATGTTTGTATTGCTTGCTGAATGTTTTTTATCCATAAATCAATCCTGTCACATCATCTAGCCATCAAAATCTTGTCCAGGTTCAAAGTTTTGCTCCATAGTGGTGGTGATGCTGTGAATGCTGACGTGGTTGTGTGAATTTTGAAGCCTTTGTTTCTGCACACTGTGATGAACACCATAACCGAAGTAGATTATTAAACCTGTTTAAAGAAAAGTCACATCATGTGTTAATGCTTAGATTATGTAATTTTTGCACACTCTATTTTAATGAGAATTTGAAATGTATAGTGATATTGTTCACATACCTACTGCCATCCACACAGCATAGCGGATCCATGTGTCTGATCCAAGTTGAACCATTAAATAGACATTGACAAAGGTGCTGAAAATAGGAAGCAACGGCACAAATGGAACCTGAAAGAGCAAAAAAAGTATAAGAGATGAACATCAAAGCAATAAAAATGACACAATTTGCATTTCCAACACAGCACACAGTAATCAAAGTTTGTCTCTTCACTGACTGAAATAATTATGGAACTATGTCTGTATTGTTCTCCCAAAAAAACAAAACAAAAAACAGTTCTTAAGATTGTGGCGTACCATGAAAGCAGCTTTTGTTGTACTCTGTGGTTGTCTGCAGATAATCAGGATAATGAGGACCAGCATCAGTATGATCACGGATACACAGAGCAGACTCCACCAATCCAGGGCCTGCAGGGAGTCCACAGCCCTGGATATGAATATGCTTAGGATGATGGCCAGAAAGACTGAGGAGAACATTGTAAGTTCCAGTAATTATTGACAATAGAAATATTCTATATACAAAAAAATAAGGATGATGTGAAGATCACTTACTAATAAAAACAGCTAAAGTAGACGTATTTTTTGATGTCCGTGTGGTGGCTTGTGAAGGAGGCCATAATACCCCACTCACTGTAAATGGTTCTGGTTTGCTCAAACTTGAATTCTCACTGAGATCTGTTTGGTACCTGTTAAAGTGAGGAGATATAAATATATGTACATATACAGTGCCTTGCAAAAGTATTCATACCCCTTGAACTTTTCCACATTTTGTCACGTTACAACCACAAACTTAAATGTATTTTATTGAAATTGTATGTGATAGACCAACACAAAGTAGCGCATAATTGTGAAGTGGAAGGAAAATTATATGTGGTGTCCAAAATTTTTTACAAATAAAAATCTGAAAAGTGTGATGTGCATATGTATTCAGCCCCCTTTACTCTGATACCCCTAAATAAAATCCAGTACAACCAACTGCCTACAGAAGTCACCTAATTAGTAAAGAAAGTCCACTTGTGTGTTCTTCAATCTCAGAATAAATATAGCTCTTCTGTGAAGGCCTCAGAGGTTTGTTAGAGAACATTAGTGAACAAACAGCTTCATGAAGACTAAGGAACACACCAGACAGGTCAGAGATAAAATTGTGGAGAAGTTTAAAGCAGGGTTAGGTTATAAAAACATATCCCAAGCTTTGAACATGTCACAGAGCACTGTTCAACCCATTATCCGAAAATGGAAAGCGTATGGCACAACCGCAAACCTACCAAGACATGGCCGTCCACCTAAACTGACAGGCTGGACAAGGAAAGCATTAGTCAGAGAAGCAGCCAAGAGGCCCATGGTAACTCTGGAGGAGCTGCAGAGATCCACAGCTCAGGTGGGAGAATCTGTCCACAGGACAACTATTAGTCGTGTACTCCACAAATCTGGCTTTATTGGAAGAGTGGCAAGAAGAAAGCCATTGTTGAAAGAAAGCAATAAGAAATCCCATTTGCAGTTTGCCACAAGCCATGTAGGGGACACGGCAAATATGTGGAAGAAGGTGCTCTGGTCAGATGAGACCAAAATTGAACTTTTTGGCCTACATGCAAAACGCTATGTGTGGCAGAAACCTAACACTGCACATCAACCTGAACACACCATCCCCACCGTGAAACATGGTGGTGGCAGCATCATGCTGTGGGGATGCTTTTCTTCAGCAGGGACAAGGAAGCTGGTCAGAGTTGATGGGAAGATGGATGGAGCTAAATACAGGCCAATCCTGGAGGAAAACCCGTTAGAGGCTGCAAAAGACTTGAGACTGGGACAGAGGTTCACCTTCAAGCAGGACAACGACTCTAAACATACCGCCAGAGCTACAATAGAATGGTTCAGATCAAAGCATATTCATGTGTTAGAATGGCCCAATCAAAGTCCAGACCTAAATCCTATTGAGAATCTGTGGCAAGACTTGGAAATTGCTGTTCACAGACACTCTCCATCCAATCTGACTGAACTGGAGCAATTTTGCAAAGAAGAATAGACAAAAATTGCAGTCAGTAGATGTGCGAAGCTGGTAGAGACATACCCCAAAAGACTTGAGGCTGTAATTGCGGAAGAAGGTGGTTAGACAAAGTAATGACTCAGGGGGGCTGAATACATATGCACGTCACACTTTTCAGATTTTTATTTGTAAAAAAACTTGACCACGACGTATCATTTTCCTTCCACTTCACAATTATGCGCTACTTTGTGTTGGTCTATCACATAAAATCCCAATAAAATACATTTAAGTTTGTGGTTGTAATGTGACAAAATGTGGAAAAGTTCAAGGGGTATGAATACTTTTGCAAGGCACTGTATGTAACGATTAACATTCTTTTATTTTTGTATACTGATACAGATGTACCTTAAACTTTCTTGTTTCTTTTTTTTTGTCATGGTTCAATTTATTTAAATTCCTGCCTTTAGTTGATGTGCTATTAATACTTCCAACACGCATTAAATCAAGCTCATCTTATTTAATGATCCTTAATCAGCCACTGAGGGCATTGAAATGGAACACAAATTACATTCTTAATGCAGCAACTGCTACAGTTCTAGAATCTTTAAATTATGTTCTAATGTTAATGCAGATCATTGTTTCTTGCTCTGCTGTCTGATTACATTACATTCAGTTTCATTTATGGATTTCTTTGGGGATATTTTTGGGGATTCTTTTCTCAGATTTCACACATTTGCTTGTAGTATTGTATAAGCATTATCAATCTTTTTATATAATGCATACATTATATGTGCAAGTCTATAAATTAACAATTAAAAAATTAGATTTTTTTTACCCACAGCAAAAATGTCTCAATCCAAAAGGCAAATAAATTATTGATTTTTAAAGCATTTGTAAAGTGATTTCTGTTATGTTTGACAAATACATGACATGATGAATACCTTAATATGAGAATACATATTGCAACAAGTGTGTAGGCAAACAGCGTTCCAATGGACATCATGTCAACCAATGCCTTCAGGTCAAACAATAACGCCATGATAGCTGCAAAGTCATAAGCAAAGAATAATTATTATAAACTTAAATCCTTTCTTCTTACAATTATTTCAGTAAATCTTTTTTTTTTAAACACTCATTTCATAAGTTTTACCTGCTACAACACCTGAAGCCAGTGTAGCTATGACAGGACTTTGTCTGTCACTCATTTTACTGAGAGGTCTGAAGAGAAGTCCGTCCCTGGCCATAGCGAAGAGCACACGGGGCATTGGGAACATTGACCCTAGCAGGCTGCGGAGGAAACAAATCTCAAATGAATCCATCGATAACCATTTAGTGATTCATGGTATTGTTATTTGCTTCTGTTTTATTCTGTTATGCTGATTGTAAAAGTTTGTACTGTACTGTGGAGATTTTCTGCTAATACGCTTAAAATACAAATGAACTACCCTTCAAACTGAAAATGATATGAAGTTAAAGTAAAACACGCTAAACTCGCTTTGATTTGTGGAGGTTTATAAATAGCACATTGTGTGTCATACCTTGTTGACAGTGCACAGAGGGATCCTACAGCCACCGCATACTTTGCAGGGCCCCAGCCAATGTATGTAAAGGCCACAGGCAGTGGGCTGTTAGCACTGAGCAAATAGTACGGCATCATCAGAGTCAAGGCAGCAGATACACCAAAATAAGCCAGGAAGCAGATGAGGAGGGACGCCACGATGCCAAGAGGGATCGACTTCTGAGGGTTCTGAACCTCCTCTCCTAAAGAACAACACATTTGATTTAAATACTTTGTTTTATATAATAATATGCCTTTTAGTCTTGCATGGTACTGTATCTGAGTATATTCATTTACCTGTTGTGGCGATGCAGTCAAATCCAACAAATGCATAAAAGCAAGTAGCTGCTCCTGCTATTGTCCCCTCAAAACCAAAAGGGAAAAATCCCCCACTGCCATATCTGATAGTTTCATTTAATGAGGTGTAGTTTCTGCAAAGAATAGACACGTCATTGCTCGGTTATTCAGTAGTAATTGACAACCTGATTGATGATGACTACCCACATTTAAATAGAAAGGATGCTTCAATCAATAATTTTAAAATGTGACTTTGTTTGTGTGGAACCATGCTTGTTTTTCTCAAAAGTACAGTATATTGAAAAATAGAAGTCCATACTCATATGCATTTAGGAGAAAATCTTCACCAATGTACCAGTTGTCAATGTCTCCCTTTATGAAGCCAGAGAGGATAACAAACAGCAACACTATGACGTTAACTGCTGTAAAAATCTTGTTTACAATGGCAGACTCTTTAACACCGAATGCAAGAATTCCTAGAAAGGAAACAGAAAATATACAATTGATCCTAAATACAGCAGATACTTGTTAGACTTGTTGTTAGAAAGGTATTCAATGAGCATCAACAATGTAATTGCAAATAATCACTTACTAATTGTGTCTTTTTCATTCATGTCTTTAAACAAATTAATGGCAGTCATACATTTTTACATTTGGAAACAAGTCACAGAGGTTTAGATTATGAAACTCGCCTGCCAAAAGCATTATTAGGCCAGCTGCAAAGAAGTCTGGGTAGGGAGCTAATCCAGGTAAATCCATGGCAGCCTGTTTCCCCAGAGACTTGGCAATGACATTTCCAATGAGGTCATCGAAGGTCCCACTCCATGCTCTGGCCACACTTGATGTCCCTTAAAAACAAAGTACAAGTAGGAGACACAACATTCACGAAAAATAGGAGGGCCACCAGTGTAATGAGCAACCATAATAAAGCAAATCTATTTATTCAAGACTTAAGGCTCATTTGTATTCAGAGTGGTGTTATCTTTACCTATGACATAAGACAGCAACAAGTTCCAGCCAGTGATAAAAGCCCATATCTCTCCCACAGTCACATAGCTGTAGAGATAGGCCGAACCAGTCTTGGGAACACGAGCTCCAAATTCAGCATAGCACAGTCCCGCAAAGACAGAGGCCACTGCAGCTATCAGGAAGGAGATTATGATACTCGGTCCAGCCACTGTCCTGGCCACTTCTCCTGACAGCACATACACACCGGCCCCTAGTGTGCTTCCAACCCCCAGGGCCACCAAGTCAAGTGTGGTCAGGCATCGTCGAAAGTTTGATACCTCTCCTTCAGGCTCCAGAGGTTTCCTGCGTGTCAGGCTCCCCAGGAAAAGCAGTATCTGTGCACCAGACATCCTATTAATCGAGACATTTTGTATTCAGTGTAAAGATGACCTGAGATACAAATAGGAATAATTGTGCATTGATAGCGGCAAAGCATACAATCTAAGACTTTCCAAAGACAAACCAAAAAGCATGGTGTGAACAAAACAGAGCTTGTGATTGTAATTGCTTTAAACAACTTACTTACTAAACAACTAAACATTTTCTGTTCAAAAGAGAGACACTTAACTTATCCTATCTCTATTTCTTGAAGAAGTTTAGCTTCTTAAATATGTGCCGTAAGACGTTGCATATCTTCTACCAGTATGTTGTGGCAAGTGCAATTTTCTTCACAACCATCTGTTGGGGCAGCAGCTATTGGCGTTAAGCACAGATACAATTTATATTACTGTAACAAATTACTGCAAAATTATCTAAGTCACACAGGAGAGACACACAGGAGAATGTTTTTTCATATTTTCCATAACACGACCAAGTGGCTTTTCTGTTTGTGTTATGCAGCACATGGTCTTTGACCCCATCAATTAATATGAAATAAACAAGATCACCTTTATATCACATTCAATAAGCTACAAGCATAAGCACACACAAATGCATACTGTAAATTAACTTTATGACAAAGTACAGTTCCTGCACAGTAAGTATTATTCATTCCTACAAACTGTAAAGATATAAATATTGTTTATTTATTTTTTATAAGAACCAAGTTTTACTTGTCGTTGTCAGACACAGTGATTATTTCTTGTCATCAGTTAATTTGTTATTGGTGAGCTCTTTAAAGTTCTGTGTTAATAAAACAAGACAAAAATCTTATCTGACTGTTTACATGATTTATTGATGATTCATCGCTGACTAAATAAAGAATCTGATAACCTTTCCTTTTACATAAGATATTATGTAAAAGACAATCTTAATTGACTGATGCTAATTAATAAAAGGTCATCTCATCTAGTATACTTAATACAGTAAGAAAGACATCCTTACCTTTTTAGCTGAACGCTGCCGTGTGTGTGACTGTGTTTTGATGTGTCTCAGACCACACTATCTGTGAGGATAAATCCATTCACTGTGGACTCTTCACAGCTCGACATTTTTTACACATTATGTTACATTTCAGACGTACGTGCCATTTCGGAAAAGTAGAGGATCCAAATGATTTGTTTGAGGCCACTACTGACATGTCAGAAAGTAACATACATTTTGTCAAAAGGTTGATAAAACATTCAGTGTCTCCATGTATCTGCTGCTGATATGATGGAGGCCTATAAACCAGATTTAGTTTCCATTCCATATCAAAGTGCTCAGAGGCCTTTTTTGAAATAGTCAGCAATCTTTGACTTATGACTCGTCAAAATGAATGAATTAAAAATCATTCTCACCTGTGAATCATACAGGAAAATATGGGGAATGGTTAATAATACTATGACTGACATTTAAAATATTAAAAAGCAACTCAGGAAAATCAGGAAAAATTTCCATTTAGTTTCAATTAAATACCTGTATAAAATATTGCTGTTACCTTGCTTTGCCCTGAAAACACAAATCTGAAAACAGTTCACAACACAAAATTCAATTTCCTTTTCACTACAAGTTAGCCATTTTGTTTAATTGTGCTTTCTAACAAATCCACATGTCCAATTTCACTCTGCCACCCTATCCAACTACTAATTTTTTTTGTTTTGGCTATATAAATATATTTCCTCTATATGAGTTCTCTTACCATCTTTAAAAAGTGTTTTGTTTTAGTTCCAATGACTTTACAAAGAATGGAGATTTAACAATTGTGATTCTTATAGAAATCTACAACATATCCTTCTACTACATAAAATAATTTGTATGTTATTCTTGGCATGATCCTCCACATGAGGGCAGTATTCTCTACTCTGCTAATGCAGGGTCTGAAAACATCTTTTGATTTCTGAATCCCTGGCTGCTGACAAAACATCTCTATAGACGTTGTTCCTGATTCCACATTTGCTTTTTAGTTTCTTATTGTGATTCTTGCAAAGCTGAAGGGGCAGGACCATCTTTTAGCTGTAAAGAAGTCGCACAAAGAAGAAACTACAATTTAGTGCATAGACTTTTCTCTCATCACAGACGCATCTCACACAGCGTTGGGTTGGGACACAGATAAGTCAACATGTTGTAAACTGAAATTGTTTTCACTGGAGACATCTGCTCAGCAATAAATTGAAGACTCGTTCATCAGAGCATAAGGAAACTACTAATTGCTAATGGTGCAATCCATTGCTTCTAGGGGTTCCTGGTATCATGCATTAAACTTGCATGCCTGGAACAATTATCCCTGGATGTCAAGTCCATGTCGACACCGCAGGCAACAAGAGCGAATGAATAAGAAGGCCAAAATTTTAATTTGTGGGTACAAAGTGTACTAAGAAACAGAGTCGAGTGTATTTGAAGAGAGGTTTTCCCCATTTGATTAAAAAAACTGATTGAAAACCTTGAAGTAAGCCTTCATAAAATGTTGTTATTACCTGTTAGATATGTCCGTGAAGGAGAAAAGATAGTTATATTTGAAAAACGACAGAAACACCTGTTTCTTTTATTTCATATTCTAGTTGTCAGTAACAGTAACTAGCTTGTATGATTGTATTGTTGTAATCCTGCAATAATATTGGATAAATACTAATTAAAATAACCTTCTCTACTCTTTCCCTGACACTTTTAGTAGAAGTGATTTTTGTTCAGGAGAAGTGAACTGTGAGTAGACTTCATTAGCTGAAGGAAATGGACTACCCCTCTCTCTGTTAATGATTCATTTGGAGAAAGAGGTTCAGAAGCTAACACTATTGCCCAGTGAATTCATTCAGTGCCTGGGATATTTTGGTTAAAGGACTTAAAATGTATTGCACATTTTTGTTGTAGATTAACTGTATTTCAATAACACTCAGGAGTTCAAGTGGTAAGTTTTATCCTGTGTTATTTTCCATGTTCATTGTTTTATTTGTTTCAGCCTATTTTGTAATTTAAAAAGCACAGAACTATTTTATAGTCAGCATTCTTTGTGATCAAATAACTTTGACTGATTTTGCTTTACTAGAAAACATTGATATGTTTTAAAGTATTTTTTATCAATTTGGAACAAAAAATTGATAGTATAAAAAGTATATTATTATTTTATTTTTATTTTTTTGGTAACTTGCGTAGATAAAGTTTGCTGGGACACTGATACTTATATTGAACATTTGGTATGAATATGACCAGTTTAAGAGTATTTGTAATGAAAATCCCCTCTATTGGTTTTAAAACAAGATAATCTTTTCATCCAAAGTAATTTGAAATGTGCTGGAATATGATTTTTTTTAGGGCTTTGGTTGTAGAACTTCTCTACAATGGTTAACATGGCAGTGAGTGGCTCTTGCAGGCGTTGCTTCATTATCACAGCTCTGCCCCAGCATTTTTCCAGGAGTATTAGCCAGATGCAGCAGGGCGGCTAAAGCTTTTCTCCATGGTGACTGGGTTCACTGGCCACAGCAGCATGAGACTGAGCATTTACAGGAAGGAGGGTCATTAGAGTGTGACTTCACTCTCAGCACATGTAAATCTTGTGTCTATTTCGGTTCAGATGGATATTTCAAGGAGTGCGACTACCCTCTAAATGAGTCTGAAACAGGATCAATGAATGTTAAATTTAATCTCTTTTTAAAGATGTTACTAAAGAAGTCAGCTCATAAAAAAAATCCAAACTCTTAAAAAACAAGTCCTGCAAGGTAAAAATAGCCTCAGGTCATGTTGGCCTGTAACACCACTATGGCCCTCTGTTCCTGACTACGTGGGAAAGTTGCACACTGCTACAACAATTATTTTTATACCTTGCTGAATTATCAAGAGCATAACATGTTTTTTCTCTTTCCTCCTAGAGTCAGATATTTCCATCAAGGCAAACATGAATAACACAAAGCAACGCAGCGGGCAGATTGAAGAGAGATAATATTCAAAGTATCTCAATCTGGGGAGTTGTAGAGAATAACCCTACCCAACAGCAAAAAAGATGCGATTTGTTCTGTATTATCTGGTACTGTTGGGGTCCAGTTATGTCATTTCAACTTATGGACCCCGTCAGAGAGCACAAATGACTGGTGATATTTTGCTTGGAGGTCTTTTCCCCATACACTTTGGTGTTGCATCCAAAGACCAAGACCTTGCAGCTCGACCAGAATCCACACAGTGTGTCAGGTAAAATTTGTGACTGGTTTACATGTTGGCAGAAAATATTTCTGGCAACATATTTTGCTGAACTCATCTAAATCTATCCTAAAAATGTTTCCAGGTTCAATTTTCGCGGGTTCCGTTGGCTCCAGGCCATGATTTTTGCAATTGACGAGATTAACAACAGCAGCACTCTCCTGCCCAACATCACACTGGGCTACAGGATCTTTGACACATGCAACACAGTGTCAAAAGCCTTGGAGGCCACCCTTAGTTTTGTGGCCCAAAATAAGATTGACTCCTTGAATTTAGACGAATTTTGCAACTGCACTGATCACATCCCATCAACCATCGCAGTAGTAGGACCGGCTGGATCTGCTGTCTCCACAGCTGTTGCAAACTTACTGGGTCTTTTTTATATTCCTCAGGTGAGTAAGACAATACTCCACCTCAGTCATGGCCTTAAATCAGAGCAAATGTTATATGGCAACCCTTTATCCTGAAAATCATGTCCCCACACAATACATTTTCCCGGGATAATACTTTTTACAGGAAACATACTGTCTCCAGGATTATGTGGTTTGTCAACAAGATGACAAAGAACATGACGTGAAATTTTTCCTGTTTCAGATCAGCTATGCCTCTTCCAGTCGCTTACTGAGTAACAAGAATCAGTACAAGTCCTTCATGAGAACCATTCCTACAGATGAGTACCAGGCCACAGCCATGGCAGACATAATTGAGTACTTTGAATGGAACTGGGTCATTGCCGTGGCCTCTGATGACGATTATGGACGCCCAGGGATTGAGAAGTTTGAGAAAGAAATGGAAGAGCGAGACATCTGCATTCACCTAAATGAGCTTATTTCTCAGTACTTTGAGGATCATGAAATTCAAGCTCTGGCTGACAGAATTGAGAACTCCACAGCAAAAGTGATTGTTGTGTTTGCCAGCGGCCCAGATATTGAGCCTCTAATCAAAGAGATGGTCAGGAGAAACATCACAGATCGCATCTGGCTAGCCAGTGAAGCTTGGGCAAGCTCGTCCCTTATTGCTAAACCAGAGTATCTCGATGTTGTGGGCGGGACTATTGGCTTTGTTCTAAAGGCAGGATGTATACCTGGCTTTAAAGAGTTCTTGCAACATGTCCAACCAAAGAAAGATAGCCATAATGAATTTGTCAGGGAGTTTTGGGAAGAAACCTTCAACTGTTATCTTGAAGACAGCTCAAGACTCCAAGAAAGTGAGAATGGCAGCACTAGTTTCAGGCCCTTGTGTACTGGTGAGGAAGACATCACTAGTGTTGAGACCCCATACTTGGACTACAAACACCTTCGAATCTCCTATAATGTGTATGTTGCAGTTTATTCCATCGCACAGGCCCTGCAGGACATCCTCACCTGCACACCTGGACATGGACTTTTTGCTAACAATTCCTGTGCAGATATAAAGAAAATGGAGGCATGGCAGGTAAAACACTGCACATTTGCCTAGAACCAATGAAATTAAAGACTTCTTTTATTTATTAATCAGTTTGTTAATCTGTGAATCATCCAAATGTGTGGTTCACCTTCGCAGGTCCTGAAGCAGCTGAGACATTTGAACTACACCAACAGTATGGGGGAAAAGATGCGCTTCGATGAGAACGCAGACTTGGCAGCAAACTACACCATTATAAACTGGCACAGGTCTGCTGAAGATGGCTCTGTGGTGTTTGAGGAGGTTGGATACTACAATATGCACACTAAGAGAGGCGCCAAACTTTCCATTGACAAGACAAAGATCCTGTGGAATGGATACAGTTCTGAGGTACGTCAGTCGCACTATTTTGTTGTTCCCATTACTATAGTCTGGTGGTTTGTTCTTAATTTTCTGGGTATGATCACCTACACGTAAGCAGGTAGTCACAGTAAGAAAAGAAAACTTAAAAATGCTGAGAAAAGCATCCTTAGACCATGGATTTACAGTGGCACTAACAGACTTATGTGGCCACTTGATGGCAATAAAACAAGTTGTAAACACAATGTTGAAATTTTGTCAAAGGATAAAGTTGTTGGAAGCAGACACATATTAGCACATGCAGCAGACATGGAGAAACATTAGAATTCATTTGGAGTAATATTTGTGTCCATCTGATGAATAACAGCTCAAATATGGTCTTTAGCTGGTTGCTAACGGTGGCTGTATGTCCTTTGGTGCTAGGCACGTAGCATACAGTGGTTTTACTTGAGCTGGAAACAAGGTTTATAAGAATTGTGAGAATAAACCAAACAGTTAATTTGAGGGTAATGGAACCAAATAATGAGATTAAAGATACTAAAACAATGTAGGGCTTAGAAGAACTGCTATTTCTGAGTGGATTCATCACTACAAGTACCCCTTTCACACTACACAGTCATTGGACAGATAATTCTTATCTTTGTTGTGATTATTGCAGCCAAAGGTGCTTGAGTTTGAGCAGTTTCTCTCAAAAACTCTGATGCAATTGCCGATGTTGTGTGCTCATTGCAGGAATTGGAATAAAATTGCAATCAAAGGAAAATAACACAACTGCCAATAATAATAACATTAGAACCAAATCAAATCAATGATGCCATTAAAATAAATCTATTAACATAAAAACATAGTTTAATTTCCAAAGTGCCCATTTTTATGTTTGAGGTTGATTGTGTCCATTTTTTGCTGTTTGAACAATGCATCAGCTTATATTCTTCTGACTAATTGAATACAAACTTAATTAGGAACATTTGGTAATTATTTTGCACCATCTATGGCATTTTTGTTGGCAGGTGAGATTTGTTTGTGATTATGATGATTACAATGACTTTAAGTAACCACAACATGAAATGCAACAATTAAAAAATAGGCGGTCTGTTGATGTGGCCATTTTATGTGAAAAAGTTATTGTAATTTAGCAAAATTGCAAACTCTTGCAAATATTGGGGAAATGTCTTGAATTTGTGTTAATCATTGCAATCGCAAAATCTCAATTTCCTGGAGGGACTTATTAGTGCTTTTGGTTTTGATTTAAGGTGCTTTAGGGAAGTGGAACCTTGGTTATTTAATTTTTATCGAAAACCCTGGACAAATTATATTTGAACGCACATTAGATCCATTATGTTATTTTCTCTTTCATCTGCACATTTGTTTTCTTTCTGTTTTATGTCCTATAGGTGCCATTCTCCAATTGCAGTGAAGACTGTGAACCAGGCACAAGAAAGGGGATCATAGACAGTATGCCCACATGCTGCTTTGAATGCACTGAGTGCTCAGATGGAGAGTACAGTAATCATAAAGGTAAAGGTACAGTAATCATAAAGCCAGACTTTCATTCTAATTTCTACTAATGTTACACTTTAACAAACGCTGAAGTTCTAACAAAGATACTTTTTATTTATACAGATGCCAGTGTTTGCACCAAGTGCCCAAATAACTCCTGGTCCAATGGGAACCATACATTCTGCTTCCTGAAGGAAATCGAGTTTCTTTCCTGGACAGAACCATTCGGGATAGCTTTGGCCATATGTGCAGTGCTTGGTGTTGTCTTGACAGCTTTTGTAATGGGAGTATTTGTCAGATTTCGCAACACCCCAATAGTGAAGGCCACAAACCGGGAACTATCGTACGTCCTCCTGTTCTCACTTATCTGCTGCTTCTCCAGCTCTCTCATCTTCATCGGAGAGCCAAAGGATTGGATGTGCCGTTTGCGCCAACCTGCCTTTGGGATCAGTTTTGTTCTGTGTATCTCCTGTATCCTTGTGAAAACTAACAGAGTCCTTTTGGTTTTTGAAGCTAAGATCCCAACAAGTCTCCACCGTAAATGGTGGGGATTAAACCTGCAGTTTCTTTTGGTGTTTCTCTGCACATTTGTCCAAGTAATGATATGTGTGGTTTGGCTTTACAACGCCCCTCCTTCCAGTTATATGATCCATGACATTGATGAGATAATTTTTATCACCTGCAATGAGGGCTCTGTGATGGCTCTTGGCTTTCTTATTGGCTACACCTGCCTCCTGGCAGCTATATGTTTCTTCTTTGCATTTAAATCACGAAAACTTCCAGAAAACTTTACAGAAGCCAAGTTCATCACTTTTAGCATGCTCATATTCTTCATTGTTTGGATCTCGTTCATCCCTGCTTACTTCAGTACTTATGGCAAATTTGTTTCAGCTGTGGAGGTCATTGCTATACTGGCATCCAGCTTCGGGATGCTGGCCTGTATTTTCTTCAACAAGGTCTACATCATTCTCTTCAAACCCTCGAGGAACACTATTGAGGAAGTCCGATGCAGTACTGCAGCCCACGCTTTCAAAGTGGCTGCCAAAGCTACACTAAAACATAGCACAGCATCAAGAAAAAAGTCCAACAGCATTGGTGGATATTCTGCCTCCTCTCCATCCTCGTCCATCAGCCTCAAGACGAATGGCAATGACTGTGACCCACCCTCAGGAAAGCACAAGCCAAGGGTGAGCTTTGGCAGTGGAACAGTTACTCTGTCCTTGAGCTTTGAGGAATCAAGAAGGAGTTCTCTGATGTGATAGTATATGCTCCAGTTATCCTATTAATAGGGTGTATTTTGGACTTCAATTTGAAATGTATTTACACATAGATCTTTTCTTTTTCCCATCTTTCTCCCATTTTGCAAGAACGATGACGTGTTACTACTGTACTGGAATCCTGTGACTTTTATTATTTTCAGCCTAACCTTGATGTACACTAAGCCAGCGATTAATAATACATATTTTGTACTATTAAATGTTAGATCCTTAATTTGTTGTTTTGTGTGTGGCAGGTTATTCATTCATCCATCAACCAAAATACTTGAGTATATGCCTGTGGCAATCCAAAAACAATAAACACAAGGCACTTTACATGACAATGTTATAAAACAAGAATAAGAGTAAGGAAATCCTGCATCTTATGTTAGACAAATCCCACCTGACCTCATGGTTCTTCTGGGGATAGCAATGTCAGTATGTCAGTCGACAGTTCAGTCAGTTCACTTATCTCAACATCTAAGGTTTTTGTGCAACCATGAGGCTAACATTGATCATTTTGAGTCTCAACAACCATCTGGATTTGGCACAGACAGCCATGTTGCCCACAGGATGAAATGTAATTCCCTTTGGTGATCCCCTGACATTTCATATAGTGTAATCATCTGGTCAAAATTTTTATTTTTTGGAGACTTATGACCAAATACCTGCAAAACTAATGACTTACCTGTACTTAGTGTTTAATACTAATTTGAACTAATGCACTACATTAAGATGGTTAAAATGGTTCACATTACCCACTTAACATCAACATTTTAGCATTTTCAGCAGCCAGCTCAAATCACTGTTGTGTCTAAACACAACCTCTGAGAGCAGCTAGCATGACTATACACTCTTCTTATTTAAGTGTAACTGACATTTACTCAAGGTAAATGGTGCAATTTCATTGCAGACCAGATATACTGTATAAACAAAGATCAAAGCTCAGTTAGGACAGACAACTCAGGCACAGTGACACATCTATTGTGTAGTTAATACAAAGTGTTCAGCAGGAAGGCCAGATAGTTAACATGGGACATCATTTGACCGGAGGGCATTTCAGGCTATTTAATGGGACAGACATAACCAGAGGATGTATGAGTCACGTAAACACACAATTACAGGATGTAGGCAGAGCATGCAATATTCAGTGAGCTTGTTAGTCAGTAACAAGTCAACAAAAGAACAGGTTGTCTGGCAAAGTCAAATGCCATGTCAATGCTTATTTGAGGCATCTTTGGTCATTACAATTTCAAGTTAATTTTATTAAGATAAGAAAAGAAAGACATATAGAAATATATTATTAAAAACTATGATACACATGAACTAAAATCTCAGTAAATATATCCAAAGTCCTCTCAGTAAAACCTTTCAGAGTATAATAATAACAGTGAACATGGCAACAGAGGATATTTTCTCAAGTTTCTCTGCTTTTCAAGTTTCTCTGCTTACTTATCACAAGTCTCTGACAACTTCAAACAGTGCAGGCCTATCTCACATGTTAATGTCATTCTCAGTATTGGCCTACACTACACAGTCATGGCCTCATGGTATGGAGGATGTATAAGGAAGAGGGAGGAGCAGCTTGGGGAAAGCACTATTCATTTAAGTCCACTATGTCTGATTGTCAACTGTGAAGAAAACACTAAGCTGTAAGTGCAAAAGACTCTTGGCCAATGGAGCTCTTAAAAATGAACACTCTAGAGGTGGCTTGTTTCTCCTCTAACTGGGTAGCCTATAAAAACAGTACCAGTCAAAAGTTGGGGCACACTTTTTCATTCAAGTGAATGTGAAAGTGTGTCCAAACTGGTACTGTGCATTAATTCAAATACTATATACCTTGGTACAATTACAGAGGTACTTGTATTTTATGTCCATATTTCAATGTTATGCTGCTTTATACCTGCTACTTATTTACTGCAGGTACCTATTTTATATTAAAAATGTGACCATCTTAGAAATATGCAGAAATGTGTAAGTATTATACTCACACATAACAGTTAAAATAAACTCCATCCAGCAGATCAGGTGAAACATTTACACATTACAGTAATGCATCAGTAATATCAAAGCAATGTACATATATTTATTATAACAAAGAGGGCCTTCTGTATTACTTTATTTAGCTGAAAATACTTTGGTATTAAATAGAATAAAATAATTAGTCTTGTATCTACTCTGTAATTCTCCCACCCAGCAAATGCGTCAGTAATGACAGTTAAATTGGAATATGCTTGTACAGTATTAATGTGAAAAAAGGTCAGCCAAAGTGGGTGCATTTATAGCTCAGCAATGCCACCCTGAGAATTGTAACAAAGGAAATATTGAAAGAAAAAATGTGTAGAAAAATGCCCTACATGCAATGAGAGGAGTGGAGTGAGGTCTTGAGCCGCAGCTGCACAGTCAAGCCACAAAATTCTCCAGGAACAAGGAACAGGACAAAAAATGTAAAAACAAATCAGTTGCCTTATGGAGATGCAAAAGCCCTTTCAAATAATATATATTACAGTTTCACTAAAATGAAAGATAATCTTGAAGGGTAAAACACAGTACAAAGCAGAATCCGCTTGACTCATTGAAAGTAATTAACTTCAGCATCATATAACTCTTAGATAAGGTTTTTTTCCAAAAGGAAAGTCTCAGCAGCTGAAGGAAACTCTGTTAACAAAGAAAAAGGAGGGCAAAGGGCTTTTGAAGAGTGTAGGACTTCCCATGTGGCTCAACAGGAGGTTGACATGCTGAAACATCCAGGATCACGACTGACCTGAAGTCGGCTGAGGAGCAGCTGGACAACTACCTCCTCCATTAGCAGAAGGAAAAGACCACAGAGCCACAAATGGTGCCCAGCAGAGAGAGCAGCATGCTGTCCATGTCTGATCTGCAGGATGGGAAGAGACAGATAATCGACAAAGTAACCAGGGAACATTAGTGGGAACATTTGTCACAGCCCTCGGTCCTAGTTAAGAATAAGAGGAAGAGGACAAGTCCACTTCCAACAAAGGCTCTGACAAAGTCCTTCAGTTACTCAAGTGTACAAACAAAACTATTCATGTTTTTCCACAACTCAAAACTCTGTTATGTGGCTCATTCAGTTTCAGATTCCTTTCACCACTTTACTTGAATAATCGTTATTATAAGCTAATCAATATTATTAAGGCTACTACTTTCATAATCAATTTCAATAAAGTACTGGGAACATTAAAGGGAAAGCTAGGTAGAGACAAAACCAAAGAAAACATAATAAAGGCTGCATTGTTATGATTATTGTTACAAATAGCTTAGTTAAAATTTTATAGCAATGCATTATTTTGTTGTCATGCTCAGCCATATAACCTACAGTAAATACTCAGTACAGACATTGATTAAAGGCTTTTCATTAACATGGTGGCAATGACGACTGTTGCAGAACGTATGGTGAATATAAATTGGCTCGTAACAGCAATATGTAACATAGGCAGTTTTACCCTCACAGTGGACATATGGATATGAGAAGTGTAGCAAACTGCCATATGGAGTGAGGACTTTTATTTTGAAAATAGCAGACCAGAAGTATTTATACAATCACCATTTCCTGTTTGCCAATGCTGTTCAAAATTCCAGCTACATATTGTGTCAAAATGAATTTTAAAAAATCACGAATTTGAACACATTTTTTGTAGACTATTTTGTATGTTACCTGTCATAGTTGAAGACATTAGCATATACCAGCACACATCCTTCGCCATGTCTCAATTGTTGGCCCAAGATACTGCTATTGCTAATTTCAAATAGGCCCACTCATTGGACCATGTGATGAGATATCACGTATAATAACCACATAGTTACAAGTCAAGTCAAGACAAGTTAAGGTAATTTATACAGAATGTTTAAAAACAACGGGAGTTGCCTTTAGTCTTACTGACCACTCAAAGTGCCTTACACAACATGCCAACATTTACCCATTAACACACACATTCATACACAGACAGCAGAGTCTGCTCAACAGCAGTGATACAGCGTTATCTAAAGTGCCCCACTATGTTTCTATGCTGACCAATTCACACAGTTGAGTATCTTGCCTAAGGACACTTCAACATGTGGAACTGAGGAGGTGGGGATCGAACCATGGATGCTCTACCTCCTGAGCCACAGCCATCAACATCAGTAGTACAAAGGCACAAATAAAACAACAATGAATCGCAATAATAAGATACAAAACATTATCAAAACATTTGCATAGATGTAAAATTTTAAATTAAAAACAAGTTAAATCATTTTGACTGATATTATTTATTTTCCAAAATTCTTCTATAGTTATGATTAGGGGTTTTATTGTGGAAAAACACAAAGCAGAAATGGGTATATTTATGTTTACTTGACAGATTTTATTGTGGAAAATACATACCGGAAGTTCCTGTAACCACGTTAACTTGACAGTTGTCGTTTGCTGCGGCGTTGACAACCTGAACTGGAGTAACGTTAGCTTGAAAGGTAAGATGTGCCAACCAGTCTAGCAGTAATTTCAGTAAACTGGGACACAGGACTCGGGCAACTGTACTGGTCCTTCTGGTTTCGCCTTACGACTTTTAATGCTAATATTTAACTTTATTATCAGTTTACAGTAACTCTACACATCCGTGTTCGTCAGCTGTCGTTTAGCTAACAGCCAGGTTAGTTCAGCCAACTCACTTTTACTCCATAAAACATACCAACTGTTCAGAAGAAAAAATGAGCTGTCGACGAGGTGAAAAGTATTTGTTTGTCCTGTTTAGTGTCTTTATGGGAATAGATAAAGTATTATAGTTGTTAAGAGCTAGCTAACGTTAGCTCCTCAGTTCCCAAAACACACACGACAGACACTGTGATGATGGATACCACAGATAAGTGTTAGATATGATGGAGAAGACAACCATCATGTCAAAGCTTCACAAGTTTAATTTTAGTTTTCTCTGATAGAGGCATCAGCTGATTAACACTGGACAACGACCACTGCTAAGCTAACATATCTGTAGCTTCTGTGTTTTCTAAATGCTGGATGTTTGTACGTACATTTAGCCAACGTTAAACTACAAAATATGCCTTCAATTTGAGTGATTTTTTTGGTTTGTTTGTTTATTTTATTGTGAATAAAATGAGATGAACATTTTTTCTTAAAGGCAATTGTTCATGGTCACTGCTCTCTGGTTTATAAACTGGGCAGCTTTGCTATGCAAACGTTTAGGCGATAAATCATGAACTTGCAGAGAAAAGTGATGATGGACGATGTTGATTATTTATTAATTTTATTAAGTTAGTCATTTATTCCGTTAAAGGGCCGCATATTGTCTGGTTCCAGCTTCTCAAGGGCAATGATTTGATGCTTTTCTCTGACAAAACAATACATTTGAAGAGGGTCACCTTAGACTCTGGAAAATTGACTTGGCTTGATTGGCTTTTTAATGGCATTTGTTAATATATGGACAATGAAAAATTATTTTATATTGCAGCCTTACTTAATTTGTTAAACTGCCATAAGAGATAACAGCGATGACATGCGATGGTTCAGTTTCATGGAGGATATTTGATAAATTAACAAAACAGGAGAGTAGAAAGGTGTGGTAAAACAGCCCTGCAATGTGATACTAAACTTTGTCAGAGGACACAGACAGGTGTGTAGTCAGTGAGTATTAAGTTACCTTTTGAGGATGCCCTTTCAGTGTTATGTAACAGAGTAAATGGCTCTGAACACAAAAGTAAAGGAAAGAAAAATGAGGAACTTGGAATAAAAAGCTCTTAACCGGTAACTTGGTTTGTTTTCTAAGATAACATCTCATCAGCGGCTTTTTGTTATTGACTGAAAGGTAATGGATATTTAAAACCTGCCCTTTAATATGAGTGATGACAAAGTGATTGCAAACCCATTTCAGCAGTAACATATTTTCTCTTTTAATCAATTCACAGCTGACGGAGATTTCAAGTTTTCCTCATCACATCATTTTGAGGGTTCAGCGATGGCTTTTCAACTCTAAGTTTTCCTCTCTTCATAGTGATCATCATATATTGATTTGTAATTAAGCAGGATGTTTCGTCACCATGGGATGACTGGTCAGTGAAACTGTGGCTGTCAGTATTTTGCTGAAATGTCCTGCTCGGAGGAGATATCTTAAACTGTAACTAACAGCATCGACAGTTGCTACTTTTATTGTTTCACCTCAGTGGTCACACAGTCATGGGCTTCTGTTCACCTGTGTGCAAGATTTTGCGGAGGGGGAAGTATTTTGTGCTGCTCCTTCTCTCGCTGTCAGTGCTGGCATGGATTGCAACGTTTTCAGGTGAAACAGTGAAATCCCTTCAGGTTTCATCTGCGACAACACGGACTCTTGTCAAAGACAGAGACAGTCTGAGAGATAAAGTTAACTCACCAGCACCAGACCGCTTAAAAACTCCACCACCAAAAGTCCAGTGCCCTCAGGAGTCACCACTGCTACGTAAGTCTAGGTTAAAGACATGACAAACTTCCTGGGTATTGGTTGTTGTTGTTTTTTTCCTGTGTTTAATATTTATTAAATATGTCTGCTCGCTAAATAGGAATGATGTGTTTGCAGTTTCAGTAAATGCTTTAATGATTTTACACGAATTACATGGCAAAGTAGGTGAAGGCTGATAGATTAGATAAGTTAACTGATATCTGATTTTTTTAAAACAACAGACAAGGGTGTGTGCCAATCAATAATCTGCAATGTCATTTTTTTCCTGTATAAGATCATCAGAGATGTTATCCTGTATAACATGATCAGAGGAGTGTTTTAAAAAATGTGTTCTGCAAATCGGATACAGTGCTCATGAGTTATTCTGATTATTGTTAATAATGAACCACATTGAACAGATATTTCAGAGTTCATAAGGCTCAGATTTGTGGTTAAACTTGTTAACTCTGTTTCTACAGAGGGGGCTCTGAAGCTGTCTTTTGAATCCTCTCTGAAACTGAAGGACGTGGAGATTGAAAACAAAGGAGTGACTGAAGGTGAGTATGAGCCTCCAGACTGTAAATCGAGGCAGAGCGTGGCCATCCTCATCCCTCATCGTAACCGAGAGAGACACCTCCTCTACCTCCTGCACCACCTGCACCCCTTTCTGCAGAGGCAGCAGCTGCACTATGCCATTTATGTCATCCAGCAGGTAATCATCATCATGTTCAGTCCATGTTACGTTTGATGCTTGTTGAACTTACATCATTGACTTCTCACATCAAGGGACTGCACTGAAGTTTCAAGTTCTTGTTTTAACATGTATACAATTATAAGTGTTAGTTATTGTTTCAGGTGAAGTCATGTAGTTAAAGATCATAACTGAAACTATTTAACTTCAAGTTATAGTGTTAGACATCCTCCGTTTGTTTGTTTATTTCCTCTGAACCAGTTTATCCACCAAAAAGTCTAAGTTTGCATGAATGTAAATCGTATTAAATATTATGAAACTGATAGTGAGTTCCAGTTATGCTCTGTCTAAAAAACATGTGAGCATGACTAAGTGTGATAAAACTACACCCATCATAAAACTTTGAAGGAGAATGGAATCGGCTTACGCAATGTTTTTTCTCTAAATAACTGAAAATCTCTTTCAGCTGGCAGTTTTCATATCAGTTCATCTCTAACAGAGACTTATGACGATAAATAGGCAACAAGTCATGTCCAGCAGGAAAAAAGCACTGGAATTACTGCTGGAAACAAAGATATAAGTGAACCAAAACATTGTCTCACGCCAAAGGCAAATCTTGTGCGACTAACTAACATTCTTAGTACTCAAAGAGGAAATTATAGAAAGCAAACTATGTGAGGGTAAATACTGTACTTAAGGTGTGTGTGTAGTGTGAAGTTTGTTTAAAAAGAAAAAAGAGACAAGCAAATCAACAGTGCATCAGGGTTCAAACCCATGCGTACAACCACATATTTATCTAAATTAGTTTGTGCCTTTTGTGCCTTATTCAGAATAAAGCACATGAAGCCACATTCACTTGCTAAGCGTACTATTTTCCCATAATTACAGGAATATGAAGACGCCATTTCTACAATGAAAGTTATTCAAGAAAAAGAGCCCAGGTTTATTGTATTATCTCACACAAATAGCATTTTCTGAGATGCAGCTGTTCTACTGCTGACAGACCCACCGGACACATAAATCTACACTGAACATTGAACTGTACTCGATGTCTATAAATGACAATAGCTGATTTTCATTGTTTTCTGTTTTTTTAAAGGCTGGTGATGCAACTTTTAACCGTGCCAAGTTACTGAATGTTGGGTATTTGGAGGCACTGAAGGACTACAGTTGGGAGTGCTTCATTTTCCATGATGTCGACCTGGTTCCTGAAAATGATTATAATTTATACGTCTGTGACAAGCAGCCCAAACACTTGGTGGTTGGCAGGAATGCCACCGGATACAAGTAAGTATATGATGAGGAGTAAATTCCTCTAAGTCACGAGTCACTGGTTTAACTTTATATGTGGTTTGATAAAATCTTTCAACAAAGAAATGTATTTTTGCTTTATATTGTTCAATTCTCAGGCTGCGTTACAAAGGCTACTTTGGAGGAGTTACAGCCATGACCAAAGACCAGTTTCTTCAAGTGAATGGATTTTCAAACACTTACTGGGGTTGGGGAGGAGAAGATGATGACCTTCGCATCAGGTGAGACAAAAGCAAGTGATAAACAGTATTTATGAGTGTTTTTTTTTTTCATTCATGTGAAGAACATGTGGTATACTTTATATTGCTTCATTCATTCATAATCTTTTATGCATCTGTTGTCTTTTACAGGGTTGAGCTGCAGAAAATGAAGATTATGCGGCCGCCCGCTGATGTAGCTCGCTATACCATGGTGTTTCACAAACGGGACAGTGGCAATGAAATCAACAAAGACAGGTCAGTAAGAGAAAATAATCATTGAGTAATGAAATGCATAATCTCTCTCCCTGCCATGACCTGTCTTCTCCCATAAACACAAACAAAACATGACATCATCCAAAGAGATGGGAATCATTTGTTATACTTGTTTCTGTATAATGTGGCTCAATTAAGTGTATTCATATTGTGCTTTTCCCTTCCAGGATGAGGTTGTTGGGACGAACACCACAGGTATGGAAAAAGGATGGACTCAACAGCTGCTCATATAAGACTTTGTCGATAGAGAGGCTGCCTCTTTATTTGAATGTTACTGTGGACATTGGTAAGCCACAGAGTTGAGATTTCAAACAGGAAGCCCTGCTGTGACCAAAACAAACATTTTATAGACTATGTTTGGGCCCCTGAGTGCAGAAAAGCTGCTACATGTGTGCAGGATTATAGCACATATCAAGCACACAAAATGCACATTGTTTTGTTTACATATTGAAATTAAGCTTAGCTGCCAACCACAGTTATTGAAGAAGTTGGCGGGCTCATCTTTGCACAGTTTTGCATATCATGCTGCCTTTATTTACTCATATCAACACTAGTCTTTCTCCTTTTTTTCTTCCTTTTATGCAGCCTGCCAAAACATTTTTTAAAAAAGCGCTTTTCTTTGGCCAAACAAAGAAGCTGATAAACTAGTCTTGGTATTTTGGTATTTGCTAAAACACCCAGCTGTCAATCTTTAATTAATATATGCCTTATTATTTGCCTTGCTGACATTTTTTTAATATAAAAGCCTGCAACATGTGGACAATGTGTATTTTGTGTGCTTTCATTTATTGTTGCAGTGACTTTCCCTAAAGCACTGCACACCCATTGTTCACCCACACAGTCACTGATTTTTCTTAGTAAGACCTTCTCAGGACTGTATGGGAGCATGTATTGACTGTGATTGATTGACTGAAGTATTCCTCATGCTCATGTTTTCAATTTGTCACTCCTGTTAAGGAAGGACAATCTGCACCTTTAATACTTCTACTAGTACATGTGTATTGACCTCTCATGTTTCCCAGCTCCTCCCCAGTTTAACTTGCGCAGAGGTCTGATCAGCCAGATAACTGAGTACACCTGGGAGTGTGTGCAGAGCCTATGAGATTTAAGTTAGTGATAAGTTTGATTCAAGGCTGCTTGGACTCTTAAAATCTTAGTAGAGATGTTTGTTTTACTGAAACTGACATGTTAATCACAAACCGTAGACAATGTGTAATATTATGTAAAGGGAACACTGGATCAACTAGATAAAGCTGTGTTAATTGATTATTTTTTACCACTAGGTGGTAGAAAAGCTCCAAAACAAACTCACAGCGACAGAGCCTTGTTAGACATTGGAAACCTGTTGCCTTGTTGCAGTAACTATAGAAATTAGTCAGCCGCTTCTTTTACCCAACACTGCAAAGGATTTACTTTTTCTGGTGTTTTGTTGATAGCTGACCTTTTTTAAAAGTTGAATGAAAGACTAAAAATTTCCCAGCAATCCTTGCAACGCCTATCCAATATAAGCCCTCTCTTTACTGTAATGTTGACTATTTTGCATCACAAAGTAGGTGATAGAAGATAGACATACTGTTACTTTGAGAGGAGAATGATGATATATAGAAGTTTGGCATCAGTCCTTCAGCAGACAACAGGTGGAGCATGTGCATAATACTTGAAGACATACTATGCAGGATTTGTCGGTTGGTGTTTGCGAACACAACATTCAAATTTGGCATCACTACCCCAGCTCAACGGCACCAGGAGTGCACGCCCGTCCACTGTGGCCTCTCTGGTGTGTGTGTAGCTCAGCCCCACCCTCGCTCAAACATACAGACAGAGAGTAGAGGAGAGAGATGAAGCAAACATCCCATTCTCGCCCCTCTAGAGTGCGCCAGTGTGCGTGGTTTGTGTTCATTGTAATTATTATGTAACTAAAATGTGAAATTTCAGCAGTGGCGTCCATCATTTAGTAGGGGCACTGCCCCATTGTTTAAAGCATTTCAGGGAAAAACTGAAGCACATTTAGAAAAACACAGCGACATAACCTACGTTTTTTATAGAGTCCTGACCTCACACCCTGTGTGCTGTTACTGTCTGGGGGCTAAACACCCGTCATCCAAAGGCTGACACTTGGAAATGTCCTGAACATAGAACATTTTTTTAGGAAAATCCTGCACAGTATGCCTTTTAAAGAAACTCTTACGCTCTTTTATTATTATTAATATATTTTTTTTTTTGAAAAACTCAAGGACCATTGAAAAGCAATAAAATATATATGGGGTTCATCATATCAAGTGATATTCTATTGTAATATGTTATAATGAAAAAGATGATTATGAAATTGTTAATGCTTTACTGTAGGTCTTATTGACAGCAGACATTTTGATGCATCATAGCAGGAAGCACAGAGGTCTTAGTAATGACATTAACTATGGCTCAGTTATTAATTACATCTCTGTATTTCCTGCTATGACATTTCAAAATGGCTGTTATGAGAAAGTCCTATGAAAAATTTACTTGTAGGAATTGGTGGTCTCTGTAAACTTCCAGCTGACCTATAATAAAATGTAATTATTATTATTATTCTTAGCATTACACTAAAGAGGCGTTGGTTGCCTTTATTTACAGATCTTGAGGACCCTGACGATCCTCAGATGTTTTTGTCTTGAAAAGTTGTTTATTGAGCCATAATGATACAATATGATTTCTTATACTGCATGTTTTTATATAAGGCCTTACATGCTTGATTTTTAAAAGCAAAATTTGATGGGTGGTGGATTCTTATTTATTATTTTAACAGTTTCTAAATTATAATCACTGTCTTTTGAATCCAATCAAAATGACATTATCTTATTATATAGTATGTGAAGAAATGTAAGTCTAGAGAAATACGCATAGTTATGCTCTCATCATTGCATGTGACTGTCGCTCATATCGGATGATTAAATGATTTAATTATTATTTGTGCAGTAGTGTAGCTGCTGGTATGTTGCAATTATAGTATGTTGTCTGACCAGCAAATCATACTCTTTTCAAGACTGAGCAATATTACTAACTATACTGACAAACATGGTCAGTTTACATGAGCCACTCCTCTTTATATGTTCATATTCATTGCCGCTAGAGTAGAGCTTCATAGTAACTACAGTTTGTTCAGAATTTTCTGCGTGTGTGTGTAAACTGTTGATAAACTTCCCTTCATAAATCGGCAGTACGCTGTAGCCATTATGAAGCTCTTGAAGGAGACTGAGCATTGTTTAAGAAATACATTTTAAATACCAGAGTGTACGTTTTCTATGTTACTGGTGACTGTCCGTTCATTTCATGGTCGCATCTCCACTCCTGAATGAATGTCTTGGGGGTTTTTGTTTTTTTCTACTGTGGGTTCAAAACTTTTCTATGTGAAAATATTGTAAGTTAAAATACAGTTTCTCAATATGATATTTCATTAACATTTTAATTTTAATTTGTGCTTTATATGAATCATTTAAAAATGAAATTCAATGTGATGCCATATTTTAGGGGGATTCCTTTGTATGTTGATTTTGGATGATGTCATGTTTGTTTGTGTTTATGGGAGAAGACCGATCATAGCAGAGAGGGAGATTATGCATTTCATTAGTCAATGATTATTTTCTCTCTAGAACACATGTATAATAAATCGTATTTTTTCTTACCAATTGTCTTGCGGTTTTATGGTTTTCAGGGCATGTATGGCCCTCAAATGTTGCTTAATCTGATAAAATATGCAGTATTTTGTTTGCGACAACCATAAAAAATAATAATGAGGTATTTATTTGCAATACATACTGTAAGTGGGACAATTAAATCCTGATCTGCAAGTGAAAATAATTTGGTTATAGCCATTGGTATTATGTTGGTAATTTTCGGATACATTATATTCATATTTATTATTATTTACTTTCAGTATATTTATGTCCTTGTTTTTTTATGCCTCAGATGAGGGTATCAGTTCTGTAATTCAAACCCCACATCACCCTTTTTTTAGCAGCCTCCTGTTTATTGTCCTTTTCCTTTTTTATTACACTGCGTGTCCAAGGGAAACGTTCTGGTAAACAAATAAAGACCAGCAGACAAAGGACAGAGACATCGTCTGTCTCTAAAAGGGAAAGCTTACAGGGAAGCACTCAGTGTGAAAATCAGCAATGATTTTACTGATCCTAAACATCTTTGTCTGGAAATGTAAGTCATGACCTGACCCTGACCACCACTCCCTGTCCCACTCTGATTCCTTCCTATGGATAGCTTCAGGGTAAAATGAACCCCCTCTAAAAAGTCACTTTCTGCTTATTTGGAATGGCATGAATAACTTTATAGAACTGTATGATACAGGTTACATATAACAGGCACAGTCCCACTGGGACGACAACAGCCTGCAGTACATTGATCTGACCAGTGGGGGGCCATCAGAGTACAGCATCAACAAGTCTCTTGTTCTTGTTAATTACTAAAGGACCGATTTTGTTGACAGGCAATTTGTGCAAGAGTAGCCTTAATGCATGATGATAATTAATGATTAAGTCCTGTTTGGTTGAAAAATTGGAAAGCACAATAGCAGACTATTTAAAGAAAAATCAAATCTAAGAAAAAGACAGAACACCTTTTTAAACCTAGTCTGATGGAACAGTTTTTTGTGTTTGACAAAATAAACGGTGGTGTTATTTTTTAAAATGATTTATGATATTGTGATTTGATATGATTAAATGGGGAGTTGATATGTTTCATTCTCCAGGCTTTGAATATGAATGCACAGTGATGTATATTTCCAGTTTCAGAGGTAGTTCTAACTGTAAGAGGGCTTGAATACTTGAACAAGGGCTTGAATGTATCAGCTCTTAGATGTATGTCACTTTGGATAGAAGTGTCTGTTAAATGAAATTGTAAATTGAAACATTATGAGTCAGCATCATCCTGATCGATCAAATAAGCTCCTCTCATTTTTAAAAGTATTGTATTCTCCTTCATGGAATACTCAACACATTATTTATGAGAGGATAATATTGGGTTTTAATTATACAGCCAGTCACCATGCCTTCCTTGCATAATAGTGCAGTTTTATTTGTTTGGAGTCACACACTAACCACATTATTTACAGTGTCACAGTGCCAGACCACATATTTCTGTCAAAATTTAGGATGACTGCTTGAGACATGAGTACAAATTCCTTACAGATTACAAGATTGCACTCTTGATGTTATGTGTTGCATATTGATATAAGAGAAGAATCCAGAAAAATAATGCAGGCATGAGGCAGCATAGTAAACAGCATTTCTGCGTGTAAGTGTATGTATGTGTATATATATATATACACACATATAGATGACTAGACTGTCCTGTCAGTAAATAACATGAACTATATTATCAATGAAATACATTATCTTCATCTCCAAATCAGAAACAAAGGAATATTTTGTCAGAAAATTTGAATAAGTTTCCCTTCTTATTGCATAGTTTCCACTCCCTCACATTTAGCTGAAGTTTAATTTTGCTGCAGATACACCAAGATATTGCATCACAGTGAGGACATGTAATAAACATAAGGGCGAGAGTAACCCCTTATCATTCACAGATCTTCTCAGCATAGATTTTTTTTGTTTTTACCCGTGCAAAGAAAGAGCGGGATGTCTGAGGCTTTGTATGGACAGAATGATGTCATCTCCTCTTCCTATGGTGCAGAAAGAAAGCTTTGTCTTGTCGAGGCCAGGCCCGGTCATCTAGCTCACATGTGACATTTACAAAACACTTTCAGCACAAAAATATCAACTCTACAAGACGGAACACTGAGATCTACTCCACAAACTAGTCTATTCAGATATGCTCAAAGAATGCCACTGGGGATGAGTGCTGCATTGTTCATGCTTGTAAATATAGTAACCCTTGTACACAAGAGTGTATGAATTCATCAGTGGGATGTTAATGTCTTATAATTACAATAATGAATGGAAAAGAAAAATGCATACGAGATTAAACATGAAATCCATCTAGATTTTGGTTCAGTTCACACATTTCACTTTTAAGGACTACATTTCAATTTCGTTGTACTTGTACAGTGACAACAAAGACATCTTCTATAAGATTTAACTATTGGATGTAAAATAATGTATTTTTATATTGATTTATTAATCATGCCTGACAGTGTCAAACAATTTCATTGCAGTGTTTTGTACAGTAGCCCAGCACCTCTGTGGTACCTCTGCACAACAGGGAGGTCTGGGCTATTCTGTGTGGAGCTTCTGTGAATTTGGATGCTCCAGGTTTCTCCCACAGTTCAAAGTCATCCAGATCAAGTACACCGGAAGCTCTACATAATAATTGTACATTGTGTTTGTGTGTGTATTATCAGTTACGTTTCCTTTGAGCTGGCGTATGCTATGATAGGCTCATCCTTAACCTTGAATAGGAATAATCAAGCAGATGGGTGGTTGTAGTGTTTCATCTGCAAACAAAACGTTTTTTCTCTCAAAGAAAACATGCATAATTAACTACAACACTTAACTAGTATAGCAGTTACCATTAGCAAAGTAAATTAGGTGTACGCCATCTTTGTTATTAACAATGAATCACAATTGCTTACAAGTGAAAGGTTAGGGTTAGGGTTAGGGTACAGAAAGGTGTACAGAGCTTTATACTCTAGTGGCTTTGTAGTTCACTGTTTTGGTTTTTTGACTTTTTGGTTCAGTCTCACTGCTCTCATACAGCAGGTTGTTCATTTAAGCGAAAAGCCTCCAAAAAAACACTCTACGCTATCTGCTCAGCACCAAACAGACAAAAACTTAGCAATATTTTCCTCAGGAGATGGTGAAGACCAGAACAGAGCTAAAAGTAGAGTGAATATTGGATTTAACATTAGCATGATAGCCAGAAACATGTATCCAGATGAATGCTAATGCTGATCTCTATTGTATGGACTTGGCAACTGTCATTGGACGTATGAGATCAAAAGCACTATACTGTATGCCAGTGGCAGGATAACCAAGCCAACATAGTATTGTGTAACAACTGTAAAGTTAGACCAAACCAATAAAGCTGCCAACATGTGAAGCTATGCTATGATGCCTGCATGGCTTTTTTGCCTTCGGTTGTTGTGTCAACTTTTGAAAAATGTCTCTGCTATTAGTGATTTGGTCTTAGAGTTTGCTTAAGACAGGAGGTAACAGAAAGACGTTCACTGGAGGAGAACGTATTTTCCTTTACGAGATAAACATCAATATGTTACCTTTAATGCAATCCAAAATTATCTCCTTGCCATAAAGTTCTAGTCCAGTTTTAAAAAGATAAAAATGTGTTGCAGTTAGTAATGAGAACCATGTGTCCATCTCCTCACCCCAACCCCCCTCAATCTCCCCCCCATTTCCCATCTGTGCCCTTCAGGCCCTCACTTCAGTCACCTCCCACTTCCCTCTTCCTTCAGAACCCGTCTGTTTTTGTTTTCGAGCTCGGGCTCTTTGCACAGGAAATTGTATACATTGGGAGCATTCAGGAAGGCAGAGAGCAGCTTTCCCATTAGTGCTGAGTTTGGGCACATGAAAAAAATGGATAAAAGAGGTCAGTAATTCCTAAACCAGGAGAGACACAGAAGTCAGCTGTTCTTCTCCCCTCACTTCACTTCCCTCCCCTTTACACAGTCTCAACATTTCAAAAACCCCTGCCACACCACTGCCACGAGTCCATCTCTAAACATAGAATACAGTATTTGGAAAATCTTAAAAGGGAAATCAGATTAAAACTAAGGTGCTCCTGAAATGATTTGCCTCTCTTGTATTGATTCATTTATGCTTTCTCAGCTGCAGAGAAGCCAGTGAACAGGGGAGACTGTGTGGAATGAAGGAAAAGAGGAGGAGATATAAAGGAGCAGAGAGGACTGGCTGGGGGTAAAAAAACAACAGGAAACCAACCGATTCTAATGCTGTTTCTGCAAATCCTTCAGAGATAAAGCAGTGGACTGCCACGTCCCAGCGAATCAACAGTCACACCATGTCTTTTCTTTGATCATCACTCAAGGTTATGCCAATCTAAAGGACTTAAAGTTTAAAAAGTGACGTCACTTCTGCTCTCAGCCTCCGACAGTGTGGTTAGTCAGAATGTGAGCGGATGCAGACGTTTGGGAGCTGATTGCTGGGATTTCTATGTGGCTGCTTTTTGACCTACAAACTCAACCTTTCTCAGGGTCCTATGGATCGATCGCTGCCCTTCCAAGGATCTGTTTGTTTTAATCAACTGGACTACTAACTGGAACCACATGAAGAATAAAGGGACTAAGCAGAAGTCCAAAAAGAAAGGAAGTGAAAATGCGTTCGGCTGTGACCTGATAGAACATCTCCAGAACTCAGGACAAGATGGTAAACTTTTTATTTAGCTTTCTTTGAAATTTAAAAACTCCTTTACAAGCAGTTATCATCAAAGTACCTTCTGTTTCTTACATCAGTTACTCAACTCATACAGAGAGGATAACATTTATAATTAAGATTGAGTTTTATTAGTAATTTCCTTAATTAGTATAGTTTATATATACACATAATGTGTTGAAATTAGCAAAGTAAAGACAAAAAAGTGTCTTTTTGAACTGTATATTCACAGTTCATATAGACTATGAACTGTGAATATACATGTGTTTTACATTTAATAAGGCCACCCATTCAGCTATTGGCTGTATTTAATGGCCATTTGTGACTTTGGGTGTGGCTCTTTAATTTTTTTGTGTCAATTTCCGACAGTGACTATAGTTCCTATGACGAGTTTTGTGTCTGACAAAAGACTGGGCGGTGCTGCTGCCTATAGAGGAGAGAAAGTAATGAGCCAAGGAGAGAAAAAAGAACAGAGGTTTACAGCATATTCAAATATGGAGTCAAGTTTGCTGTAGATGTTTATACGCTTTACTTTTATTTGGTTGTTTCCTTCTTCAGACCATATGCTTTGTTCTTTTCTTACAACCATCATCTGTTAGTTTTTTTGGCAGTGATATGATGTCATGAAAAGAGTGAACAAGAAGTCTACCACGTGCAGAGTCAACTCAGGCATATGGATGGCTGTGTTGAGGATAACTTTGAGGAAGACCTGCTGGGGTGAACATATCCACAATGCAAGGCGGGGCATTCAAGGCAGGAAGTGAGGGAGGAGGTTTTGGTACCCCTCCGTCATAGATATCCGTCAGACGTATTGTGTTTTTTAAATTGTTGGAGCATTAGTTTGTTACTCCATTTTAATGACCAATAACCTACCACTGGAAGACACTGATTTCCTAACACAGTCATAAAGTAAGTTTAGATATAAGTGACCATAAAAAAAGAGTTCAACATTTATTTTAAATTTCATTTGTGAGCAGTGTAGTATTGCCTCAATATTGCCTGTATAGCTCTATCTCAGTGTGTGTACACACAGTGTTGGATCTCTTTTTAGCATCCCAGCTGCACTGAAAATCCAGGACAAAGTTGCATGCTCTTGGTATTATTGTTACATAGCCAGAGATGATAAAGCCCACCCCTCTGACAAGATGATTATTAATATATCCCCATTTCTTTGTAATATAATATAATAGAACCTGACAGCTAAAACACACACTCTTTCCACTTCAGTATAACACACAAAAGTTTCAATGGTAAAATATAACACATTTTCAAATAGCTACAAAAAAAATATTGGCAATATAAATAAGCATTTGAGAGTGATTTCATATGCTGAGTTGAAAAAAATAAGCATAAAGCTCAAATGTCCTGTGTCATGCAGACAAAAGTAAAACTCTGCATTTTGTTTAGACCATACTGTATCACGTCACTTTTGCAAAACCACCATCAGCCACACAGATGACCGCTGGAGTAGGGAAACGTTAAAAATGACTATACACAAAGGTTTTGTGAACCTGGTCGTGAACCTTTTGAACATGCTTTAGCCATCATAGAACAATGTTACCATAAAACGTTTCTTGTGCTGAAGTATAGGCAGAATTATAAAACGTGACAAAAAGGACTGCGAAGCGTTTTTGTAAAACCAACCACTGACAAGCAGCTGCAGTTTCAGCATTTGGTGGAACATTGAACATTATTGCAGAAACAAACAACTAGCCTCTGTTGACTCTGTTTCAAGACTGAAACTGAGTCATAAAGCGTCTTTTAAAATCAGTTGAAAGTCAAACTGTATTTTGTTGCCACTACAAGGGGCAGACATCTTCCTTCAGTGCAGACTGAAAAGCACTAAATGAAGGCTCCAGAGTTGTTCTTCATCCAGCTTTTGACCACAAGCATGTAATTGAAAGTCCAATTAAGTCTAACCCATGAGAATGTAACCGGCAGATTCTTGGTGTCCACAGTGATTACCAAGAAATTAGCCATTGCTGAAAATATTCATTCATTTCGTGAAGGATGGATTCTGCATTTTGTTTGCAGGATGATCAGAGTGTACTTACCACCATGAGATATCTAACATAAGAGTGTAGTTAAATACTGGAATAGTCTGGGCAGAGAAACAATAAAACAACCACTACATGGGCATCATGAAATAAAATGACACTCATTTGTAAAACCAAAATATTTAGAAATGCATCACATATAACTGAAGCACTCAAAGAATGTCAAGAGTCTTTTTTGACATTTTAGTCATTACTTCATGATATAATGCACTGCATAGAAGGTAAAAGTTGACTTGTTGGTTCATGTGAAACACTAAATTTGATCCAGTTAAATTGTATTCTTTATATTTGAAAAGCGCTAAAGCAAGTAATCCATATTTGATTTTCTCTCATCTGCACTAGACTGCACATGCATAATGAAACTAGTCAAGACTGCTCATCTCAAAAAATCCCAACGTGATCACAGATATGACACAGTCAGCTTCAGAATCATGTACTGATTTGCAATCATTTATTATTTTTTCTATGAGCTAAAAGGGAAGTTGTGGTTTAGACTGAATCAGGGCATGTGATTTAACAGCCACAGCTAAGTCTGGTGATTATAAAAAAGTGCATCCAAACAAGGTTGTGTACAGAAGGTGATGTACTGTAGTCCAGAAAGCCGTGTAGGTCAGTGGTAACATTTCAAAAGCAGTTTTCTATTAGAGGAAATGTCGTAAGTAATACCAGCTACAAGGACTGGGTGTGTCAACCTTCCTCTGAAACAAACAAACCATTTTTAACTTCCTGTCAAAGTCCACCTACAATCAGCGGCCCTAAGGAATAGAAAACGGCCACGGTGGAACAAACCCCATACCATGAAATACACATTATGTGCATTGTTACTGTTGAAACATTACACCGAAAGTTATTTCCTTCTGCTTTTAAGATTATTTGTGGCCTGAATCACCCTCAAATCCAAAGTTAGGTGCTGAAACAGGAGGGAAAAATGTGTTTAAATTTCTCTAACATGATTCTCCAACAGTGTTTATATGTTGCAGCGTTTGCAGAAATGACTAACACAATCTTTTAACTTAAGTTCCTCAGGTTCTGAAGAAATGTGCAGAGTTTATTGAGGAGCATGGGATTGTGGACGGGATCTACAGGCTGTCGGGGGTCACCTCAAATATCCAGCGTCTCAGGTACTAACTTCATGCAATCTGCGTCTAGTGCAGGAATGCTTTTCTCAAGGTCTATTTATGGAACTGTACATCCAAAACCTCAACTCATAGTAAAAATTAGATGTTAAGTGATGTTATGTATGTTCTTCAGGTCATTACTACTACTCTACTCATGTAGAGTAGAGCAGTAGTAATTACTGTTGTATACATCCTGTTTGGAACAGCTCCAATTATCCTCAGTTAAATCACAAATAATTGTTGCTATGCTGCATCAAATATTATCTCGTAAGTGTTGGTTCAGCTAATTATTTATCTACTGTGTCCAAAATATAGTTATGGTATATTTATAATATTGTTTTTACAGATGATCATTGAACTTTGTTTTTTTCTGATAACAACATTAGTCGACTGGATATACTTTAATCTAGCATACTGCAACAGTAGTTAGCAGGGGTGTTAAACAATCAAAGCATTCAGCTAACTGTGTGTGTGTGTGTGTGTCTGTGTGTGTGTGTGTGTGTGTGTGTGTGTGTGTGTGTGCAGGCAGGAATTCAGCTCTGAGGCGTGCCCTGACCTTACAAAGGAAGTGTACCTCCAGGACATCCACTGTGTGGGTTCCTTATGTAAGCTGTACTTCAGGGAGCTACCCAATCCCCTGCTTACATATGAGCTATACGGCAAATTCACTGTAAGTAACAAATCACATTCAGATCACACTTTTGTTTTTTGCTAAAGGGGGAAAAGAAAAATCTGTGTGACCCAGAAGTGGTTTGACAATACAAAGAAGTAATTATTAACTGGCAGAATGGGGACCAAAACAGCAGATGTCAATAAACACTATTTATTCCACACAGTCCCTCAGTATATTTGTGTCGACCTTATTTATAATCATTTTTCACAACTGTAACCTCAGCTCTCTGGCTTACTATTGATCAGCTCTTTAAATCTCTTCCCTGGGGAAAATAGTACCATTAGCAGATGTCAACTGAAATGTAAGCAAAGCATTTAATATGTATAATATTCCCTCTACCACAGCATGAGTTATTATTGTCACCATCTTTATCATTTAAAAGCTTTTCTGCCGCATAATCATGCACATATGACAGACTGTACAGTATGAGACTGAATGTTTGCAGTCTGTTTTATTGTTTATGTTTGTGATTTTTGTGGGCTGATACCTATGCACATATTTTTCTCTTTTGCACATAGATGTATATGACTTCAGAGTTTGATTTCAAATTGAAAACATTTTGTTTCTGATCCTTGTTTGGGTCACATGAGGGTTTAGGTTTTTGCAATGAAGCAAGAGCAATAGCATACTGAGATCTGAAAGTCAATTCCACACATGACTGACAACCAGTGTGGCCAAAATTGTGGTGATCACTACATTTAGCACCAGAGAGAAACTTGATGGCAGCGTTTTCTGGATGAACTGCATGAAAGAGACTTTAGAGAGGAGTAGAAGGGAAGTGAACAGAAATACCAAACTGTAAGGCCTTGTTCATGCCGTCTGTGTAGCTTTCTGTGTACCTCGCCGAGACATTTGCATAACTTGGCATTCATACATCTCGTGCTGTTTGCGTTTGCTTCGTGCCTGAAAACTCCAGTGTTTTAGGAAAAATCAGTTTCTCACGTGGTGTAAAAAACACACAAGAGCCTTGTTGTAAAACTTTTTTTCTCTCAAGTTTTATTGGAAAGACTATTGTCGTTCTCATGAGTGCTGAGCTGGTTTCCTCGGCTTTCAGATGGTCTGCAATCTCAATGTTATGTGCGTTATGGAATAAAACATTGAGATATTTATTTTCACGAGTTTGATGTGGCGCCTTTTCAATGTAATTAATTTGAAGTGAATTTCAGTGTTTTCCATTCATTCTCACAAACATTCAGATACATGGTTGACATGGAAGCTTTTGTGATGTTTATTTGTCATGCCATATTTAATGTTTATTATCCATCTTTGGGAGAATTGTGTTTCTGCCACAAGACAAGAGCACGTTTGAAGAACTACTTATGTTTACGAACTCACACATGACTAAAAAATGCAGCTAACTTGTTCAGCTGTTCGGGCCTCAATCACATTAGTCTGACTGCACGCTCTTCAGCATGTGTTTGTTTACATGAGTTCAGCAGAGAAGGCTAAGGTGAATGTGCAGGTCAGGCAAACCATGCAGTGAGATCATAGCTTTACCCTGCAGTTCATCAATGCATTGATCACGTTCACTGAGAAAAAACAGATGTTAGTGGTTATGTTGGTTTAAGAGTATGTATGGAGGTTTTGTGGACAAATTGAAGATAATTCACAGGCTGGATTTTATAGAGCTGCAGAGACCACATACTTGGGAATTCAATACAGATTCTGTGTGTAGTAGCGATTGAAATCTACTTTACTGTGTTTCATAAACTGACAAGACAACAAGGATCAGACCATCAATTTTATTTTAATTTTTTACCAATCCCCGAGGTTGATATGACATTTGCCTATTTTACATTCAGGAAGCGGCCTCGGTCCGGGGAGATCATGAAAGACTTCTTCACATTCACAGGGTCATCAGAGAACTACCGACCCCTCACTTCAAGTGAGCTTGAGCCCTTTTCACTCTCAACGGTCAAGACAATTGTACAAATGATAGTCCTGTTTGCTGAGTTTGATTTATAACAAGAACTGTTTGTCAACTGTCCTCAGGACTCTGGAGTACCTTACTAAGCACTTGTCCCACCTTGCAACCTTAAGCACCGAGACGAACATGCATACACGCAACCTGGCCCTGGTTTGGGCTCCAAATCTGTTAAGGTGATTTTCAGAAATAGATGTTCTTGAAAAACTTCCCACGCTTAAAAAATGTATGCTTTTTGTTGTTGTTGTTAATACAAAAGGAAATGTACAGACACTTTGCAATCCACCAAAATGCCCTTATTTGCTCCTCTGAAATGTGAAATTCAAAAGATTTCAGCCTTCATTATTTTCTCTGATTTTTCTCAGATCTAAAGATATTGAGGCTTCTTCTGGTTATGGAGACATGGCTTTCCAGGAGGTGCGGATACAACAGTCAGTGGTTGAGTTTATTCTAAACCACACAGAGCAGATCTTCAGCGATGATTCTGTGGAAATCAAACCCAAAGAAGGTATGACATTCATAAGATAAATATCCACTGCTGAACCCTTCAAATTGTATTGGGAAGAACTGACTCATTATACTCCTCCAGGGCCAACTGTGATGTGTGGGGAGAAGAAGTATGCCACACTCCCGATCAGTGGTCAGTGTGGGCCGATGAAACTGATGAGCCTGGAAGAAGCCCAGGCTCGCTCCTTAAGTCCAAACCATCCTGTGCATAGAGAACGTCAGCGAGAGAACAGTCTGCCTGATACCAGCACTGCCACGCTCTACCACACTGTCATAGACATATCAGACAGCAAGTATGATGGATTTGAGTTCAGTCTATTAAGTCATTATGAGTGTAATTTACCAGCTGTATGCTTCAGAGTGTTTGGTTTTAGGTTAATCTGACAGTAAGTGCCTAATTCATGTAAATCAATGTGTTTTTATTGAACACGAGCTGTCTGGTGCTTAATAATCTCTCTTTATCTGTTAGGAGAAAGTTTTCTGGGAAATCTAAGAAGTGGAAGTCTATCTTCAACCTGGGAAGGTCTGTGGACTCAAAGGGAAAACTGAGCCGAAACGGCAGCGTGTTCATAAGGGCACAGGGGATGACAGGTGAGTGTTCAACAATGATCAGCCATACACATTTTTTTTCTACTTTTTTTTTCTTATGAAATACAACATCATGCCACCTCTTCAGGCCTATAGACAATTTTAATTAGAAAAAATTCAAATAACACCAGCTGTGAGAGGAGGTTGTAGACATAACTTACCATGAAGCAGTGTGAATATTACTGTGTATTAAGGCATCACAAGCTAAAAAAGTCCACAGGCAATATCCAAAACCATTTCCATAATAGTCAAAAGTTTAACTCAGTTCACTTGTGAAGGCTAAAGCATTGTTCCTATGATGTTCAGTGAATGTGTGATAATATTACTGTTATTTTTCAACAGAAAAGGCAGCTCTTCGTCCATCCAGGAGTATGGAGTCCTTGTGCTCCTTACCAACAGGTAAATCCTTAATATATTCATTTTCATGAAAAAACTTTTCCTCTTTATAAAATGGTGTTGTTGAACCTGTTTTATTGATTTGTTATGTGGTTGTTACTACACAGATGATGACAGAACAGGAAACAACAGTCCAGTTGGTGGACCGGGCAGCATTTATGCCCCAGAGGTCAAATCCAGAACGCTGGGATCTGACTCGCTGTATGACCTGAGTGAACATGAACAAAACTGGGAGTTTAAAGGGACGAAAGCCAGCGGGGCAACAGGAGGCTGGAGCATGAACCAAAAGGGGTCACCAGGGGCTTCTTCTCCCCCTCAAAAAACAGTACCAGAACAACTAAAAGTGTTCAAAGGTGAAGATATCGGCGGCTACAAGCCCACGTCTCCGAAAAATAGGAGGATGTTGTACTCAGGCTCCTCCCACAACAGCTCATCTCGGCCTTCCTTCCCAGGAAGCTTCTTCCCCCTGGAGTCCTCACCGAGGCATCAGCGCAGAGCTGTCAACATATCCGAGCCCTTTGCTGTGTCTGTGCCACTACGCGTGTCAGCTGTCATCAGCTCCAACAGCACACCATGCAGAGGGCATGCCAAGGAAAAAGCAGCTGTGGCCGCTCTGAAACCCTGCAAGGAGACCACGGAGCAGAGCAGCAACAGTGGAAAGAGCAACACATTCCCCCAACTGGAACCCAAGAAGCAGGAAGGAACAGAGAAGAAAAACACGGAGGAGCCGGCATCTCAAAACCCTCCAGAGGGTGAGGGCTTCTTCCTTTATAACATTTTAAAATGCTTTTTGTTATGTTTCATATTCAAATTAAACTAATTTCATAAAATGTCATTTAAAACATGTTCCCCTTTAGATACAAGCAAAGAAGTGGTGCAAGAAGGTCAAGAAGGGATCAACAAATCTGAACTGGAACAGCCGTCCATTGCAAATGCAAGAGAAGGCAAAGATGCAGCGCCATCTCCTGGGAAACAACTGCACAACCAGCCTACAGCTACGCAACAGGTAAATCATTTGCTGTTGAATTGTAATTAGTGATACTTCTACTAGAGCAGCATTACAAGCATTTTATGATCAATTGCAAAATTCAAGTTTCTAGAGATTTTAAACAAACAAAAAGAAAAGTCAGAGTCCGAAAACTACAGACAACTTGATATCAGCATTGACTTATCGTCAGTGCCTTTAAATTCATCTCTGGTCCTTGCAACTCTCATAAGTAAAAATGAATGGGGTTTAATGGTGAAATACTAGCATTATATTCTGAATGTAAATATCCTTCATTAAAATAAGAGATCTTAAGGAATGATTGGGGGGGGAGGGGGGGGTTTAAGAAATTATTATTTTTAATCCTCTGTTTTTGTTTGTTTATCATTTCTACATTCTCAGGAGAAGAGATCCTCTATTGGGAAAGAGCGGTGGCCTGACCTCCACCAAGAACTGAAGATAACTGAACCTGAACTTGACCTGCTGGATGAGACTTTTAAACCTGTTCCCACCTCCAAGAGCACTCGTGGAGGCATGAAGTTAACATTGGATGTGAAATCGAAAAGAAGCCGCAGCTCTCCGTCTCTGACTTTGTTATGTAGGGAGCAGTCTTCAAATACCTCTCTGAGTGATCATGTTCTCACCACTGGATCAGGCTCAGCAAAGAAACAGCCCTCAGAGTCAGACATCCCATTTTCTCTTCACAAAAACTTTGATGTAATTGTCGGTGGAAACACAGAAAATATCTACTCTGCTGCCGCGGTGGATAAAAAACATAAGAAACTGCATCCAATCTCCACAAATATTACATCCCTGAAGAAAGATGATCCATTTGATAGCCAACTTCCTATTTCTTTGACTCAAGTTAAAAAGCATTTGACATTAGGGTATGCTCCAACAGTTGGAGGCTTCTCAGCAGCAGATGTTCCTCACAAAAAATCTGAGAAACATGAAATTCCTGAAGGAGACAAAAACGTCTCCTGTGTTGGAGTGAAGAAGACTGCGATTCCTGAGTTGGAAATCATTCAGAGGCTTTCAATATGTTTGGAGGAGAGACGTAAGACCTTGGAGCTGCCAAACCTTGACGACGACGAAGGAGGATGTGTAGGAATCTCAGAGGAGCTGGACTTGGTGGAGCCTTGGGAGGATTTTAGCTCCAACAAGCAGTGGGTGACCAGCCCTCTGCACTCACCCGATGTGGAGGAACTGTTCAAGCAGCTGTCACCCTTCAGCTATGTAGAGGAGACTTTGAGCTCAGAGGAGGGAAAGATGTCATCTCCTTCGTTTGATAATAAACAATCTAATAAAACATCTCTGGTTAAGAGCAGTGAACGCTTATCAGGAAACATTCCTCAAACTTCCAGTTGCAAACCAGACACTAAATGGAACAGCAGTAATACAACACAAGCTCACACAGGGAAAAGCAGCACAACAAAACAGAAGTCATCTCAGAGGTTTTACAGACAGATTTCTTACGATGCAGCTTCTTCAGAGAGAAGAGAGGAACACGGCTTTTCTAAACAACACAGGCCATATTCTCTGAATCTGGACCTGGGGCACAGATGCATTAGAGACATTTCTAATCAGCAAAACCGTAATTCATCAGAGTTTTCCTCATGTCAGAGAGGCTTAATGTCCTCAACTGGAGCTGTAAACAACGGGCTACCCTCAGAGTTGGAATTGTTTCTTAATGATCGCCAGGCGCCTCTGCGCCGAAATTCAGCCCCGGTCAGCGTGTCATCAGTCCGTACCGCCTTCATGATAAAGACATGCCAGGCTAAAGCCGTGCCTGTCGTTCCTCCAAAGGTGCAGTATAGTCAGATACCTCACTCCAGACACGACAATGACTTAGATGCAGCGAAGGAACCAGAAAAGGAATATCCTAAAATGACCGCTGAGAAAAGCAACTCTGCACCTCCCCCAATGATGTCAGATCTAAAGGAAGAGCTGGAGAATAAAGAGCCGGCTCCCAAACACCAAAGACACCCACACGTAGAGAAATCTGCTGAGTCTGTGAGGACCACATCCACTCCAGAACTGCCAGTCATAACAAGGCGACACGCTCCCAGTCTTGAAGTCTTTGTAGATTGTCCCAGACCAAACAGAGCGAACATTTTGCAAAGACCGTCATTCAGGAACAGACAGAGACCCCAGAGTCTCATCCTGCTCAGCCCTCCTTTTCCCATCATGGACTATCCACCATCAGGTGACGACGGCAAGCTTCTGTCCTCCATCAAGAGCCTGAACGACACGTCAGCTGTGAATGTGTTTTCTAAAGAGATGGCTGAGAATTTCAAGACGCCGGAGGGGATCGGTCTTCAAAACAAAATGACTATTCCAAAAAGTGGTCAGAGACTGGAAACGTCAACCAGCTGCTTCTACCAGCCGCAGAGGAGATCCATGATATTTGACAGCAGGAGCCACCGGCAGATAGAGTGACTGGAGGCGCAGTCACTGACTATGAGACTGGGTGTTTGTACATAGATACAGTATATAAGGAAAGTTTTATAGAAACTGAAAGAAAGAAGATATGATAACCTGTTGTAAATCATAGTATTTTGCTTGATATAAGTATTTCTTGAAGGATGAAGAATGTGTGATTCAATATGATTCCTTTTTGTAAATCCATGAAGTATTTGAGAGAGATTTTATGAAGCCATGATGTATGTCGTAATACATGACATGAAGGAAATGTTTTCAAAGGTGCTTAAGAATTAAAGACATATAGTTAGGCTGCAACCGTATAATTTAGTCTTTAAAATGACAGTATTAAAACAAAAGCAGAATGTTAACAACTAGCCAGTCAAAGATGAAACCTTTTAGATGTTTTGTTTTGTCCGACCAAAACCCAAAGCAAGTTTGTTATCATGAAAAAGCATTAAATCTTAACATTTCAGAAGCCAAAACCAGCAATATTCTTTATTTTTGCTTAAAAAATGACTGTAATCAAAATATTTGGAGCTCAATTTCCTGTCGATCAACTAATTGTTGCAGCTCTAATTTATTCACAAGTTAGAATATATCTGACATATGGAAATTAAAACGTGGTACTACACAGTCACAGTGTATCACTGCCAGATCTACTCAGAAGGTTTAGAGCTTACACACAGCCAAACACAGAGCCTTTGACTGTTAAAAATCACATCCGTTAACTTACAAATTACAGCTGAATAAAGGTTAATGGACATCACACTCAAAATGTATGAAGATTAGTTGCTTAAACTTGTCATTTTTGTCCAGGATTCAGTTTTGTGAGCACCAGAAAATGTTTCAATAGACGGTATTCTGGTTTGGTGCAGTTCCAGCATGTTCATGAAGTTTTGATGTTCCATTTCTTTGTGTCAATAATGTTATGACATGCTGTCGGACTGATTTTGGTCGTCGTATAAAGTTCATAATGTATCAGATTATTACATTTTCACGTAAATACTCATGCATGAAGTCGACATCGAGGGCTCTGAATACAGGAAGTGTACAGTAAAGGTTAACAAGAAGTAAAGTAAAGAGGTAAACTGAAGAATTGACAATTAAACTGTTACACAGTTTAGCAGCCATGGATCTCATCATGCAGTTTGCAGAAAGATGAATTTATTTATTCCTTTATTAACTTACACATAAAATTAAGCAAAAGTTAACAATATACTGTATGTAACTTTTGGCTCTGTGATAAGCTGAGGTCAATGTGATTTTTAGCTGATATTTAAGAGGAAATTCCTATTTCTGATATGCATATATCAGAAACATAACAGTATTTACCCACAGAAAGACTTTAATTCATTTGTATCTTTATTTTCTGTAAGCTTTGTATTTTATGGCCGTTTTTAAATGTGTTGTTTTTGACAATAATGAGAAACCAGCATTGTAGAAAAAAGTAGAGTATCTATGTAAAGTAAAATCCTGGAGCTGCTCCCCTGACTGTAAACTGGAGGTTGACTGTGTGCACACTGACTGTATTCAATGTGTTTGGACCTTGATGGTGCTTTGAGTCAAAGTCTAATGCTAGCATCTGAAAACAGGGTTTTGTTTCTTTTCTTTGCATTTTACAAACACGGGATCTGATATGATTACCAGCTGTGCTCTTTGTGGGTGGGCACCCTGCATGTAACATAGTTTGGATGTTGAAAGAAGTTGCAGTGTATTTTATACTGTAGTTTGAATGGATTGGACAAATGATTATAGTGTTTATTCAAAAAACATTTGTATGTTAATGGGGATATCAGTGTTTTTTATTGGTTTTGTAACTTTGTATACTTGTTGATATTGAAAATCACTGACTGAACTGTCTGTATTCACAGGAATGATTTTGAGAAGGAGTTTTGCCTTAATGTTCACGCGATGTTGGCACCTGACATAGTGTACATAATGTAAGACACCTGGTGAGTTTTTTTACGAAAAAAAAGTTATGAGAGTAAAACGTTCTGAAAATCACATCAATCAGTGGTTCTGCTGATGTGAAGCATTCATTAAAACATGCAGTGTTGAGCTGTGACGAAACAAACTGTTAAAATTCAACTCACCTGATTTTTGTTTTAATGTTACTTGAGATTTACAATTTGGGAAACTGAGCCACAATAAAGCAGGTCAGTTTAAGAAAGAAAAAGATTTGTGTCACAAAATAGACATAAGTTGTTTGATTTACACTTTCTTCCTTGTTAACCCCACAGAGATGGTTAACAGTCATAGGGTTTACACTGTGCATGACTCCAGTTATTAAGCATTTGTCTTTTCCTCCTCTTCTATCCCTTTCCCTTCAAATATTTACTTAATCCTTATCCTACCAACATATTTAACATACAAGGAGTATCAACTGAATAAACTACTATAAGAGACAACCATCATATAAAAATGTTAAATTATTTATGTTCAAAATATTAGTAGTTAGGTAATTAATGTCATCTGAAATTACATTATTTTAGTGTTAGGGTTTGCCCTTGTCCAGTACACCCCTGGGAAGAGTATTTAGTATTTAGGGTTGTCGATAAAGCACATGAGGAAATCTGTGTATGTCTTCCTCAAAATGACTGACAGAGTGCCCCTGCCCCCATTGAACATGTGTTACTTTAAAGCAGTGGTCTCCAACCTTGCTCCTGGAGAGCTACTGCCCTGCATGTTTTAGGTATCTCCTCACTCTAACACACCTGATTCTAATAATCAACTCGTTATCAAGCCCTTTGACGAGCCTCAGCTGCTTGATAACGAGTTAGAGTGAGGAGACACCTAAAACATGCAGGGCAGTAGCTCTCCAGGAGCAGGGTTGGAGACCACTGCTTTAAAGCATGACCCATGGCAAACATGAACACAGTAAATAGTTCCACTTATTAAATCTGCATGGGCAGAATTGGGTGCTTTTGACCTGAGGGGTCCTGAGGGACACATTGGTATTTTTAAAAAGCCCCAATTAAAATAGAAACAGAAAACCATTATATGAATTCATTATGAACAAACTGTCAAACTGACAAACAAAGTCATGAAAAAATCGGAATAGCGGAACTAAGCACCTTTGAGATGTGACAAAAAGTAAACCTCTGAGGTCTATGGTTACCTCAGTCAGTAGGACTAAGGTTAAGCACATACATGTATTTTGCTTCTTCCCTCACCTTTTAAATGGGCAATCACATATGGGAATATAGTAACACAAGTCATGCATGTTCAAAAAACATCTCTGAGAATCACTTTTACTACTAGCACGTAGTTCATACACTTAGCTGTCTAATTTGATCAGATTTATTATGATTTTCTTAAGTCCAGTTAGTAACTGTGGTAACTGAGGTATTGAATATATTACATGGGTGAACTTACCTCAAATTTTTCTTTAGAAGTTCATGAATTTAATACAGTCCTCCAGAAAGCAGTTCACAGAGAGGGGCAACATAGAAGAGACTGTGCTACTGTGTGAATGAGAAGTATTCAAGGGGCCCCGATATGGATGGGGCCCACTGGAGATCAGAGGTGATACTGAACCCGGTTACATGTGGTGGGGCTGAAACCTAGCAGCACTCCTGCCTTTTTGTTCCTATATTATACAAAAACAAGACTGTTGACTACCGTGAAAATATTGAGCATGACGCCTGCTTTGAATAAGTCAAACATTCATGGTGTGGTGTGCCAAATGCAGTGAAAGGACTCCCCACCAGTTCCATGTGACCTATTTTCTGGCATTTTACAAAAATATCAATGTTACTTTAATTATCAATATAACATAAAGGCACACACAGGTTGCGCATAATGTATTGGTAATGAACAAAATCACCAAACAGTGTCTTGTCTTTGCCACCAGATGCCGCTCCTGCACCGCACTGTAGGACTGAACAGTCACTGACCTGCGGGATGAACTGAGCTGCTGAAAGAATACAGACAGACACGAAGGCGTGTGCTAAAGATACATAAAAGTCTCAACTACTGACAAACACTGTGACCGAAAAGTGACAGTTGTCAACCCACTTCCATAGTCGAAAATGCCATCTCTTTGCGACCCAAACACCAATATGTTTGCATGAGTCTACTCATTGTTTTGCGCACGGAGGACAACTTGCACTTTCCTCTGTTACGTCTTTTTAAAAATAACTTCTTTAAACCGTATGCTGCCATATCGCTTAACCACAACTAAGTCCAGTTACTACCACTGCAGAGTAATCCTCTCGGCTGTCTCCTAAATTAGAGTGAAGGTGCAGACAGAGATAATGCAGACAAACTACAGTATTCACAGGCTTTCTATTCTGCAGACTCACATGTACAGTTGTACTTGTATTCATATTTTGTTGGCTTGATCAATATCCTATTGATACAGAATGAGTGCCCGCTGCAACAAAAGCACATACAGTATCCTTATTTTTTAATGTACGTAGGTAAATATAGCAAAGTTTTGTTTTTTGTTTTATTTATTTTTACCTGTGTTGAAGTATCACTGAAGAGCACCTGCTTTTTGCTGATTCTCTGTTCTCTGACTGAAGGTGACAGCAGTCATACGCGTCACAATGGAAGAAAAAGCCAAATGTAATTTTACTCAAATGTCACCATAATATTTTGTACAAAATCCCGCTCAGAAGCATTCATTCTGGACGAGCTGTGGCGCTTGCAGAGGTCACTTCCATGTCTGTGCAGTTCATTATTTCTCGACCTTTGACACTGATTGTGTATGGAGCGAGAATTAAAAAGGCGTATTCTCAACACCCTGAAAAAGGCAGTCAGCTCGGTGCGCGCGTTGAATATTCAATTAGAGGGGCGAATTGAGGAAAAGTGAAGCTGCGTGCCAGTCCTTCATCTTACATTACTGATTAGCTGTTAAACAGATTATATACAGCTGAATGGGTTCAAATGTTGCAGCAGAAAACACTTGGGAGTTCAAGGCGATGACGAGCGGTTTCCTTCCCTGCCACTTGAGCAGGATTCCCACACTTTGTCACCACTAACAGCTCCATAATGACACATGTTGTGTTGAATTTTCCAGCTTTAACCAGTCATTTGAAAAGAAAAAAAACATTCAGAGTAAATTAAACTGCTACCAGCGCATCGACCCATGTCGAGTTGCTTGGGTGAAGTTGTGCCACAATATAGGAAAAAGTACCTGTCAAATTATTTATATTTAGCTGCCTTCTTTGTATTAATGCAAAAGTAAAACATCTGCTATTTTAGACAAATTAAACATGCTCAGATATCTATATTTATATCAGTAAACTATTTCTCTTCCAATAGGTTATTTATTGGCAAAAAAGCAGGTGTACGCAAAAGAAAAAGTGCCAGCACACATATAAAGTAATGACATATGAAGATAGAAACGCATTTAAAGCATTAGATACTTTAAAAAAACAAGTATCCACTTGAAAATAGTCTTCCCTCTCCCAACAATAACTCAGTACTCCACATTTACAAGCGAGGTTTCAAGCGGAGCAGCAGGCGTTTGTCCCCTAAAAACGAGTAAACAAACACGTTATAAATGTGCTAAAGTGTTTAAAAGTTTACAAAGTATTTTGTTAAAGTTAGCAGGTTAACATGTTGGCTTCACTATACACATTTACTAGGCTGGATAAGTTTAAAGTAGTTGAATGTGCAGTGCCACAGCAAGCCACGCGGGTCCAAAAGAGCTCTCATTGAGAAGCCACGTGTCCGTTTCCAAAGCCTCTCCAACTTAACCACCTCCTTTGTACGACTAACCCACATCGGCAGCGTCCCTCCACATAAAGGGATTTGCAATTTCAAGATATTTCAGCTTAAATGTTTTTGACAGTTCCCTCGCTTTTACCTCGGCTTGGTTATTTTAACTGTGCCAAATGGGTCACCTTGGGTTGCTGTCTGCGCGCAAAGGGCTTTTGCGCGCATTCAGTCTGAATTTTTTCCAACTTTCCTTGACGGGGAAACCAGCTGCTGGTCGTGAAAAGACGGCTTATTAATTGTCCTTTGTCATGCAGAATTGCTTGATTTCTAAAGAAACGTACAAAGGCTCTTTTTCAGGATTCAAGTATTTTGTTTCGTGCGTATTTTCAAACCATCGAATCAGCTGCAGCGCCGCGCCGTCTACCAGACTCTCAGGTACTGACTGCCTGCTCCCTTTGTCCCCTTTTAATGCTGTTGTAAATCGTGCAGACTGATTTGTTACAAGCTGTTCTTTTAATCTGATAGATAAGAGACATGTCAAAGAAAAGCCGTAAATAAAAAATTAGCCAGAATAAAGACAGGGGCGAGTCTGCTAGATGGGCGCCTGTTGACTCAAGCGGCTCTCCAGCGTCAGGGGAGCCCTCTCCTCAGCTCCGTCAAGGTTACGTCCACAATTCCCTTTTCTTCTTTTTAAAAAGACACCGTAGTCCTTTTTGCTTCAATGAATTGATCGGCACAAAATTAAGAATAAATAAATTGAGCATTTGGAGCACCGAGCGTATAAGCTCCCCCAGGGCGCATACCCCCGGGCTATTGAATGGATAAAGGGCGCTTTGCAGAGGACGTTGTGAGCAAAATGGGGCTCTATGGTGCAATTAACAAAATAGTCTAATCCTATATCTTAACAAATGCAAATATAAGAGTTTTGTTAAAATGGTTAAGTGAACAATTAAATGAAAGTTTACAAGTGAAACTTCACTTCCAAAAAAGGCACACTGATGCAGATTACGTGCTGTACGCAATTTAAGAACAGTTTTTTCTCCCTTTGAAAAAGGCCAGAGATACATTTCTAAGGAAGCATATATAATTTAAAGCCTACTCAACATAATAAATATATTTTTAAGAAGCAAAGATTCAGAAACAGAGCAGCTGTAGCGGTGCGTAAAATAGGCGAACAACACTGGAACTTTACCCTAAACCAACTTTTTGGACATGAGCTTTATCAATATTTTAAGCTCCAGTAATTTAAAAAAGGATCCTTTTTTAATACTAATTTAACCAGAGTAGCCTACAGAAGTATTTTGCCTAAAAGACTGGATTTATGTATGATGATGCTGCGTTTCATTTAACTTGGCACACTATTTCATTTGATGGTTTTAATTATTTTCTACAAAAAATCTAATGATATGCTTATTAACTAATTTTGTTTTCTTATCTAAAAAATAATATAGGCTTATAGAAGAGGTTTGTATTGGAATAAAACGCACCTGGAGCTCATAAAAGCGACAATTAACTTAAGCACACTGGTGCGTTAACAATAGAACAATGTGGGCCATGGACACCAAACTGTGTCTTTCCCTCATTTATTTTCATGTTAGATCGATATCTTAAGATATGCACACTCTTGGTGCATCATTATACACCCACGGTGATTATTAACTCAGTCACACGAGACAGATCATTTCAGCCGGGATGAAACTTGAAAAGAGCTCCAAAGGACCAGGCAGATATATTTGGGTTGAGTGTCCCCCAGGGAAAGCCCATAAGAAGACCTCTTAACAATGTCTTTATCACCTCTGCGTGATAAAGATTACCGAGCATTTCATTTACTCGTTCAGGATGTAGTTGAGCTTATATGGCCTAATGTACCCAAAATACACAAGCACATTTTATTTGTCTGCAGTTTGCAGGACATGCTAAGAATCTCAGAAACATTACTATTTCCCAATTTCTTTTTGGCACTCTGAGCGAAAATAATAAACGTTTCTTTTTAATCTTCTCACAACATCAACACCAAACACTAATTTTGCTTTACCTTAATGTAAGGTGAAATATATATTGTTTTAAATTGCAAAGAAAGTCTAAAAATATCAAATAATGCACTGCACATCCATAGGTTGCCACATACAGTGCAGGCAGTTTAAATATGTAGAGGTTGTAATTAATGTTAGTATTTTTGACCAAAGCCTATCACACAGTATACTATATACTATATTGTCATTATCTTACATTCACAACACCAACATTGTCCCTCCTTTGAATTTCTGAAGCCAGTAAAGCTCATATCAACCTGGCTGGAGTCTTACGGGGCGCCACTGTGCGCGCTCAGTGGCGCGTAAAGACCAACACATTTAACTCACACAACAACATAGTCTATACCGCTCAGAAATATTTTTATTTAATTATCAACATTTTTAAATAAATAAATATTTTTCAATTACACTGAAGATATAATTTCAGGGTGATCTCAGCGATCTGACAGTGAGGGAATTTCTCTCCAGCTTTCCAAGTTTTAAAGTCACAGTTCCATCCACACAGAATGAATCTAACCAGTATTCATCATGTATACAAAATATTGTCTTCCCCAAAATACTAAGAAACAATGTTGCTATTGTGTTTTTGTCTTTTGGGTTTGTCTTTACAAATATGCCTATCATACTCATAGGATTGGCAACAACAAATGGACCGTTTTCAGAAAAAAACTACATACAAAACGTACAACATGTATACAACTATACAATAATTCAGGGCAATTCCCTGATTAAATATTCTCTTTCTATGTACAGACGACTGAACGCAAGAGGAACAGTCTTTTTTTGGCTGTATTCAAAACCGTGAGGACCAAAATCTTTCAGAGGGGAGGCAGGATGGAGTTCAGGGAGAGACGGACAGGTCCACGTCGTCCTTTTCTGAGGAGGAAGGAGATATGGGAATGTCATCCTCCTCTTCCTCCGAGCATCTCGCAGTTGACAGGGACGAGCATTTGCAGTTATGTGATCCAGTCCTTTGGCCGCTGCTCTTGCCCTCCTTTTTGTGCTTCACTCTGCGATTCTGGAACCAGATTTTCACCTGTTTCTCGGACAAGTTCAGGTATGTGGCGATCTCGATGCGCCTCAGTCTGGACAGGTACATGTTGGAGGTGAACTCTCGCTCCAGCTCCAAAAGTTGTGTGCTGGTGAAGGCGGTGCGCATGCGCTTGCTGCTCTGAAGTTTGCTGTTGCTGTTTTCTGTGAAAATAAGATGAAAAATGAGAAGGTCAGCCACACAGATATAACAATAAAAGCAGGTAACATGTGGCCTTGTTTACTTATCAGCTCTCGTTTTGTCAAACTACTCACCGATAGAGATGCAGTGGAACTGTCGCGGGTCTGGGACTGAGTACGCAGCTTGATATATGCCCGGTCCGTGGCTGAGGTTGATGCTGTTGGATGAAGAGTGTTGCCTCGACAGAGCTGAGTGGCAATACTGTGAGGTGAAGGGAGGAAAAGATGCCTTTAGGAGCGGCAGTGTCGGTGGAGACGGGTGGAGCTGGGGCGCGGTCATGCACAGCGGGCAGAAGCACAGCAGCCCGGCTTTCCTGGAGTGGCAGGAGCCCGCCAGCCCGTGCGGGTGGTGAGGCGAGTGCACGGCGTAAGGAAATAAAGGTGGGTTGTTCTCGTTTCCTTTGTCGCTAGCCTCCCTTAAAATCAAGGAATCCACGAGAAAAGATCTCGGCATGTTTGCAAACTTGTTGCTCAGCGTGGTTGAAGTTGAAGCCCGGAGCGTTGTGGTGTGAGCTTGCTCTCCTCGGGACGGTGGACAGCGAAGTGGTGCTGAAGGCGCACCGACTGCTCCTTAAATAGCCGCCGTGGACTCGGTTCGGCCATGTGACGGTTACGCTGTAAGCGGCCAAGAGCTCTCAATAGGGTTTTGTGCCTTTCTCTCGGCATTCCCACTGCACGCTTCCCCATTATTTCACTTGTTAACTAAATGAACTGCATAATGTAGTCTATTCTTGTCAGCCCCACCCACGCCGCAAGAGGCGGCACTGCCCATTCTCCCTTTTATCATCACTCTCATTTTATCATAGAGCACAGCTTAAATTTGCGAGAGAAAACGTTCCTCTCACTTTCGGAAAGCCAGTGTATATATTCATGTTTTGTCTTAGACATTAAAGCAGCATATTAGGTATTTGTATGCGTATACGTTACTATATATTATAGTCTTCAAACTCGTGAAAACTTTCATTTAATTTACATTTTCTATTTTAATAACAGCAGGCAAATTACAGTATCCTTCCCTGTGTCTTTTAAAATGATATGTTCATTATGTCTGTACTATCTGGTGAGATCACGACAAGGTAAAGTAAACCAGTAAAAACATAACTCTTTCATGTCTTTTTTATGAATAAACACCCACCATCCAAATTGTGTATGTCATTATTCGTTATGTGCAGCCTGTCAGGTCTCATGTACATGTGTGGTTACTTTACTGACAGCGTTGAGCGCAAACATAAAATGCAACAGCTGAATGTAAAGTTTATGCATATCCATTTTAAGGTTAATGTGTCATTTCTGGGCACAAAAAAAGGGACAAGTCATTGCCTGAAGGCAGTGCTGTTAAAGAGCAGTGATTAATTCCTTTGCTCGGGCCCCTGCCGAGTCGGGGGAAAGAATATGTAAAAATAACCAGGTTTTCACTCTGTGGCCCTTATTGAATGTCATTGTGGAGGGTTTTCAATGAGAGAGAAAGAGAGTCGAATTAAAGTGTGTGACAGCGGCGGATAGACGCAACAAAGGCGACTCTGTCATAGAGGAGCCCAATGCGCGGCGCGTGAAGCCCCCGCCTAGCGCTCTGATTGAATTAAGTAATAGGAAAACATTTTCTTTCACTTTAAGGCTCTCTGAACAAGACTTTCAAAGGGACGGGACCCGTAATGTGTGAGTAAATAGTGGAATGTGATTTCTCTTCCTCCGAACTTATATTTCTCTCTCTTATGTATGGGACCACGAACCAATAATCTGTTCATATCTTAAAATGAGTGATAAATATATTAACTACATCCTAAACTGGGCTATGAGGTCGAGCTAATGCCTCGCGGGACGTTATGAGGCCAACATATCTGTAGTATTCATTTTATTTTGGAGGGGTAATTCATTAAATATCACATTCCACTGTTCCCTTGTCTGTTTAGGTTGATTTTAGTCAGCTGTTGCTTTACATGTCATCTGCATCATTTCCCATAAATTGTCACGTCCGGGGAATGAGCTCTTCAGCTCCCAAAACACATGACGGTGTGATGCTATCTGTTTATCTCCTCATAAAAGAGGCCTAATGTGCTCAGCTTCACACCACTAATCTTCCATAAAGGCACGACCTGTAATTAGGGTGTGCCATTAAAGTAAGTACAAATTAGGAGCAGTTAAACCCTTTAACGAGATCTAGTCATTCGGACAAAATAACCTGTTATATCTGCGAGGGCCATTTTCATTTTTTTAATAGTCTTTTCATTCATTCCCTGCCAGCATTTTTTGCCATTTAGTATTCATGTTGCAATGTCTGAAACCTGTAAATACAATTCTATCAGATTGTTAATTAGTTAGCTAATGAGTTAATGACGTGTTTAAAAACAAACCATTAAAAAACAGCATTGTGTTTATCATATGGTAAAGCACTATCTCATCCTCAAGAGATTGCCAGATTGAATAAAACACACTAAATGCGTAATTTGGCCTAAACACAAACGCAGCTTTTTTTCCTTTTTCTTTTACCGCCGCAGACAGGCTGGATGGCTGCTGGCAGCTTGATGTATTGCTCGACATAAAGATGTTATCAAAGGCTCTAATTTTCAAATTATGTACATAAGTCACCCTGTGGATAGGAATAGAGGTTTCATGGGTCGTCACGCAGGGAGGCTCATCCTAATTTGCAATCCCAACTGGAGACTGACAAATAGTTTTGACCTCCCTCTGGAGGCGCGGGCCAGAAGTGCAAAGAATCTCATTCTCCATAATCACTTGTTACTGAGATAGATAAATAATCGAGGGAAATAGCCCACTCACATTATAAAGGCTCTATTACATTTTTTTGCACTGCTTCCAAGCTACAAAAATATAGTACATCTATAGCCACTTATGATGAGATTCATGCATCATCACATCTGTGTTTTCCCTCCCAAAGCAGAGTGCCAAACTAATTCAGCATAGCTTCATGTGTTCTGTAACTAGCATACAGCTGTGGGTTGGTAAAGCTTCTTAACGTTAATGTTTGATAGGGGGGCAAAGCAAATGCCCCTGAAATAGTAAATTATTTATAAGATATTAAGTTGGAACAATTGCCATCACTCAAATTCACCCCTGATGATAACGCTGACCAGTGCCTGCTGTGCCTGTTGGAGAAGCACATTTTCAGGGGCTTTTATGCAATTATACCCAAAGATCTCGTGCCTGATGACATAAAGAGAGCGGTCTGTTTATGGAGATGTAGTCAATATCTCCTTTTCTTTTAGTATGAATAATTCATAGTTTAAGATACTATCCCCCCTCGCTTAATATGTACACACACTTAAACACCCACACATCTCTAATACAAATGATGGTTTTAGCTGACAGTGTAACAGGATTTAAGGTCCCAGTGGGGTTTGGCCCAGCCGTGGATGGGCGCTGTGACTGTCGACGTGACACAGAGGGCCGGCTGCCCCTCCTAATCTCCCCCTGAGGCAACATCACAGACTGCAGATCCTGCTGCACCTCTATGGACACACAAAGGCCTGATTATCATTCATATGCTCACCACAAACACCAGTCCAATAGATAACAGATGACACATAAGTACCGGCTGAATGGTGCAATATGTTTAGGCTGCTGGAGTCTATAGGGACTAATGAATCCTTAAGAGAGAGGAAGACTGACAAAGAGATGCAGGCAGTTGAGATGGTATAATGTGACAGAAATAAGGGTTCCACAGGTGAACACGTTTTGTTGCAGTTGTAAATAAAAGGAATTTAATAATAAATGTACAAATATGTTATGGTGGGGAGATATTTAAGATACCATTTCATTAAGGCCTCCCAATTAAACTTGTCTCACATTTTTTTACTTTAAGTTAAATTACAAAAAACATAAAATCATCAAGCAAATAAAAACACAATAAATGCACAATAAAAACATTTTTTTTAAATATATATACATTATTTGATGTATTGTTTTTAATAATGTGGTTTTCAAACATGGTTCAATTCAGTGTTTCATTGATGCAGCGGCCTAAATTCAAAAAATAGTGAGGCTTGTTACCATAGTTTAATTAACAACCAGTTGAATATTTATTTAAATGTGACAAAGTAGACACCATTCAAAAGCCCATGTCTCACAGTTCTAGCTCTATGAAACTTTTTATGATCCAAATCAGACAAGTGCATACAAAACAGTAAGAATTTTAAGAAAATAGGTGAGGAAAAACACACATCTGTAAATTTAGTTCACTCTTTAGATTAATAGTAGGATCATGACAGTATTAAAGAAAAGAAACCATTTCAATCTGGGTTAGTCATTTTCTGGCTTGTGCACAACAAAGAGGGTGTTTTTTAAAGATGTTGACTTGTTTAAACAGTCCTGGACTAGTTCTTTGATTTCTGACCGAATAAGAATGACTCTCTCACAGATGAAAGATCTCTGTCACGTCACTGAGATTTAAAACCTGGAGGCAAACCTTTTTAGTATTATGACTGAATTTAAGTGGCTGAAATACCTATGCATTTTCAGAAAATTTCAGTTACTAAGATGCTCCACTGGAGATATGGCTTTTATATTTCATTACACATAGCTTTGTACATCTATAATCTTGTTATCATCAGTATTAAAGCTGCTTTATTCCAGAGTACTACTTGCTACCTTGAAATCATAATGCAGGCAATAATAGCTTCAGATCGCTCTGAAGACTATTTTTTAGAAGTTATTGCAATAATACTTTCTTCTTGGGCTCATATGTAGTTCAGTTCAGTCCAGGAACAGTGATGATTAAGCTGAGACCAGCAAAAAAAAAGTAAATTTTAAAAAAGGGAGCAAACTACAATGATAACAACAATTACTGAAAGTGGTGAAAATAAGCATGTAGGAGGCTGTGGACAAAATAAACTCATTATGTCTAATGGAGGTCACAAACTGGTGCTTCTTCTTTTTAAATGTCAGACAACATGACTGAATCACTTGTTATCCTCTGCTTCCTCCACAAGTGTCAATCAAACTCAAAGCAAAGATATATGAGCCAAAACAATGTTAGTCATTTTGATAGGATGCAATACAACTTCCAGGTTTAACATAACTCTTTTTCTCTTCCAGGATAATATTTTTTGGTATTTTTTAAATGTTATGTCATGTGCTTTTTGTTGATTTTCACTTTTTACTAAGCTTTCACTTAACTCCTTATGCTGGGACCACATGAATAATTCAAACAGCCACCCAATAATAAACCCTTCAATCATCAGTGATGGACTGTCCACATCATTTTTAACAGGCTGATATCACAAACCAACATCTTTAAATACTGCAAGATACAGATATAAGAATAAATCGCAAACACAAAGCCAGTGAGGTTGAGTTGCTCTTTGTCACCTAATTTGTTTGTGTTAATATATTCACTCACATAAAGGCTTTAGTATATTGAATTTGTAGAATTAATTCAGCTGGGAATTTTAAATTACATTTGACACACACTCAGTGCACACACACTTAAACCAAATAACAGTTCCAATGAAAAGCAAGAGGCCACACTGCATATTGAAACATCTCTACGCTGTGAATATGACAAATGATGCATCATACGTCATACTGACACTTGCCAAGTTTGAGCCGCGTGAGACCAGTCTTACAGTCTCAGTGTGGCTGTCAGGTCTAAAACTACAGCGACCAAGTGTATTTAATGAATGACTAATTATCAAATAAACTACTGATATCTGACAGAGAGCTTGTTGTGAATAGAGGATCACTCAGTAATCACAAAAGTCAACAGTCTGAGAAAGAAGATTGGTTTTCAACTAACAAGCTTGTTTGGTGCTGCTTGCTACTCCAAACCACTTTGAGTTGTAGTTTGAGCACATTTCCTCTTTTTGTTCACCAGCTGTCATTAGTTGATCAGCTAGTAACTAACAGATCTAGAGATGCAACTACTTAATAAGCTATTGTGCAGATCGGATGTGTCATGTATTTCAAAATGACATTTCTGGTCTGAGTTCTCACCTCAAGTCTCCTCGATGTACCTCCAGACTGCTCACCAGTGGAGGGTACTGCCAAAAACAAATTAAAATTGTTAATGTGGTGATATATTTTAGCTCACTATGCTGCAGAGTTGGTCAAACTGAACAGTAAATTTAGTAGTAGCAGTATTTCTTAGTCAATTGCACTAATTTGAAACATTAGTTTTTGGCCTGGCTGACTGTCAGAGCTATAGCTATAACTTAGAACATCTAGCATTTTAATATAAACAACAAATACCACTATACAGTAGTATGAACACTTAATTAAAAAAATTATTAAAAAATATGTAGATGTGGGAAGATATTTTGGACATTTTGTGCCTTCATTTATCTTTGCTTCCACTACTGTTCTGTTAACTGAGGAAAAATCACAAATGATTGCAAGAACTAAGCCAAAAACGAAAAAGAAACAACCCAAACTGAACTGTGCCTGCACCCTAAAAACATAAATGGGCATAAACAGTAACCAATTCCGAAATACAGTGTTGGTTCTAAGTGTTATTAGTTACATTCTTGACCCTTCTGCCATCAATATTTTTGACTTTTTTTTCACATTTATATGATGGGCATCCATGACGGCACTACAGAAATAAACCCCAACAACTCTACCTTGGAGTTACTTCTACACACATTAAACTTTTGAATTGCCAACTTGCTTCTCACATTTGTGGTTGTAAATTTGAACACAGTTAACTCTAGAAAAATCACTAGTCTGCTAATATTGACATTCCTCTTTAAGCATTCGCGATTCCTTTTATAACTTTGTAACTTAACTTTATAACTTGAGCTCAATAGAATTTGCCAAGTTTAAAGAAGTTTAGGATGAAAACTGAATTTCTCCAATTCAAATTCCTAAGTTCAGCAGTAAAAGGGATGCTGGCCGAATTTTGACAAGAATAAATGGGAAATTGATGCAAACGTGACAGTCCAGCCCTCTTAATGAGGACATTTACATCTAAATGTGGTGATGTTGTGGGAACTAAAATGGTAAAGTCTGTTTTCTGGGAACTTTTTTGACATGAGACAAATAATACAGACCAATACCATTTACCGTTCAATATCTGTCATACTAACACAATACATTTGTCAACTCCCAATTCTCCAGCTGTGTCTTCTGACACACATTACATCAATCCTCACACTTTCCTCATGAACGTAAAATAATGTGATGTTGGATGTTTGGTCAAAATATTGTTAGGAAAAACTCCACAGAGCCATTAGAGGTCTAAATATCTTTGGATTATTTCAAATTCCCTTTTGATGTAAATCCATTGGTTCTGGTATAGATATGTCTCAAACCTTCCCTTTGACTCTATTCATATAAAAGCCTTAAAATGCCCTTCAAAGGGGTTTGTTACCCTGCGAAGGTCAGTAGGCTATTACGTATGGTTGACTCACATTTTTCCAAATCAGCAGACTTTTGGCCTAGAAATAACAGGTCAAACCAATGAATTTAATGAACTCTCTCAGACACAATGAATGCCTCTTGCCGTTTGAACCCCAATAAAGGGATATGGGCAGGTCACCAAGCCCTTTCAAGGGGGTTTGTACACAAATGTGACAGAATGCAGTCACTTCAGTGTCTGCGCTGACAAGTTGTTCAAAGTGCTGGGGATGTCAGTAATAGTGCCTTCGTCCACACTGCCCCCACCTTTGTTCCCTATTTTGTGTCTGTTGCTCTTTCACAAACAGTCCCCAAGTACAAAAGCAAAAGAATGCAAAGCGTCTTTTGCAATGTTCTGTTTGCCTCGTTTCTCTCCACCGAGTGTTGTGCTGTAGGCCCACATGTAGGAGACTTTATTGTGGGAAAAACAAAGCAGTATTACAACTTCTGATGGAGACTCCCTACTCCTCCCTCCTTTTCACTTCACTTCTCTGATCCTCCCCTCTATCCCTCTCCCTCATTCACTCTTCCTCTTCTTTGACTGTTGTTGTTTTTCTCTCTCAGTTTTCATTTCTGATGCTATCCAGTGGGCTTTCTTCAACGGCTGATTCAAACAGAGAGAATAGAATAGCATCATTTCCAACAATCTGAAGTTTTATTTTAACGTTTTTCAAAAGTATCGCTTCAGGCCTTGATGCAGACGCCAAGTTGTTTTGTGCTTGGTTGAGAAAAAAACATCTTTAAACATATGGTATTTGTGTGTTCACCTTATTGAGTCAATTGGAGGCCCATGGGAATCCACCAAGGGGGGTAAGGGTTAGGGAAGAGGGAGGTCAGAGAGTTAGAGCAGCAGGGAGGAGGAGATAAACACTCCAAAAACTACTAATTAACTAAGTAACTTACTAATTTTCAGCCAAGCAGTTCAATTTAAACTCATTCACAGTGTGGTTCTCTCAACAACAGAATTTGGATGAGCTTCAGGAGTAACAGTTCAGAGTCTTAAAGGAAGCAGACACTAAAACCACTGTGACTCCTTAAAGTTTATGGTTTTCTCATTAATGACCTCCTGCGGTTTGCCCCATTTCCTCTCCATTCATGTCACATTAGTCTCTTTTCAGGAGTCACTATTGTTTTGGCATTGTTTTCATTTTTCAGGACACAAACGTTTGACTGTCAGCCCAAACTTTGACATTTTAAAGATATTAAACCATTGTTGTACCCTTCTTTCCACTTTTTAGAGACACATTTAAAATAAAATATAAAGTCTACCAGCTAAGTTATTAAGCATTATTTTGCTTTTTAAAGGTTTTCGTTTTAAATGTTTCTAAATGTTAAACTGTACCCACTCTTTAAAGGAATGGGGTTGTCTCCTGGGTGAGAGCAACACTTTCAATGCAATGAATCAGAGACATTAAGGGACATTAGCATGAGTAAGACCAGACCCCCTTTATGATTTTCATAACCCAATATCCCCTTTTCTTCTCAAATTTCTATTGCCGGCATTGTGATTTGGAGTCAGCTTTTGTTTGATTTTTTCCCCCACTTTGTGGTTGTTTCATTTTACTTCTCTCCCCCCTCCTCATCCTAATGACCTCTGTGACGGCTTTTTACTCCTAGTCTCACACTCTGCTTTTGACAGAACTGGGAATATATGGCTCAGTCTCAACTTTCTCTCAAGAGTTATGACGTAAGCTGTGTGAAAGAGATTTAGGCTAATTCAATGTCTATATATGACCGTATATGTGAGAGTCGATGTGATGACGGGTCACTGCCCATCTCACGGGGTCCCTCAGTTTTCTGCAGATGCGCTCTATTGAGGAGGCGACACGCGGCGGGACGCTGCTGGGAGGTAGTTACTATTTCTCCATTACCATAGAAACTAACACACTGGCTTTCAGCTGGTCTAGGCCAGGGGTCCACTGACACAAACTTTCACACTCTACGTCCTGACAAAACCCCAAATGGATCTCAGCACTCCCAATAATACCCATTTGTAACCAGTTCACTGACAAAATGAGCTGCCAGCAAAAATGCTATGAGAGCCTGCCGGCACACATGACATTAAAAAATAAAGAGGCCTCACTTTTTATAATGAACACAAGATGGATAAGCACCCACAATCAGCCACTGATGTGAAGTGAAGCAGTCAAGTAAGAACTTCAAATACCAGCAACAGGTCAATATCTGTGAATGTTTTTCTTTTCCAAAGGAGAGAACAGTGTAGGTTTTTTCTGTTTTAAGATATCTCTCTCACTGTTTACTCAATGAAAACTGAAACTGCACAATTATTTGATTTTAATAACAGAAATGTTCAGTTTCATATAAGTATTTGCGCTTTGTGGAAGATGTGACGACTTTTAACACTTTCTATAATAAACACAAGATTGTTAAGCACTGACACTGGATACTTACATGGAGTGAAGCAGTAAAGTAAAACTACAGAAGTTGTAATATTATGATGGCAAACAGGCTTGATTAATGTTTAGGGTCTCTAAGAAAGCATTAAGCTTCTTTTTTTTCTTTAAAAAAAAAAAAAGTATATTTGAGTCCTTGTTTAAAATCTACTTGTGTTCCACTTATGCAAGGTTGTTTCTATAGCTCCATAACTTTGTGATTTAAATGTCAGACAACGTACATTTTTGGTCCATCCTGGATGTATGATGTATATACTACATTGTATGGGTAATAATTGGGCATTGTGGAAGGTACAAGGTCAGAGTTCACAATTGATCCTCTCACCCCTGGCAGGTGCAGCTCACAGGAGTGAGAGGAGGCGGCCCCTCATCTCTCCCACCTCTTCACGCTGCTCAGCGAGAGAAAGGGAGGAGTGTAAATGAGTGCACTCCAGAAAGCCATCACCTGCTCCCTCCACCCTAAAATCCCCACTAACTCTGCCAGACAGAGATATCCTGCCACCCCAGCTCAAATTTCTCCAACTCCGATTAATGAGAGAGACGGAGGGAGAAAGAGAGACAGACAGAAAGACGGAAGGGGAGGGAGGGAGGGAGAGAAAAAGGGGAGTTAAAAATTTTAACTATAAGCATCCATGCCGTGATTTTGTTTTTCGTCTGTTTTGTTGTTTTGAGTATGAACGCATTCATTGGCGTCAAAATGTACATTTGTCATGCCTATAGAGGGAACTGAATTGGACTGGAAGGGGCATTGAGTTTGTGCGCACAGAGAGCCCAAGGGTGAGGTTGTGTATTGATGGATGCCCCTCCCAGCTTCTCCCAGATTCCCCCTCCATTGTGACTTTGAGTGAATGTATCCTCTTGCTAAGGGCACTGGAATGTGTCTTCTCAACTCATGTGATGGATGGGGCCTTGTTTTGCACTCCTCCGCCCCTCCCTCTGAATCCCTCTTTCTCTCCCTCAGCCTTTGACTCTTTCATCACATCCTTTTATTCGGCACCAATAAAAGTCAGTGATTCTTCATCAGCCGTTGTGCAGATCTGAGGGCCGCTGTTATTTTTCATCAGGAGTGTGTCACACATCACCGTTCAGCCCCTCAGTCACACAAATTCAGACACTGGCAGGGAGGCAGAAGCAGGTGGAGATACACCATCAATGAATTATTCAAATGAGACACTGGGCATATCCTTTCAATTTAATTTAAATACTTGGTTAATGTTGTTTAGTGCGTGTCTATTGCCATATATGCACAGGGGTGATATACTGTTTTTCCTCAAAACAACTTCCAGTAATAAATAAAAGATAAAATATATATTTAAGGAAAATTAATTTAACAAGAAAGATTGAAATCAGACATTTGTTTACTCTAAAATAAATTTTAACAGCATTATAAAAACATTTTATGCTATCTATAACTGTAGGTGCAAGTAAAAAGAAGTAAAAACTTAACAGCAGATCAGATCTGCCAAGACTGATCAGTGATCAGTGAAATTTCAATTGAAGCACACGTGTTTTCTTTTTGTTGTAGGAACAGATGAAAACCAGCATACCCAATAAACATCAACATAAAATATCCTTAACTACCATAACTTTCTCAGTTAATTCCAATATTATTGTGATGTTGTGATATTATATTATATTAATACAGATATTTCCATCAATATAAGGCAAAATCCCACATAAAATTATAAGTGTTCAAAATGAGGAACTGTATTCCACTGTTGAGGACCAAACTGGAATAAAAATAAAAAACAATTTTAGCTCTTAATTATAGCTTGCTTAGAGTCATTAATTTGGGCAACAGAAGCGTGTAAAACAGTAATTCAATAAGATGGTATTATCATGGTTCTGCAGAAAATCTATTAAATGAATGATCATATTGAATTATCACCCGACCCTATTTTTATGCCTCTCCAGAACTTTGTGCATCTAACGCACTCACAGGATTTACTTTATATCTACAGTATTTACAGAACCACTCCAGGACTGTCTAATACGTTTATTTGTTCAATTCCAGCAGTAAAGCTCAGGCTGTCATTACTTTAAAACCCCTCTATTGCAGTATGGTTAAGGACAATACAGTCATAACATTTTATCTCATGACACAGCCTTTTTTGGGGTACATTATCAGTGTGCACATTTTTTTAAACTACTCCTCAGGTCATCCGAATAGGCCACATGACTACACAGTCTAATAAAAATAATTACCTGAAGAAACATCCAGCAAACAAAGTTATTTTAGACAGTTTAGCAGAAGTTTTCTTTTACTTTCTCCTTAAAATTTCACAATGTGATAAATATTTAGCATGTAGTTTTATACATTACGATCCAGTACAGCACTTCTTGTTTTATCAAGGTATATATTATGTTTATTCACAGCAAGGATAAGAACTCTATCATTGCACAAAACTATATAACACATTTTGCTCTATATGTAAAGTGTCGTGAGATGACTTTTGTTGCGATTTGGTGCTATATAAATAAAGATTTATTGATTGACTGATTGTTTAGTATGTATTTTGTATCCCGTATTCCCATTATTTTTCATTTGTTTCTTGTTTTTAAAGCATCATCCGAAGATACCGCACACTCAGACATCATTTCCCATCAGTGGTCTTGTGGAAATCAAGAGTGTCTCTATTTAAAAAAGTATTATCCAACAGAGTGTTATATAAGAAGCTCCAAACAGGAGTCAGGCCTCGCAAATGAATCATCGGCTCAGTCATCATGTCGATCCTCTGGCACTCACAGCACTTTATGACATTTTACACTATCTAAAAAGACTCATACGCACCTAAATACAGGCAGAAGTATCACTTAGATGAATATTAACACATTTTACTCTCAGCATTATGTATGGACATACAGAAATGTCAACACTAATGGCAGTAATTGTCACTATGTATTAGAGATGAAACCTAAAAACTTAATGTTACTCAACATGTATCATAGATAATATGATGACTTTAGAATCGCTCATTGTAAGCTGGAATGATATATTGGTACATTTTTAAAACATTTTCATCTACTTCAGCAAATCTTCATTATTACAGACAATAATTTGAAAGGTAACTGATACCGCACATCAGACAGATTAAAGACAGACTGGTAGCATAGTTTTCTTTTGTCTCTGCAATGCTGAAAATGAAATAATGATGTGTCTCTGAAGACTCTATTTGACTGATGTGGTTTCTGTTAATGTTTTGAACCAGTGCATCCAGCCAGCTGCTGGGTTTTGAGAGGTAAGTCACTCCAGAAAATGCTGCCATCTACTTTCATCTAAACAGGCTGGCGAGACCTGCCAGCACCAGGAGGCCTGCCAGCACAGAAAATGAAACCAGTTTATTGCACATACTTGGTCAGTTTAATACAATCCTAAATATGAGTCACACCTTTGTTAATTTCATTATGTTAAGTTTCCTCAGGTGCTGAATAAACTCTTACTTATTTTTTAAGCCATAGTTAGTAGTGGTAATGGATCGGACTGCATTATGAAAGGAAGTTCTGATGTTTTTTCTTAAAACCTTTGGAGAGAATCAATACAAGATATTAAAGTATCAAATTATTTCAACAAATGTAGCCTTACAGATTGGTGATACATCTCCCTGCTTCTGTGCCAAGTTGGAAAACTATTTGTTGGGATGTTGGGATAAAACAGAGCAGCCACACCTCTTAGTGAAGTAAAACTGACCCTGGTGAGCTAGCTTAAAAATAGATAAATTAATGTGGGCAAGCCTTTGATACAAAAGTGTTTGCAGCTTTAAGTTGCAACTGTAGCTTTGCATGTCAAAAAAAGCCACAAAAGAAGCTGCAGGTGCAAAACGTAAACACAACATGTAGGCATTGTTCAAGAAAAAAACGTGGGTTACTTTGGCTCTTAAGATGTTTGCAATCAAAAGGAAACTATACAACTCCGAGAGGATCATGATGGAGAAGCCTACAACTGCAGGAAAGGTCGATCCATATCACTTTATATGGTCATTAACCACACCCATCTGCATATTTAGGTGAGCTTAAGTCAAACTAAAAAGCATGTCCTTATCACGTGGCACATTTTCACATGATCAATTAAGCTTTAATCGAAAGGTGAAAAATCAGCCACATGTAAAATCTTCTAGTCACCAGAATGTAGGCTGCAACATATTGGCCAGTTGTCTGGAAGCTTGCCAAGTGGCAGAAGTATCAGAGTCGTGGTAATCTACCTCTGATGCAAACCCAACCTTCCCTGCTTTACTGCTACATATTAAAAGCGTTTAAATGACAAAATAATCTTCATTACCAAATTAGCAGAGTTTTGGTAACAGCACCAAAAACCAGTCAACATAACAAGATATTGAAAAATTTGGAGCTATCGACAGATCAGTTAGAAATAATGCAGGGAGGAATAGTACAAACAGAAACAGCCACAATGATGACGATGTTTTATGAAGAGCTGCAGACGACCAGCACACCTCTCATAGGTTATTGTATTTTGCTGTGCTGTGTAATGGAAAAACACTCAGAGCATGCCAGCTCAGTTTGAGTCATGGCTGGGCATGAAAATGCCATAATGTTAGTGGAGTGGAGCAGTAAACTTGCACTGTGTGTGCAGCAGAGGACTATATAAAGAAATCTGTCACAAGCCGACGTCAGCTCAGACTGAGAGTTAAAAAAAAACCCATAGGAAAACAAGCGTTCAGAGCAGTCTGGTCCTTTTTGCTCACAGGGATTACCAAATTGGTCTGAATATAAGATGGGTATTATTTTTCTGGAAATACGTCTAAAAAAAACTGGGGTCATCTTATTTTAGGGTGTAGACAATATGTAATCATCAGATATTCTTTTGAACTTCTGCCATGGAGGAAACAAATTCATGATGGATGAAAACAAGTCCAAAACGTCTTCCGACGTCTGTACTGCAGAAAATGAATATGTCAGGATGCCAAATATCACTGTGACAGATGACAAGGAGCTCAAAAAGACAAACTGGCATTCTCATGAATGCTAATTGCTAGAAAAAGTCATTTTTAACTCTATTAGTTTATTAATGAAATGTTTTAAAGGAAGTAAAATAATTTAACTTCAAACTAATGAATTAATGTGAACAACGAATTGTGAAATCTAGTCATCTTGTGCTGTGACTTGTTTTATTGCATTTTCAAAGCCCCTTTTCTGTTATCTTGACCTTCAGATGTCTGATTGGAAGCATTGGTAACATTTTTTATTTTCATTGCAAAATTACACTTTATCAGTGAAACTTGGTGTTTCAGTACTTTACCATTACATTTACTTTTGTTGATTCTGACAATAAATAAAATCAGCTGATTTTTATATATACTTACATTGAACCAATTACAGACCAATACTTAAAACATCTAATTTTAATGAACTCATGTTGTTTTTATGAGCGCCCTCTGCAGACTGATAAAATTACTGATTGAGTGTTCGCTCATTTAAGAAAGCTCACATCACTCACACAGTAAATACTGAGCAGTGCTATATATCAATTGAAAGGAATTAAATTTAAGTCCCTTACAGTTTAGGTATTTAACAAATGTTTTCTAAGAAGTAATAATCAAAGAAACGTTTTAATGTTGTTCAGTGATGTGAAAGTATGAAAGATCAGTTAAGGGCAGTTCATCTGACAATCAGGCAGAGCATTAGGTGGCCATATTAAATTATATTTAAAGCAAATTAAATTATTATTATTTTTTAATTAAGTGTTGGATTATTGTGAGGTAAAAATAATTTCTTAGTTTTATAGAATTCCTACTACCAATATTAAATTTTGTTCTCATAATTATGGAATCACAGTTTTCATTAAATTCTCAGACTCATGATTTATCTCCATATAAAAAAATGTCCAAATGTGGCCACATTTATCTTTTACATCAGTAATAAGTTCCTACAGCATTGACACATTATTGTATTTCCTCAAATAACATTTCCTTACTGATTTTATTAAATGCAGCATTGCGCCAACAAGAGCTCAACTACAGCTCAGTGTTTTAAATTCCTCATCTTTTCCTTTACATTTACTGAAATCATAAAGCAGAAATGAAATGATATCTGCACAATGGACCCACAGAGCAGCTGTTCTGTGTTTCTTGTGCCGCCATTCTCCTCTTGCTCCCACTTCAGAGCACAACACTACTGAATGTTGGAAGTACGAGGAGGAAAGATGAGAAATTGTTCATCTTGCCGTCTCCACTTCAGGCACAGTAACAACAAAATATTCACTGTCTGCACAAGTTCAGGATATCTAGTGATGTTTTTGGCACAGTGATGCTGGAGGGTCAAATGCAGGCAGAGTGTCATTAACAGGGACTGATTTAGTGCTGCCTCGAGCAACACAGTCCTTCTTTTCAAAGTTTAAACACTTTTCTGTTTTTTTTTTTTTTTAATGAATGTGGGATGAAATTACATTTTATTTTAAATATTTTTTCATGTTTAATTTTTATTAATAATAATAAAATGGGACATCTACATTTGATTTAGTCCACCTAAGTTTTGATTTATTTCTTCCTTCAACAGCTTTTGTATTGTTCACGCATTCCTACATTAGTATTACAATTTTACTACAATGATTTTAACAATTTTACAATCATGAAATTCATTAATTTGCATTGTTTTGTACAATTAAAAAATATATACATAGATTATTTAAAATCAGACTGCTCTCATTTATTTCTCCCTGTTTTGAATAAAGACAAGTCAAATTTTCAGTACAAATGCAAAATCTTAGTGACTGAGCTGTAATTCAATAGTTATTACAGTGTTCATTTAAAATTATGTAAATATCCACACATTTTGAGTAATTTGGACAATTAATGTTTGGTCTGTTTTTAATATTTTCTGTGATTATAATCTTTCAATATATTATTCAGAACAAAAACAAATGTCTTGGGTAATTATTTAAATATATAGTATTATTTAATCACAGTTATTAAATATTTTTAACAAATATTTTGGGTTCGAAGATTGTCTTCCATTTCACCTCTGTATGCTCTGCTGTTGTGAGAATTTATTTATTTATTTTTTTGGAGAGATATTGTATAAATATATTTTTAGTTCAAAATTAAAATGTTAAAGAATAGGCAGTGTGAGAGTCAAATGTTCTGAAAATTATTCACATGCAATCAGCTGTGTGTATAGAGGAAAATCAATGTGATAAGAAAATATATATCTGGGAATACTCAGGTTAACGCAGAAAGCATATTGTACATGCATAAAAACATATCTTTGTGAATGATGATACAGATTCAAATCCATGATATACAACAAACGATTTCATTTAAAGCTGATTTTCTGTCACAGTATTATTGTTTGAATATAACCTTTTCCAACAAACTGAACTGATATTTCATGTTTAACAGACACTTCAGTTGTTTGGGAGGACAACTGATGACTGGCATATCTTACAGATGTTTTTAATGATGCATGTGCGTGAATATATGCGGGTCTGCGTAGAGGCAAAAGTCCAAATGTGCATGTTTTTAATCAGTCCTGGTATAACCTCTTGAAGCACAGAAAAATGGCAGAGGCATTAAAAACATAAAAGGGAAAAAGGGCAGTAATGAATTTAGAGGAAAATGGACATTAATGGTATTAGCATTACTCATGTTTCATATAACAAATTATTGGAAATTTGACAAGCACACCAAATTATCTCCTCATGCCTGACGGGAGTGTGGTGAAGTCCTCTCTACCTGCTGAGGAAGGACAATTTCTGCTCATTTTACTATTTTTAACAATAGAACCAACCCATTAAGACAAATTAATGTCATTATCAAGTCTCTATGAAAATGACAAATACCACCGTTTCGAGCAGCTTTAGAGGCTATTGACAATAATGAAATTCGCTGTACAGGTACTGAAAAGAAACACTCCAAGTAATTATTTTCTAGTAGCTTGTTTGTCTGCCATCCGTTCATTTGCTTTCAGCTCAATTATCTGACTCTGTGAGCATGTGGAGGCGCATAGTGCTCTGCGGCCCACAGAGCGAGGGCCCTAATTGGGCAATTACCGTTCTGTTTCGGGGCTTTTAGCTCCAGTGGAGAGTGGAGGGAGACTGCGGTGTGTAAAACCATGAGGACCTTACATGCACAAAACCACACATATACACTGTTTAAACAAAAACAAAACCCCACATCCTCTATACACAACACAGACCTATACGGTGGAGCTTTAGTGCAGCTCGTGCAACAAACACTAAAAACATAAAAAGTGACAGCAGCTACAGGCTAAAACAGAGTCCTTTCAGTGATCTGTGCACATAATGCAGGTGAAACACTGAATTATGTGTGTTGTAACTTTTCAAACATGTGATTATGTCACTGCAGGGTAAGCTATCTCATGTACATATGTATCCTTCCAGGTTTCCCTTCAAACAACATCTCATCTGAGTATTGCCAGCTATAAATAGCTGAGAGTACTTACTGTATAACCCTGCTGAGTTTTGGGGGGGGGGGGGGGGTTGGGCTGAGGTAGCAGGGTTGCAGTTAGTGTATAGAAATTACAGGGTCAACAGTAGGAACCACTTAAAAGTGTTGTGCATCATCAGAAAGCTGGAACCTATAGAAGATTTATTTCAGAGTTTAACTGTCATTTGGAGCAATGTTTTTGCTATCTGCAGCAATGTCAGCTGTAGGTAAAAAGTCAACAAAGTTGAAAACCTGAATAAATAAGTGGAGGAACATAGACAATGCAGATGCCTCCCTATCAAGGAACGGTTAGATGACTATGAAAACTATGTGAAGTTTGTTTTAGCTTTCTTAGGGAGCAGATATCAATCCAGTTTAAACACCAACAGGGGAGATTTTTGTCTTAGTCGGGTTTAAAAATGGGGATGTCATCTTCCTGTGCCAGAGTCAGAAAAATAGCAAGAGAAAAATTGCCACATTAATTGGACAAAGCAGCTGTACAGATTGTTGTTAATTGACATAGAGAAATAACATTGACGTTTCTTTGTTTGACACATGAAAACGTTAAATTAGCTGCTCCCAGCAACTGCTACTGTGTCCATGTCAATTAAAAATGGCGCCTGATTGGAGAGACTGAAAATTCAAGTGAAACAAAGTAGAAAATTCAGATTATCAGGCTACTGAGACGCTCAACCTTTTTGGCTTGTGACCAGTAACCCAAAAAAACTTTTAATTTGTATATGTCCTGTTAGCACTTCCACCAAAGAGTGATTTCCCATGTAAATTTCTCAGATGGTTTCAGCAGATAATTATTTGAGTCTCAAATACAAAAAATTATCACATTATCCACAATAAAGCAAAACCTTTGAGAAAAGCTCAAAGCATGAATACAGATTTGTGTAGCTTGACTTTGTTTTCTTATCTTTCCTCGCTCATTAATCATCTCCCAACATCTCAGATGTACCTTGTGACCCTTTGTTGGGGTCTCTACACCTAAGTTGGGAACCACAGGACTAAACCACATAACTGTAAAATAGTTCAAACTAGCGCCACCTCAGCCATCATCAGTGCATTAGTATTTGCAATCTAAAACTGTACTTTATAATAGTTGGTCATTTTTCTGCTGAACAAATACTTTTACTTTTGATACTTAAAGCATATTTGTTGTTTCACTAATACTTAATTTGGAACGCAGAGTATTTTTACATGATTGTATCGATACTTTTACTTAAGCAAATAATCTGGGTACTTATTCCTCGACTGGCTACACAGTGATGCTCCTGCATCTGTAGTATTGTTCGAAAACAGGGGAAAATTCTAGACTTTAAATCTGTGAAATAAAAGTTGGCACCCCGACACACCCCCTCCCCTTCCCATCTCACACTCCTTCTCACTAATTTTCATATTATCCCTGTGCTGTGTGCTCTCCCCCTCACTTTAACATTCTGTCACGCGCTCCCTGGATCATGTAGCTTGTGTTAATTAAACCCTCTTTCAGATCATTTTCTTGCTCAAGTGGCCTCAGTGCAGCACCCATTAGGCAGAAAGCTCTGTTATTTGAATTTCCAAATGTAGCTCAACATTTATTAAAGTGAAATTCATCCAGTAATTGCCCGCCTCGGTATGCCCCATGTCTCCCTCTTACCTCCAGGGCCACCTGCTCAGAGACACCTCCAACTATTTACCAGCATGACGCAGGGTAATTAGACCTCTCTGACCCCGTCCACTAAGAGCCTGGTAATTGCGTTAATAAAAAAAATTAACAGCAGCAGCATGAGGATCATTATGTAAAAATACAGAGTAATGAAGCATTAGCCTTGATTTTATTTGGATTAAAAACAGCTATAGGTATTTAAAGGTTACAGTGTCTGCTAAAACAATATCAGAGGAGAAAGTTGTTTTTTTCTTTTCATTAAATCCCTATGGCGAAGATGAGGCAAGATTTTTAGTGGAAATATTTAAGGTTTCTAAATAACTCTAACACATTGGTTCTATTTCATGTGTTAAAGTCCTGTTTTACTTAATGTCTACATGACAAATACCTGTAAGTGGCATACAATGTTTTTACTGCCCCCTCCTCCACACACAGCTCAGAGGTCAGGGGTCAGCTACTGAACAACCCTGGAGGGTCAGTATCTTGCTCAAGGACCCTTTAACAGGCTGGATTCTTGCTCTTATGAGGCCCTGAACCAAAGATCTTCATATTTCCCTGCACTCATCACTTCCATTTCTTCCTGTTGCGATAACAAGAGGGTCTTTGAACATAACATCAAGTACTTTTCTATCACTGGATCATCATGCTTACATTCATGGCAGCACACAGTATGCAATAGATAATGACAGAATTAAACTGTTCAAGAGCCGCCACCGCATATCTAACTTCATCATGGTAGCAATATAATGTATGATTAGTGCAGAAACAGGAAGTGAAGAGATACATCAAACACTACTGTGTATGTGATGGAGACACTGAGGAATCAATATGAAAAGCAGAAAGGTTTAACAACCAGTACAAGATGTATTCAGCATATTCTAGAGGCAGGTCAGCACATGTGAGCAGGTTCCCAAGGGATATAAACTCTTTTTACCCTAAAGTTTAACATAATTACTATATGTGGAACAGCAGGAATAATAAAGATCATACTATGATGCAACTCTGCAGCTCTGGCTCCAGGATAAGATTATTCTTGCTTGAATATATTATTACTTAAATTGATGATTTTATATTTTACAGTAGTGGGTATGTCACAAATTATAATATATTGAATATGCTACAGTAGTTCTGAATTTCTCTTTCCAAAGTAATCAGACAGCAGTTCAGCAGCATCAAGGGCAGTCTGCTGGGAGGCTATCCCTGCACTGAAGAGAGCAGGGGGAGGTATATCAACACAGCTTGGTTTTCAATAGCCTGCACTTAAAATATCTACAAAGAAATGTGACATAAGCTGCACCACATTATCCTGTTTCTTCACAATATTCTCACACAGTGTCATCCGTACGTCAAAATCACTTACTATTGTGATACTATCTGTTATCTACAACACCTTCAGTGCCAAATTTTGCATGACTGGTCCTCTCACACTACTTAATACTATTAAACAGTCCAGTATCTGTTTGAATTAGTTTGTTACTTTGAATCTCAGACATGTGTTCATTTCCTCAGTTGTTTCCCTCATATTTAATTGCAGTTCTCATTATGTGCTTTATATATTTGTTTTAAAAGCAAATCACATTATTATAGACTGGTAACTGCAATATTGGTGTTAACTTGATACTGTATTTAACCTACTACCTGTTCTGTTATGTAATATGTGTCTTCTTTCTAGCAATTAGAAGAAAGAACTAACATCGTTTTTTGTCATTGCCACTAATAAAATACATCTTGCACTTATCATGCATACAAAAGTTGTTTGTGATTTTAATTTAGTATTCTTCTTTTTTTAAATGTAACCAGACAAAGCTGAGAAGGATGTTCTAGTTCATTAAGTTTAAAATAGTGTCATTGTAAATGCGTCTTGTGACATTTTTAAATGAATCATTGATTTATCACTAAAAGCAGAAAGTTTGATTTCCTCTAAATAAAACACAAAAACTAAGTTTGATCATCACTGCACATACTGTACACCACACTGTGCTTTATGCTACAATAATCATCTATATAGTGACATCCTATGGTCAAAAAGTGCAACTGCAGTTACTCAGTGATTTTTACTGGTGCTGTCAGTCTGTCAGATGATTAACATAATCACTCCTCACTGATGCTCTTTTTTGATCTGCAAAAACTGCTCACACTTTGCTTAACTGCACCTCACATCAGTGAGTAAAACAATCTTGATGTAACAAAAAGCAAATACACAGTTTAGTATTTCAAAAGATGCTTTTAAAACCATGATCCAACATGATCAGAATAATCTGTTTGTCATTTACCAGTCTGGTTTTTTTTTTTATTCGTGACTGCAGAAATCTCCTCTTTGAATGTGTACTCACCACGTTAAGCTCTTTTTTGACAAGACTAAGCTGGTTGTCCTCCTGGTTAAATCCTGTTGTCTGCATGACATCTAAGCTCTCTCTGAGAGGTTCAGCTGGGACACAACCAACCTATATCATTAGTTTTCTCTAAACACCTGCCATTTTTCAATCTAAATAAAATCAACACTTATGCTTCATTAGCATATAAAGGTGTTTATACATAATGATCCTCATGCTTCATTTAACATCAGTACTGCACCTCCACAGGCTGCCCATGCTTTCTCACATCAAACTGGAAACCCCACTGCTCCATCATCATTACTCCAACCAGGGTTGTTTTCTTCTCACCCGGGGCTCTACAAAAGGTGGAAACTTTCAGTCAAAACAACACAGTCACTCACTGTCTTCGGTCACATCCCAGAAAGACATCCTAGATTTTGAAATAAAAAAATGCAACTTTCTCTGACACTTAGTTATCAGGGTCAGGAGCCTGTTTTATTTAGTCACTTGTCATGGGCACAAAACTCTGACCATGTACGATTTCTTTGTCATAGGTGGTTCTGGAAAATATCATAATATCTTAATATAACATAATAAATATTCAAAATCAGACTGTATATAGCTATACATACAATAGCTATGATAGGGAAAGTCCTGCTCATCTAGGATGTTATTCCTTATCAACTCCTGAGGTTCAAGTTGTTGAAACGCGTCATCATTAGTCCACAAACCTACTAAAATTACTTTAAACACACCCAACAGTTCTCATAAATATTGAACCAAATGACTTGATTGTGAAATTATTACTAGTAATGTCACAAGCCAAAGATTGTATAGAACAATTATAACATTTATGTTAAAAAGAACGAGTGCTGTCAGTGTCTATTAGATTTACTACCCTCAAAAAAACCCAAACATTTTCAAAGGATTTAATGCCTAATTATTGAATATAAGCTATATTTTAAAAAATGTTCACATCACAAAATATAATGATAGATGTAGTTATTTGGTGATATTATGGGCTACATCAGCTTCTATTATTGAAAATGTAATCTTACTAGCTGTGAACTTTTTAAATTATTCAACTCATCTAGATGGGTTCCTCTGTTTGTCGTTGCTGTATCTAAAAAAAAACCTTTTAAAATCCTTCCTTGAAAGGCCAACATTTGAGGTAACAGAGAAAATTAATGTGAGATCAATGACAATTAGTGTCTCATTTTGTGTCTTATAAATGTACAGTTTCTCTTTTTATGTGTATCTTTGTTCGGCAACAATCCTGTTCACTGTTTAGTTTCTTTGATTAAAGGGTTGAATAGAGAGCTGGGCCGTGGCCTCACTCATTACCAACAGGCCCTGTTAGTATTTACAGCATCACGGAGCGTTGATCTCGCAGTATTCATAGCTTCACACCTCACACCCATTCACTGTTGGAAAATAAACACGGCTGTGCTGGCTCCCAAAAAGGAACCGTTTCCTCTGAAAAGATACAGAAGGTTTTGTGGCTTAACTCAACTTTTTTGTTGGTTTGCTGCAACAATGTTGGATGCTGCACAAGGAAGCAGAATCCAAAGGCTAATTAGGAAATGAAGAACATCGCCTTTCCCGTCTTGAATGCTCTTTCGGGCATCTTTTTATTTCTGATCAGTCAACCATGCACAATCATCCACCTGCTACCTCTAAATGATGGACGTTTTTGTTCAGATTCTTCCTAAAAGAATTTAAATGGGTTTTCAAACATATGCACTTTGTGTCTGGCAAGAAGTGAAAGCGCTGCCAGGCCACGGGGGTGCTGGACTGTTACAATTGGAGGGCCACAGAAACATGGCAGTATAAAAAATAAACAGTGTGTCTTCTTAATTCAAGTCACTTTAACCTTAACAAACCTAGACTATTTAGTACTGATAGTGAACGTGGAACAAGAGTGTGTGTGCTGAGATTCAAGAGCCTCCTGTTACTAAACAATACTGGCAAGTCACCAATTAAAAAGATATCTGGAAATTGGAATTAAGTTTTTTTAAAAAGCCATAGTGCATCATGTAAAAAAAAGCTTAAAATCAAACTTGCTTTTTTATACAAAGAAATTAAGCAAAGAAACGAGGACAACGTCAGTGAGAAAACTGTGTGTACACCTGTGTGATGAGCAGGTGATGGTGCTTTATTTAACGCAGTTATTTAAAACACTATACTCCTAAGTAACTGACGCGGTTAAACCCACAGAAGAAAGCAAAGATTAGTCTCTCTTTGTGCCGAGCAGCATTAAACATATTTACCTTTTGCTGATCATCTGACTGTGAAATCTTTGGAATCACTGGTTCTAAAGACCGATGAGAGGAGCTTATCATTTAACCCCCTTCATGGGAAGTTTACAGACATTCAGAATTCAATAAACATGACAAAAATCTCAATCTGGTGTTTTACAGTCATCTTTAAATGATTAAATGAGATATAGTTTTTAAACTTGTGTTATTTTGAAACATCTATTTCTAACAAATTTCTAACTACAATAGCCTCTTCATTCAAGCCTCTAAAGAGACTTTCCTTTGAAGGCCAGGCCGAGAGAAACAATTCTGTCAGACCCCCAGCCTCAGTAAACGCCTACAAAGGACCATTTCTGAAAAGACGAGGAGTTCTGAGAAATAATAGAAAAGCAAATGTTGAGAAATGAGAGCTTAGAAGACTAAAAAATTTGATAGAATCTGTATGGATAGTATTAACTGAAATTCCCAGGAGAGAAAGTGAAAACAAAGGCTGGGAGAGAGGGGGTATCAAGGGAGGTCAAATTGTGTCAACCTGAGTTAAGTTCAGATGAGCGCACTGAAGTTGACCTGTGTACCAAGTGTAAGCCTGCACCGGCCTGTTTAAAAAGCCCACTTTCGTTTCAGTTCCTTGATGTCATTATATCTCCAGTGGGCCATGTGCTTATAGTTGACAGCCTCCTGGTTTGACGACATTATTTTTTCAAAGCCAGCCATCAGTGAAAGCGTTCAGAAATTGGCTGCATTTGTGAAAGGGCACATTTGTGATCTGGCAACAAATTAGACCATTCATAAATTCAGAACAATGTCATGAATTCCAGTATTCAGTGTTTAAGTTTCACTGGTGTGTTTATGTGAAGGAGCAAAGGCACGGAAGACTGTCATCTTTGTGTAGACAAGATTTGAATGGTTTAGTTTGTTACTTCAATATTTTGTATAAAAGTTTACTGAATTTCTGGAAAAGGATTGTGCAACTGAAGTTGCAGTTCAAACTGAATTGTCAGTCAGTACAGATCTTTAATATCAGCAAAGAATAAAATGAAATTCAAATGACTAATTCCACAATAGATGCATGTTAAACTCATGTTTTTTTATTAAAACAAACATCTTTTGCACCAATAGCACATCCTCCCTATTATACTAGTGCTTGTAGTCTGTCAGTATGTCTAACTCCAGTCAGACAGCTCAGTCACCTGATCATGGAGACCATGTATCAAAATATTATGCAATAAGGTTCTCATGTGTTAGAAAACTATATTAAAACAACATTTTTTAACTAAAAATACATCCAGCTGGGAAAAATAAAAGAAACACCTGTGAAATGACAGATACCATGTATACTGAAAGCACTGGCTTGCAGTAAGGGGTTGTACATGAGATAATTAAACTGTTGACATCTCATTATTCTGTGGCATGTATAAAAATGCCAAACACACTCAGCTGAGGAGATGAGGGCCGTTTGTCTGGAATATTTGGCAGGGTGCTCTGTGGCAAAGATGCATCATTTATTGATCTTAAGAGATGGCAGATATGTTTAAGTGAAAGATAGTAGCACATGATATTTGTAAAATGATTAGCTAAAAATGCATAAAAAAATACACATGCACAATATAAGTATAGATTTGAACTTACTATCAAGTGTATACAGAGTTAAAGGAAAAGTTCAACATTTTTAGAAATACATATATTAAAAGGACCAATGTGTATGATTTAGTGACATCTAGCAGTGAGGTTAAGGATTGCAACCAAATGAATACCTCACCCCCAATGCAAAAGGCCCTCTCTAGAACCAGTATTCTCCTTGCTACTGTAGAAACACGGCAGTGCAACATGGCTGGCTCATTGGAAGAGGACCTATTCCTACGTAGATATAAAGTGCTCATTCTAAGGTAACAAAAACACAACATTTCCTATTTTCATGGGATAAAACACTAATGAAAACATACTTATGAATATTATATTCTATTTCTGCCAAGTCTGTTACCCTAGATGCCATTAAATTCTACACAAAGCACTTTTAACTTTCGTGTAGTGCTGTCAAAATATGTGACTAAAAATAAATAAAAAGTTTTTTAAAAAGAAAAAAGAAATCAAATAATAGGTTTACTCAAAATGTTGAACAATATCTTTAAAGTATTTAAAAGTTCAATGTCAGAACATTTCCATGAGTTCAAACTTAATTTCATGACTGTACTACTGCAGGGCTGCAGCAACTCAGCTTTTAAAGATAATGTCATGCAGTATCTAAAATCTATTTTATTGTTGACCTAATATCAATGTAAGATATAACTTTAAAAGCTACCTTTTAAATATATATTTTATTATATATTAACTGATTATGCCACAACTACCCATTCAAAATAGTTTGTGGTGACCACATTATCAAACATTACTAAAGCAGTAATTCATCTGTCAAGAAAAATGTGACATAAAGAGTAAAAATTGTAATGTTTTGGTTTTATGGGAAAGAAATGACAATAACTGAATACGTCAGTCCTACTTCCTGTATAACCAGCATTTAGGCATTACACACAATGAGACTGTATGCTAATAACAAAAATGTAACCAAAGTTGTGAGACAACGGATATAATTACAGTCCCATTTTGATTTTCCCATCTTCAAAGGAGCAGAGGCTCATATAGACCTGAATCAGCACAAATATTGACCCAGCAAAGGACACTGTGAAAAGGCAAAAGCTTCAAAGCCCACATGTCCTATATGTATTTGACACATACCACATATTTTGACTTTCCCCTCATGATTCTGGTGCCACTGTTACACAATCATTTACCTATCTCACCCAGGACACTCGCTCTTTGAGCTGCAAACGCTACAGGACTTTTGCTAACTTTGTCCTATGCTCACAAAATTCGGTACACATATGTATTATACCCACATATGCAAAAAAGCCTCTTGACCTCATGACCTCAACCCAACAGGAAGTCTGCCATTTTGGTTTTGATTTTTCCCTCCTAAAATTAACTCCTCCCACAGTGTTCGCCCGATCAAGTTCAAATTAGGTACGCAACATCTCCAGACCTAGCTGAGCTTAAGTTGTGCTCTGCGCATCCGTAGGTCAAAGGGCGTGTCTGCTAGGGCTCAACTAACTTTGGCGTGCTCGCCATGTACATACGAGTGGCTCTCACGCCCACATACTTCATCCAATCAGCTTCAAACTTGCTGGACATGATGATGGCTCCGCCCTGAACGTCCCAATATATTAACTTCCCACGTAACTCATAGCGCCCCCCGGTGGTAACAGGAAGTGAACTTAAATTCATGAAAAATACATAGTTGACCCCATCAACTTCATTCCACTTCTAAAACATGCAGAACCAGTTGGTGAAGCTACATTATGAACACTGTGAAGCTACGAGTAATGGCGTCCCTGTGGGGGCGTGGCTACCATCAATTCCTCGCCATGAAAATACGTTTGGCTTTTTGATGGCTTTATTGAACACGTATCATCATGAAAATTGATACACAGGTCCAGGGTGGAGACCTCTTCCATCTGATAGGGGTGTCGCTCATGTCGCCCCCTAGTGGAAACAGGAAGTGCCATTTTTTGCATCAACATTGTCCGATTTCCACGAAACTTCACATGTGTGATGAGGGACTGACCCTGAACACACCTGCATGCATCCCATTACTGCCCCCTGGTGGATGAACCATCAACCTCTCATAACTCCTTCATGCTTTGTCCAATTCACTCCAAACTTCACATGAGTGATGAGGGGCCGCCCCTGAACACACCAGACCACACCAGACCATATGTGTAACTACCTGTGACTGCCCCCTACTGGATGAACGAAATATTGCATTTTTGGCCTCCTTCCAGGTTTTTTCTCACTTTCTGCTTCACGCCACAGCCCCGCCATGCCTCAGGCCCCGCGGTGGCATGGGTGAGCGAGGGCCCGCCATCGCCGCTCGCGGCTTTAATTTATTTTTGTTTCTGCACTTTAAGGACGGCATCTCAATTTCGTTGTGTTTTGTACAATGACAATAAAGACTCTCTATTCTATTCTATTTTATAAACAGTAAATGTCACAGCAGATAATGGAGGCCATGTTAAGAGCCTGTACAGGTAAAGAGTTGAGTTTCAGGCATTGTTCATGTCCCTTACACGAGAGGAATGCAGACATCTGTGACAAATATCATCACATTGCTTTTGCAGTGATGCACTTAAACCCCAAACTGCTCTGGTGTAGGAGATATATAATTATGATCGTTCACATGTTCATACTTTAAGCCTTAACACATAAACTACAGAATGACTGCAGACGATTTCAATTCCTGTGTCCCGCAGTAGAGGCTCACATAAACAGACAGATGATCTTAAATAACAAAAGATGAAGAGAGAGCGTTGGGGTGTGACTCTTAAATAAATGTGTGTATTCTTTAAGCAGAATACTAACAGTACCCACAAATCTAAAATAATTTAATAATGTGTCTCAATAAATTAATTTGGGTGTCTTGTAAAAAGAAAAGAGGATTGTATTGACTCTTAATGTTAAAACATTGAGTCAGATCAAAAGCTATTACTGTACAAGATGCCAAGAACTAATTGTACAATAAGGATATATTTCCAAAATGAAACCCAATTAATTTAGTTAGATATCCACCTTGTGGTTAATAAGTGGTACTACATCTATACTTTTTTTTATGGAGCTGCATGTATCAGTGGGCTGATGTTGATCAGTTTTATAAAACTCCATCACTACAACAAACTCAGAGTCATATTTCCAATAAACTAATGTCAAAACCACTTTTGATACCAACACTTTTTTAACAGTGGTCTGTATATTGTGGTCTATGAATCCAAATACCCAATTTAATAAGGAAGATTTTAAATGAAAGGAACATTAGGCTGCATCTGGGCGTAACAGATCATTACTGAATCTTTAATCAGTTATTTTGCAACATGCCTTCCGTTGGTCTACCTCAGGATTTGACTTTCTCTAAAGTCTGTAGTGCTGTATCAGTGAAATGCAGAAAAAATGTCTCGTATTAAACAACAGAGGCCAGCAAATGCTAATGAGCGGCATACATAAAGACGAAGAGGTGGCTCCTGCTTTCTGATTTTTTGCACTTTTCTGTCCAACATGTAATTTTGTGGATTTTACACATCAAAGAAGCAGAAACACATGCAACGATCCAAAACAAAAAATGCTGCAATGATTTCTCTCATTAGAAGAAAAGATACTAAAAAAATTGCTACAAGGACACAATCCCTTAGTTTTATGTACACTGGTCAATTATTTGTTGCTTTTACTGACACCTATGAATGTTGTGATTACTATTGTCTTTGGCTGTAAAAAGCCAATTGGTGTTGCTTCAGTGGGGAGAAACATTTAATTTTTTAATGACCCTTTGACAAAAGGCTGAGGCATTGGACATCAAATAAAGTTGCCTACTTGTTTTCTGCTCTTTATATGTCTATTAGAATTGCTTGAAACACTCCAAGGCCTCACGTGCCTCATGAGATCTGCAGTGATGGTGGTGGATGCTCTTTTTTTCCCTTTAGGCTGCACTTCATGACCTCGTCTACATTGCTGAGATATTGTCCTTTCTTCTTACCACCCAACACACACGATGAGATTCCTTGGCGCACACAGTCACACAGGCTTTTAGACACTCATTAGCCCATACTAATACAATAAGTGTCACCTTCCATTTCATGGTGCGGGGTTGGATATCAGGATTGGGAACCCACCAAATCTCCACACAAGGGGTGCTACCCCCTCATGCACGGTATTGTCTTTCAGCCACAATGTCGAATTGTTTTCTCTTTGCTCTTTCACTAATGCCTAAAATATAAATATATAAAGCTAACACAGATATATGAACATGAAAGTTTTCTCTGATATACAACCCACCTTATTAACAGATCTTTGAAGTAATAACTAAAGTGACACACATTGCTTCATCGTGTGGATCTTCTTGTTAACGTTGGCTTTTGTTTCAGAGCGGGCAGCTGTTTAAGGATCCACCACACCCCACCCTATTCAAGCCCGTTGTCTCGCATATGAACAGCACATGCAGAGTTGTAAAAAATCTTAATTAAGACTCCTAATTCTCCGTGCCGTCGCCTGACCAATGCTGTGCGCTCACGTGAAATGCTGCTGAACACAGCATGACAGTAGAAGTTGTTGTATAGGTTTTCCTGGCTTTCACACGGCAGGGTGCGAGGAAAATTTAACTGAAATCATCAAAAACAAAACAGGGTTTAGATGAGTTAACCTAATATATTATTGCTTGTATAGATATGTGACTATTTAGGATATTTAGTGGTACAAAGATGTCACATTATGTAATATGGAGTTTGTTTCTACAAACTTTTCATCCAAAAGGCTGTTTCAGGGTAGTGCAAACATTTTTTATTTTGCTTTTCAAGAAAATATGGAATTTAAAAACATCTTTTGCCTTCAGCCAACAGGAGCCAGGAGGCTGGCTTGTTAACACATTAATAGTTAACATGCACATTTTAATGAATTTCCCCTCTTATACACAGAAGCTGCAGTCGCACTGCACATCACCACACAGATAAAAACATGAAGTGACAAGTGTTTGCCACTGTAAAGGTGATTTCAATTCTGGGTTTTGTATGCAGTCCTGTGGCTCAGAGGCTTCTCCCTCCAAGTGGTGGCAAAGGGCATATGTTGTCCTCTGTACGCAACAGATGCCCCGAAGACGACTTGCGACAGATGAGTTGAAAATGAGCGTGACATGTGTTAAACAGGCGAGGCCCCGCAACACTGACATTTGACAAGATGATGGGCGTCGGCAATCATTATTGTCTCCACTTAAGCAAGCAGTAAATATTCAGTGCTGATGTCTGTGAAAGCAAATGCCATAATACAAATCAGCCTGAACAGATTGTCATTAATGATTGAGGTGTCTGAATAGATTGTGAGCAGACACAGCAGACTGGTAAAATGAGACTTTCAATGATTTCAATGAACAAAACGATATGTGGATTCATATTATCGATTTCAAGACATGTATCAATCTAATGTTAAAATAGCTGATAACTTTAAAAAAAAAAAAAAAAAAAAAAAAAAATTCAAATTTTAAGTGTCAGATTAATTCTTTCTCCAGCCACTTGGACTCGTCTTCGCACCCTGAAAGATCTTTGACCTCGGTCCTTCCTGCCAATGATGGTGAGTGAAGCATGGGGAGGAACATGCCAAGGAGGTGTCCCCCTCCTCCCCACCCCCCAACTACCCACCCTCCAGAACCATTTGGACCACAGGGAATGGGTTAATCACATTAGAGGCCCAGAAGAGAGATGGGAAGTAGACAGTACCGTGACAGCCGGGGTAGCACTGGCACGACTAATCCCTTTAGGCCGAGGAAAAAGGGGGACGCCATCGCGCCTACGAGGCTGAGAAAGAAAAAAACATTTTCCCAGGAATGAGTTCACCTGTATGGTAACACAGAGAAGTTGGCCTATTGATGCCTATTAGAAGAAACAATTGCACTTGGCACATACAAATGTTTTTTTTCATGCTGGGCACCACTTTATTGTCAGCGCCTGAAAAAAAATCATCAGCAGACAGTGGCATTGCATGAGATCCTCTTTCATGCCACGGTAAAGCAGCCCCTTTCAACCCAGTGCTATCAGTCTCCCAAACAGTGAGAAGATGGGGAGGGGTGCTGTAAGAAGGATAGAGCTTACTTCATCTGCCATTGTAAGCGCACCCGAGTTCAACCTTAATGTAAACCTTTGCAGGCAGGATATGAATAGGATGCTCTCTATAAAAATATATCCTGCTGGGTAATCCGGCAGATGGCCACAGCAGCGGACACTACGAGTGCGGCTGGCCACTGCTGGGGTAATAGGGAACGTCCGATCAGCAGCCACTCTTCAGCCTGGGAGATGTGGAATCAAGATTCTTAACTCCCCTTAGCAACGCTGGGAAACAGAGCCGTCAGTTTAAATCCATCAAGTTTCTAGTTAATCTCACCCACCATTTTTTCTCTCCATTTTCTCTTTTTTTGTATCTTCCCTTTTGTTGTGGGGATTAAGCCAAGTGGTAAAACAGTGATTTAATGATCTTTCCATGGCTATGTGCACCACTTAAACCATGAGACAAACAAGCTGAGGCATTCTAAGAGTCACCCCCTCTAAAGGCGGCTGCTCAGGAACTGTGAAGCTTTTGATTCAGCCTTAAGCTCCGGCTGACTATTTTTCCCACTGTCGTGTGATGTGCTGCGCTCTGCTATGGGAAAATTTAAGGTTTTGTGTTTTGTAAAGGCCCATTGTAAACAAGACGAGAAGAAAACTGTTGGATAATTACTTGATGATAGCTTTATAATGATAAGGTATAGTGAATTTTAATAATTTGCTGATGCCAAAGAGAATTGGTACTGTTAAATTAACAATCACCATACATTATAATTATAATCTCAAAATTAGATACAGGCAATAACTATTCTAATAGTACTAGGTGTGGCTAATAGTTTGAATTGGTTTTTTTTATCAGTTAAGATTATACAAACTAAAAAATAATACATCTGATATGGTTGAAAGTTCTCAAAAAGGTTTCTAAGTGGACCTTAAGATGGCACTGATCTGACAAACTATTATTTGTATTTTACACAAGGTTGAGAATGAACTTTGTTGGTAAATTCTCAAAGGCCTATGTTTTAAAATATTATAGTTAATGAACTTCCATGTCAACAGATGCATTTCCATGACAACTGAGAATACTCAATTTTCCGATGAAGACGGTAAGATATGGTTGAAAGTTCTGAAAAGACAAGTAAATACACTTTGATTTGTGATCGTTTTGTCACACCCCCCAAAATACAATAGGTCATACTAAAGGAAAATGTGTTTTTTAATTACATCATATTGATGTAATGATATATCTTACACGTGTTTATCTATAGATTATTCTCTTTTGAAAGTTGGTCTCTCACCTGGGATTCCTGGTTGTCTGAGAAATGCTTCAACTCAGAAGGAGGAGGTCTCAACAGTTACGCGTTGCTTCTTCTTATTAACATCCTATTCATCGCTCATGCAGCAGGATCTATTCAAAGAAAATATTTATTTATTAAAACATATCTTGGTGCAAGGCTCATGTCACATGTTATTGTTCTTAAATAATAACGTTAATATATAGTAATACAATTCAAATAGAGCAGCTCCTCCCAAAATGTAATATATATATATATATATATATATATATATATATTCAGAAAAATACTAATCCTGTTAGACTGCAATTTTATACATTTAGAAATTCTTAAAGTCATCAAGAATCAACATTTTATAAAAAGATACTATAGATCTATAGATTAAATATAGATTAACTGTTCATTCACTACCAACAATAACCAATAGATGGCACCAAATGAAAAGTGAGGATGAGGGAATGAGCATCAGAGGACTTCACTGTATTTTGCCCAAAATTGATAACAAAAAGCAACATGTTACTGTTGGGAAACTTAAGGCTGTTATACATTTTATGAAAACTTTGGCACTCAACAAGCATGAAGCAGCATGTCAAACCCTGAAGTCCTATGTAATTTTTGATTGCAGTTCCTTTTTCAGTTAACTTCAAAGGGGTACTCAAGTGATTTAGTATTGAATGTGATGTACATAAAGCTAAGGGACTCATGCAAGACTGCTGTTTAATGTCAAAACTGAAGCAGCATAGTCAGAGATAGCCTGACTTTAATACCCTGTTATGGGTAAAGCTTCAAAATTGCTGGAAGCTATTTCAATCTCCTTCTATCTATTTCGGGAATGCTAAATTCCAGTAATAAATGTCCCATTCATTTTTCACATAGACAGTATCTCATGTTGGTTGGAGCACTTGTGGTTCATTGAATCATCAGTACAAAAGATGCCTAGTTATTAGATTTAAATAAAACTTGAAGGTGGAAGCCTGTGTATGTACAACATTGGGAGAGAAGTTAACTACAATACCCGAGGTCCAATTTTGTACTGAACCTTGAACCAAAATAATGCATCTATGTTATCAATGATTTTAACAAAAATACTGCATAACAAGACTGTTTTATAAACTCATGCTCATGTAGCCAAACATTCTTCAAACCACACTCTTTTATTCTATGCTCTAGTTTTGTTTCCAAAGGTATGTCAGACTGAGTTTGGGGGATATGTCATCAACTGTGAAAATATGTTTATGAACTCGCGTTGCGAAGCTTCAAGTTTGTCGCCATCATGGATTTTTTGGAGCCACAAGAAAACAGGTGAGGAGAGGTGAGCTGTTTGAACCACCCGCTGGCTAGCTGCTAGTTTGGTTAACACGGTGTACGGTTACAGTCTATGGTGAAATGTAATTACGCTAATGCTGATGCTAATTATCACTAATAAAAACGGCTTTAAAACCATTCAAATGTACTTACTGGGGAAAAGACTCGTAGCCGTGCCCTAAGGCATACCCTGCTTTATCCTCAAATTTAAATGAGATTGAACCATAATGTAAAAAATGAAAATCATTCTGTATTGAAAAAGACTTGTAACTAACGTTTGGGAACATAATATCATTAGGAAGCGGTTTACTGAGTTACTAAATCAAGTGACAAGTAGACCAAGTAGACGCATTTTCTCATAGACTTTCATACAATCGGACTTCGGTCTGGAATCAGTGGAGTCGCCCCCTGCTGGCCATTAGAGAGAATGAAGGTTTAAGGCACTTCCGGGTTGGCTTCGATTTTCAGACACAGAACTAATAATAATAATAATTATAATGATAATACATTTATTTGAAATGTACTTTACATTTGACGCAAATTTCAAAGTGCTGCAAGGTAAAAGCATCAATATAAAAGACAGATTTACGTTTCTTTTAAACGAACATAAATCATCATAAAAATAAGCATAAAAGCAGCAAAAACATAAAGAATATCCCACCAAAAAATATCCAAAAGGTTACTGGCAAGCGATTACAATAATATAGTTGACTGTATATTCTATTGTAAAGTGTTAAACTTAGATGGAAAAGCGGTGAACAAACGACACCAGCATCCTCTCCACTCTTCCACTTGGGAAATAATTCACAAGATATCTAGAATTTAAATTTGATGGAAGCTACTTTAAGATAGTAGATATACTTTATTAAAGACAGCGTGGAATAAGATTATTATCCTGCCGTGAAAGCTATTTATACGGAAACAAAAGGGGTCAACTGAATGGTGAGGTTTATAAAATGATGCTTATGATGTCACAGCTCAGTGTGTGAGAGGTATGTGGCTCTCACTCTGGGTAATAACTGGCAAGGCATTGGCAGTGATCAATAGAGTAGGACTAGAAAGCCATAATAGGAGGACAAATATCAGAGGAGAGGCAGTTTGTGTGGCAGTGTGTAATGGATGATAGAGGTGTTAGGGTTTTGGGCTGGTATGTGCAGTAAGTGGCTAAGCTGGTGGTTGGTGAGACCAGCAGGGTCAATTATGGTGATAATGGGGAGGGTAAGTACTATATTGGGGTTAATACTTCTGAGCTGGCCAAGAGATTATGGCACTGTCTAAAATACAGAAGACCCCCAAGTGAACTCCTCCCAGGCTTAACATGACACCATTAGGAGTAGACTACAAGTACTACAAGACATGAGAACATTTCTGGATTAATTTCCAAAATTTTTGATATTAAGCTGTTCTTCCTAAAAGTCATTCTCCAACAGGTTTTGAATTGTTATTTTTTGGTTTCTGGATGTTTTAACTAAATGAAGTATTGTCCAGTATTTGGGATTTTTCCTCCCATAACTACTCTGGTCAGTGGGGTCTATTGGTTCTTGTACGATGTTGGCATTTTGTAATCTAATTTATAAGTAATCTAATATAATAAGTTTAGCTTGCTAAGTATAGGATGCCATGAGCACATAAGTAACCTTCTACATCATAATTAAAGTCACAAGATAAAAACGGAAAGTCGTCAAGCTCCATGTTTAGCTTGCTCCTCGTCATTTTTTGGACAAGGAACCAATGAAGAGGAAACATACTGACATACTTTACATGGTCACTCAACTCTGTACTTAAAGGAATAGTTTGTCTTTTTGGGAAATTCACTTGCTTAGTTTATTTCTGAGCGTGAGATAAGAAGTTTGATATGACTCTCATGTCTGTATGCTAAATATGAAGTTAGAACCAGAAGATGGTTAGTTTAGTCCAAAAGTTAAAGGTAAATCTGCATTCCAGGACGTCCAAAGCTCTATAATTAATACATTATATCCTGTTTATTTAATCCAGACAAAAAAACAAAGTGTAAAAACAAGAAGCACTGATTTTATGGAGGGTTATAGGCAAAAAACTAAAGGTGATGATAGCCACCTGCAAAATCTCAGAGCGGCCAATTCTGTACTCATCTTTACAATACATCTTTAAATTTGCTGGTTGTAAATTTACATTTCCCTATTTTTATATATTGTACAGTTCACCTTTTTCCTCTTTCTGTAGAGCACAATATAACTTCTGTTTTGAAAACTGCTATTGAGACATACATCACTTAATTGATTAAAATTCACTCTTGCCACCCATGAAAAAACAATTATGAGTTAACTTGCCCTTTAAACCCATTGCCAACACAGATTACATCAAGATAGCTGGTTTAAATAATGTCTCCTGTATAATAACTGGGTTATAGTTTTATGGTGTGCTACTTATAATGATTTAAGCCCTGATATCTGGGTTACATCGCTTCCACCCACAATCCAGATGATGCCATCTGTGAAAAAAGAGCATAGAGTGTGTGTGTGTGTGTGTGTGTGTGTGTGTGTGTGTGTGTGTGTGTGTGTGTGTGTGTGTGTGTGTGTGTGTGTGTGTGTGTGTGTGTGTGTGTGTCTCTTTTCATTATTAATCCAGGTTGTCTCCACTGACATGTTAATAGACCAACTGGGACTGACATGCTGCTGTTTATGCTGAGTGGGTGATTTGAAACAATAATCAGAGAGGATTAAGAAAAGATGAAGGTTAAGTAAAAATAAACACTTCTGATCAGTTGCAATACATGAGAAACAATGATGAGAGTACATGTATTTCTTAACAAAGCGAGAACAATTTACACATTTAAATGACAGAGCATTTAGTTTTAGTGCCAAAACGATTAGCTGATTACTCAAGTAGTCAGTAAACTGAAAATTAATTATCAAAATTTTTCATAATTGTCATTTTGAAAGATTAATGCCAAACGTTTGCTGTTTACCACTTCCCACCTCACCTTGGGATCTGGGAAAAATTGTGATGTGTATTTTTACTATCTTGTGACTAAACTTGATGGTTAATCAATTAATCATGAAAAATAGGGCCTAATAAACAATCAATCAGTAATTACAATAGGTGCAGCCTTAATTATAATACATCATAAAACCAAAATTAGGTCTGCAACTTCTAAGCCTAATAATAAAACCATATAAATATCAAATTCATAGAAGGCAGCTATGACTTTGAATCCATAAAAATAGGACTAATACATCCTGAAGTCAAACCAACACTGTGTGTGAAATGGTTGGCAAGGCGACTGTGATTGGATGACAGGAGTAAATCTGCTGACCAAATCCCCTCATGGCTCAAGCTGTGATTTGGACCAGAGATTTGTTTTCAGAGTGAACTGCAGCCTGCAGAGATGACTACCACCACAGTCCGGCGGACAACTACAGCAGGCCATCAGAGGGTTTGTTTCACTTGGATGAGACAGCTTGGACCCGACCTTCACTGCTCCGTCCCAGCGTGCTGACGTGGAAAAAAACGAACGTACGCTGAACCAAGTCAACCCACAGCTAGTCTATGGTGAAGTAGGTGTGTTGTTAAGTGTTCTCTGGTGCTGCTGGTAAATATTGATGGAAATTACATGTTAGATGTTGGATTTAGCATTCTTGTATTATATTCTTCTTTTTTCTTGTGCTAACATCCTCAGGTAAAAGGACAAGTCAATCTTAAAGGATAGGTTCACATTTTTTTAAGTCGGTTTTAAAACAACAGTCAGGGGGACTTTTCCTCACTTTAATCATTCCTGCTGTTCATAGAGGTTATTGAAAGATCCCCTTCAAATGTGCTTTCTATGTAAGTGAGGGGTCCAAAATCCACAGTGTGTCCACACAATCAGGCAAAAATAATTTAAAAAGTTGATCTTAAGCTTATATGAGGCTTCAGCATTCTGAGTTAGTTGTATCAAGTGCATATTTGCCACATTTACAGTCCTTTTAGTATGAAATTCCCTCTTTGTGTTTCACTGTTGAGCTGCGGTAGAAAGTATAGTAACAAAAAAGGGGACTTTAGCACTAAAAATACTGTAATGTTAAATAATATCTGCTGGATTTGTCTCATTTGGATGGCTAAAGCTTCACATTAGCTTCAGATAAACGTTTAAATACATTATTGCACAGAAGAAAAAACCTATTTCAATAATCATTTGAGAACCTGACTATTATTTTATGACAGACTTGAAAAATTGTGGTCCTTTAAAACAATACTGACATGCCAGTATATATATCAAAAGGGTTACACTGATAGGCGACTGAGTTGCTGTGTAAACTGCCTTCAAGGACACACTGATTAGACTTTCATGTTGCCAGTTTCTAGAAAAGCCAAAGAATGTGGACTTGCGCCACTGCTTTACTGAAAAGTGACCTTTTGGATTTATGACTTCATATTTTGTCCCATACATGTTAAAATGCTAGAATGTGACCTTTGTTTGCAGTGGTGCACAGAATACAATAATTATGTTAATAATGGTAAATTGATACTCTTATTGTTACAACAGCCCTGGCTCACCTCCAACCTGTAATTACTGACAATCATCTCTCAAGTTCATTTAAAAAAAGTGTAAAGTGACTTGCAAATTCACTTAGAAATGGCCACATCTGTTGTCTTCACACCTCTTTTTTTTATCACATTCACTTGCTATGCATGTTTAACCCTTTAAATAACTGCCAAATAACACACAATAGGTACACCACTTTGAGAGGTGGTGATAGATTTAACATTCAACAGCAAGTGCCCCAATGTACAACACAGCAAATACACAAAATCATAAAAACTTTCATTTAGATGTTGATGCTGTCTATTATACTTTGTTACCACTCTTTTTTAAAACAATATAATCAAGATAAAAAAGGAAAGTAGGCCAACAAATTGAAAACTTTAAGGTTTTTTCAACTGCTTAAATTCAGATTAGATCAAATGAAAAATTACGAGAGATTTAGAAGAAATAATAATATCTATAGTGTTTAGGGAATCATTATTATACTACTTAATAGTAAGTAGTATTAATCATGCATTAATGTAGCCTATGCAAATAGATATATTTTGTAGTAATTTTGCCATGAACAGAGGTAGGAATTACAGGTGTAGGTGGTATAAGATCATGTTGCTGTACAAATATGACATTTGAGGAGACACCATGCTTGATTCCCATTGAACATGCTTTATGAATAAATATTTATGAATAATATTGACAGTTTTACTCTGCAGGTCTTATCTGCTGAGCTTTCAATGCTGTCCTCTGTCTCCCAGCAGACGGTGCAGCCGAGATGTGAGGAGGGGTCATGCCTTTGGTCAAGAGAAACATTGAGCCTCGGCACCTATGCCACAGTGCCGTACCCGATGGAATCAGCAATGAGCTGGAATGTGTAACCAACAACACGCTGTCTGCCATCATCCGCCAGCTCAGTAGCCTGAGTAAGATCACAGTTACTCACATTTAGAAAAGTTTGTACCATAACTTATTCAGATGTGTCTGAGATCATCACAGAAGCAAAGTGAGGTCAGGGTCAAGTGTCATCACTGCTATCAAAACAAGTTCAGCTGCAGTAATATTTGAGCAAAATCAACCCGTGTTAGCTTTAAACAAGTCCTTAAAAGACATTATCATGCAGTGTCATTTAAAATAATCTTTCATTCCCATCTGTTTGGACAAAGATTGAAACTATTATTGGCACAAAAAGCAGGCGGTATTTTACAAGGCTACAGAGTTTTTAAAAATGTAACCTCATTGTCACTTGATTGTGGGGCTGTTAGCAAAACATAAAACAACACAAATGTCACTTTAAAAGCAAAGCAAACGGTTTGTCGATAGTGACATCTTTTTACTGTACAGAGTGGTTTTAATGGTAAATGTAAGTATTGCAAAGTCTATATAAACTGTATGTTTTTGTTGTATGGGTCACAGAGATATATAGGAAAGAAAAATGTAGAGCAAAAGAGTATTTTTAGGGAGGAAATTTACTCATGGACATCTGGCCCATGGATACTCTGATTATAGTGTGTGTGTGCACGCGCATTGGGATTTAGTGAAGTTACAGGAGCTTAGAGCTTACCGTAAAGCTTTGTATCACAGGCAGATAAGACAGCGTGAGTGAGTGGGTGGAGACATAAACAGAGGCAGTCTAATGATAGCATCCACATTAAGTAGATCTTAGCTGTCCGGCGTGTGCCATTCATGCTGTGATGTACAGGGACCACTCACTCAGTGCATAATCCAGAGAAATATAATGGATTCAGAAATGCATGTATGTCTGTTTATTATGTTCCTGCTCCATGCACAATGCTTTCTTTAATAAGTCTTATACTCTTTCTTTTTCTTTTTTCCCCCCTTTTCTTCTCAATTTGGTGTTGTTGCAGGTAAACATGCAGAAAATGTGTTTGGGGAACTTTTTAATGAAGCCAATACCTTTTATGTGCGTGCCAATGGTCTCCAGGACCGTATCGACCGTTTGGCCGACAAGGTCACCCAGCTGGACTCCAGTGTGGAGGAAGGTTAGTGACAATCTAACTCTATCTCAATAGGATTAAGATGATATTTTATTCCTTACTTTCAACTCTGTCATTCATTCTCACAAGTGTTACATTAAATCTGACCTGTCATGCTGTTTTGCAGTCTCACTTCAGGACATAAACATGAGGAAGGCTTTTAAAAGCTCTACCATCCAGAACCAGCAGGTTTTGTCCAAAGGCAGCACTCCGAACTCTGTGTCTGACATGTACAACAGCAGCGACAGGCCTCCTCCTCTGAGCACCCTCACTGCCTACAGGTACTGCATGTGTTGTAACATCTGATGAGCTTCGATTCTGAGTTAACTGTGTCACTTCTTATTGTAATTTGTTTTTTAATGCAGAGAGGATTCCACTGACGCCATGAATTACTACTCTGACCCGTCATACTTCTTTGACTTGTGGAAGGAGAAGATGCTTCAGGATACAGAGGAAAAGAGGAAAGAGAGGAGGAAGCAAAGGGTGAGAGCACACCACCAATAAATGCTGATGTTTCTTTTTTCTGTATTTTTTACATATTGTATTTAGAATGTGAGTTTTCATCTCATGTTCTGTCCCTCCATCCACATTTCCCAGGAACAGAAGCGATGTGTGGAAAGCAGCACCCTTCAGCGTGAAGTGAAGAAGGTGAGAAAGGCTCGAAACCGCAGACACGAGTGGAACATGATGGCATTTGATAAAGAGCTTCGTCCAGATCATCGCCATCCACAAACACTGCGGCGAGGGGGGTCGTCTGAAGGCTCGCTCTCCCCTGATGGCAGGTTTGTGCTTTCCGAGGGCTTGGTTTTTTGTTTTTTTGTTTGTTTTTGTGTTTTTTTGAAAGAAGGTGGGAATGGAATCAAGGAATTTGTGTTTTCAAATGGAGTCGACACCTCAAACTGGACAGCTTTGGAGAAACTGTTGCAGTGATGGTTGTTCTTTTAAGCATATTCAAGCACCAAGCTTTTAAATTTTATAGCATCTGTGTGCAATTTTTGTTCTCAGCATGTATGTGAATGTTTGCATGTTCACATGACAGCATGATGCCTGATGGAGCATCTAATCTTACTGCTACATATGAAATGTAGCAGTAAGATTAGATGCTCCACACATAAAATGTTTGGATCTAGATTTAATCTTCGCTGAAAAGTCATGATCAGTGCCACAATGCTCATTGAAAAGTGTCAGTGTAAATATTAACTGGTAGCAGAAGATGTCCCCTATTTCCCTACCCATATTTACTGTCACTTTACTCTACACTTTCTAAAAATATCATGTATTATATACAAAATCATGATAGCAAGACTAAAGGTTTATTTCAGGGAATGTTAGCGAAGAAAAGTCAGTGACAGATGTGAAGAAAAACTAAATGTGGGGGTATTATAGGGTAAGATTCTATTTTCATGATTCAGACCTTGCAACTCAAATCACCATATGTCTGTCGTGTAATGCCTCAGTTTCGATTTTATAAGAGCAAATCCACCATCTGGATATGTGAAGGCATCTGCATGAGAAGTTCTCTGTCTTTCATTGTTTATCCAGGCCCGACATCCCAGACTACCCCATCCCTCCAGTGCCTGCCCACGCTGTTTGTAATTATGCCAAGTCTCATGATTACGTGCCTGGGAACGCACACCCCTCACCACCTGTGGAGCATGAATACCACAGCATTGATGTCAACTACAAGAGAGTAACCTACCCCACGGCAGAGCCTCATGGTGCAGATCGAATGAACAGTTCAGTTCGTCCACCTGCAGCTTACAAGTATGTTTGTTTCAAGAACTGAGTCTCAACTGTTGCATAATCAACATCAAGAATTAAACATCACTTTTCCAGCAACTGCAACATAATCCTCTTTTTTTTATTGTCCACCAGCCCTGTCCCTCCTCCTCCTGCCCTGGGTCCAGCCATCCCCTCAGCACAGACAGCCTTTGGTTTTCCTCTGGGCGCGCTACCACCAAAGCCTCATAATGGAGTTTTGCATGTAGGCCCAGGTTATGCACTCCCACCTGTGCCTCCTATGGGGCCTCGGATGGTTCCTCCTCCCCCAGGTCCCCCGCCTCCACCTCTCCCTCCCCCAGCTGCACCATCACACCTATCAGGACACAGTGAAGGCAGCAGAGCTGACACTAAAACTGTGAGAGATGCGAGAAGTGATTTGCTGTCTGCCATCCGTATGGGTGAGTATCAGCACTGTCAGAAATGTATTATGTATTATAGTTTTCTGCTGGTAAGTAGACAGGACTGTTTTAAAATGATCTTCCACTTTATAAGACCCTGACAAATGTACAATATTTGATTGATCTCATTGTTAAATATGCCTCAATAGGCATCCGGCTGAAGAAAGTCCAAGAGCAGCAGGAGCAGCAGAGTAAGCATGAGCCGGTGGGGAACGACGTGGCCACCATCCTGTCCCGGCGTATTGCGGTGGAGTACAGCGACTCTGAAGACGACTCTGAGCTGGATGAAAATGAGTGGTCAGACTGACCAAACACAAAGTGTAGCTCCTGCCTGAACATTTGTTTCATTGGTTCTTCAGTGAAAATAAACCCAAAGCTTGAATCCCTCTCTTTGGCTCGACCTAATGGATGTCAACGCACTGAGTACCTTCAGTTGCTCTTACTGTATATTAATACTGTGCTGCCACATTTGTCATGAGGAAGTTACATGAGTGAGCACCACTCCTCCGAAACAGGTTAATTTTCAGATGTGCTATAAACAGATTTTTAAAAAGTGATTACTTGTATGATGAATACTTGTTTAGTTTTATACCACTGATGTGATTTTTGAAGCTGAAATGTCTTTAGAGGATATGTCCCTTTTTCATTTTAACATGTCACAGTAAGAAAAGCACAGGTGTAAATAATAAAATGAATGATGGCTGAAATCCATTTAGCTGCTCTGGTTTTAGGATCCTGCTATTGTACATGATAGCTCACTGTCACACTGTCTGGGACACTTGAATGTAATGAGTCATTGTTGTTATTAATAAGACCTTTGCTTTTCCTACCATGACAAATGTCTGCTGTGAAAAAGCTCTATTGTTTATTAATGAGTTCAGCACTACAATCTTAAATACTGAAAGGGTTTAAGTATTTATTTGTATTGTTTAATAGAATTAAATACGAGTACAGTCCTTATATTGTAACTAAATGTGCCCCTACCTGTGTTATGTCAGTGTTTGATTCCATTATATGTTTTACTAAATGTAATTGCTACCTCACTTTGTGTCCTGTGGTGTGTATAGGGTGTCATAAACAGTTTTCTGCAAATAAATGATGCAAATAAATCATTATTTGTTGCATGTCTCTGAAAATGTTGAAATGTCAGTAAATTCTTCAGTATTAACCAGAAAATCATGTTATGATAGTCTCATATATTTACCTTATTGTCTTTCTTCCTCTTCGCCCTTTCTTCTGCAACTTAAAATCTCTTAGATGTTTACAAAACTAATGCAGTGTTTGTATTTTAGTTCATGTGCAGAAGCTTTTCATTTGGTGAGTGTGTAGATGACAACCACAAGGTATTTTGAGAGATGTCAATCACCTTCTTACAGAAAACACAGTTATCTTGTAGGTGTAGCTCTTGTGAATTTTTCAGTCAGTTATTTCAGACAATGTATAAAACAATTTATTCTACAGTTCATGTTATTAGGTATGTATGTACTACATAAGTATGAGTCATTATTGGTACAGAAGTAGGCTATCAAAATGTAGTTATACTTCAGTATTACCACATAAGAGTCCGACACACCATTAAGTAAAGTCCGCCATGGTAGGAAACTACCTGGGGCCCTCAACTAAAAGGGCCCCAAACAGCTATGGATTTATTATGATCTTTAGATATGACAAATATTAAATAGTGTTACTAATCTAACTAATTTACAAAAGGCCCCCAAAATATGCAAATGTGTACTTTTACTTCTACTTCACAGGAAAACATTGTACCATTGCATTTACCTGACTGATAATGTTACTTATTATGTTGCAGATTCAGATTTTACTTACAAAATATAACAAATAAAATATGATGCATTATTACTGATTAAATTATCCAGCTTTATTTAAGAATTACAACCTTCACTTTGAACACGTGAAGTACATTTAAGTACATTGTACTAATAATATCTCTTTTAAAAACAACAGAACAACAAGATAAATTCCTTGTATGTAATCTGATAATTTACTTGGCAACAATTCTGATCCTGATTCTTTCACTCTTCACTTTTAAGTGAGAATTTGAATACATAATTTTTAAAGTGATACTTTTACTGTCTGGTATTAATAATTGTACCCCCGAAAAATGTTTTGTGTACTTCTTCTACCACTGCCAATACCAACGCCAATACCGACACTTCAAGCTGAGAAAGTATAAAAATAATCCAAGCAAGACATAGTTTTCCTGAAGCCCCCCAAATCCAAAAAACCCACACCTGCTAAATACATAAAAATGGTCAGTAACCACCAACACAGTAAAATATGAAAGCTAAGTATTTACTGCTAGATATTTGTAATTATACAGTTGATGGACCTCAGTTACTTTATTTAAAACGATTTACTCCAAATAATCATACATTTGTTTTGTTGCAGGTGATATATTACTTACACCCAGCAGAGGTCAGTAATGAGCCCGGTGACTGTGTTTTGACAAGCGGAACCGATCAGCTACTAGGAAACTGTCGAGCGGCAGACGCCATGTTGGCTCCACAGATAGCTCAACATGCACGGACGGAGCAAGCCGCTTGAGCCACAATGGAGATGTTTTCTTCCCGTGACAGTCCGGTGCCTGGCAGGTGATTAGCTCAGTGAAGCTCCTCCTCAGCCTCCTACGTTACAGACAAACCTGGAAATCTGCATCTGAGGACAAGGTAACGCATTTGCAGTTTATGTATTTCTTGGTGATTTTAGTAGTAGAAAACTGCCATTTCTCTCCAGTCTTGGCCCAAATACTACACGAATAATCGTTAATTCAGCTTTAACCTATCTGTGATGATAATGAATGTAGCTTGTGTTTGCTAGCTAGTCACCTGACTACTACGTGCACACGCACAAATCAGCTTTGCTCCTGTTCACTGAGTGTGTAGTAACAAACATATTGTTACTATATGACTAGCAAACGTGTCTTCGTCGATGAACAGTAGCAACCAGTTTACTTTAACATTTCTACGACCCTGACTGAATACATTAAAGGTTTAGTAGCTTCAGCTGAGTTAGCTAGTAGTGACCTTAAGCTGTGAGGATTGGCCATTCATTTCACAGCATCGCAAGTATGCAGTGACAGTAATCTGTTATGTGGTTTGGTGCATCTCACTGTAGTGTGTATAAACAGTTTATATATATAGTTTTTATATCAGCCTGGCTGTCATTATTGAAGAATAGGTTGTGCGTGATGTGTGTGTTGAACTTTTCTTAGCTGTATAACAGTTTACATTACTTGACAGCCTCTATGTTTCATATTCTTTCCTCAAGGGATTTTTCAGGGCAGGAACTTTCAAGATGGATACCTCAAAACTTCCTAAGATCCAGGATGAAGAACGAGAAAGCCAGTTTGGATATGTTCATGGAGTTTCTGGACCAGGTCTGATTTATTAGCCTTTCCGTTCAATGGACAGATTGCATTGTTTAGCAAAATTCACATGTACCAGTTGTTTTTGTAACTAGGATCAACAAATGTTAAATGGACTGCTTATAGTGCCTCTTAAGTCTTCTGACCGCTAAAAAATGCTTTTACTCTACATGTCACATTCACACACACACACACACACTCACACACACACACACACACACACACACACACACACACACACACACACACACACACACACACACACTTATACGATGATGGCAGAGGCTGTCATGCCCCGTGCCAACCTGCTCACCAGGAGGAGTTTCTAACCATTCACACACACACACACACACACTGATGGCAATTTGGAGTTGAGTGTCTTGACATGTGGACTGGAGGATCCAACCGCTGACCTGCCATCATCACAAGCCTCAGAAAAGATTTTCAGCACATTCCTTGTACACCAGATTCGTTCATCGTATCACTTTCTATGTTTTCTCTCTCTCTTTTTTTTTTCTCAAACTTGTCCAATCAACAGTGGTGACAGCTACAGCGATGGCTGGAGCCGCCATGTACGAGCTGGTCCGTGTAGGCCACAGTGAGCTGGTCGGAGAAATCATCCGTTTAGAGGGAGACATGGCAACTATCCAGGTCTACGAGGAGACTTGTATCCTTGTTGCTGCCACATTCAAATATTTAACACACTGTGTAATGAGTCACCTTATAATAAAAATCAAATAATGTCATTAATGTTTAATTTTGACATTTCAGCATTTGTAGAGAGTCAGTATATAAGACGCTGACTTTTAAGGTTTGTTTAGTGTTTCGAAGTTCCTGCAATTTCCCTAACTTGATGCCACAGCTGGTGTGTCTGTCGGTGACCCTGTCCTTCGCACAGGTAAACCCCTCTCTGTAGAGTTGGGGCCGGGAGTCATGGGCTCCATCTTTGACGGTATCCAGCGTCCACTTAAAGACATCAATGACCTCACTCAGAGCATCTACATCCCAAGAGGAGTAAACATCGGTGCCCTTAACAGAGACCTCAAATGGGAATTTTCCCCTGTTCAGAGTCTTCGGGTAAGAAAAATAAGTTTTATTTTACGTTTGGACTGTGGAAGTGAACTCAGTCTCTCCCCTCCAACTGCTCTGACTAATTATAAGTGATCCTTTCTCCAGGTTGGCAGTCACATTACAGGTGGAGATATATATGGCAATGTGTTTGAAACCCCCCTAGTAAAGCACAAGCTGATGCTTCCGCCTCGCAGCAGAGGCACCGTCTCCTACCTGGCCCCACCCGGAAACTACGACATTTCTGTGAGTGTTTGACCTGAAGAACCGTTCTTCTGTTTAATCAGTGTTTCTGTGATTGTGACGGACTGTCCTTCTCTGGTCGTTTGTTGCATTCAGGATGTGGTTCTGGAGCTCGACTTTGAAGGTGTAAAGGAGAAGTTCACCATGGTGCAGGTGTGGCCAGTACGACAAATCCGACCAGTCACAGAGAAGCTACCTGCCAATTTTCCACTGCTCACTGGTCAGAGAGTCCTGGATGCCCTGTTCCCGTGAGTAATCCTTATTTGATTTAAACAACTTACATCGTCTTGAACTGTTCATTTGTGGAGCCTCATATTTGAGATATTTTACTCCCCCCCCCCCCCCCCCCCCCCCTAAAATCTGTAAATCAAACTACATAATCTCTCTTCTGTATAGTTGCGTGCAGGGTGGCACCACTGCTATTCCAGGCGCCTTTGGATGCGGAAAGACAGTGATCTCTCAGTCGTTGTCCAAGTACTCCAACAGTGACGTCATTGTCTATGTCGGCTGTGGAGAGCGTGGAAATGAAATGTCTGAAGTACTGCGAGATTTTCCTGAGGTTAGTGAAAGAAGATCGAGCTTTTGATTTGTCATATCTGTAATTTCTGCAAAATATATTGTAACTTAAAACATAATAAATAAGTAAAGGCAAGGGAGGAATGCATGAATGTTTAGTATGGTCAGTACAGTCTTCATATTGTATAATGTTAGCACTGTTCTTGCCCAACAGCTTACTATGGAAGTCGACGGCAAAGTTGAGAGCATCATGAAGAGAACAGCACTGGTTGCTAATACATCCAACATGCCTGTGGCTGCCCGAGAGGCTTCCATTTATACAGGTACCTAAAAATTTGACCTGTTACTACATTTTTTCAAATTTCAAAACAAATCAGTTTCTCTTTCTTTATAAGAAATGGGAAAACTTATAACATCCTAAAATCCATTCTGGATATATGGACAAAATTCAACTGCATGTTGCAAAGCAGGGACAGACTCAGCCTGTTGATTGTGTTAAAGTAAAGGTTGAAAATTAAATGTGCTTGCCTCTGCAGGGATCACACTGTCTGAATACTTCAGAGATATGGGTTATAATGTGAGCATGATGGCCGACTCAACTTCTCGATGGGCCGAAGCTCTGAGAGAAATCTCTGGAAGATTGGCTGAAATGCCTGCTGGTGAGTTCATGTTGTGATACAGTGTTTGTTTTATATGTATTTCTAAAGATGGTGTCGGACAGTAAACAAGATGTCGTGTACTATATGTTGCTGTGTGTAGACAGCGGATATCCTGCTTATCTGGGCGCCAGGCTCGCCTCCTTCTATGAGCGTGCAGGACGTGTGAAGTGCCTGGGAAATCCAGAGAGAGAAGGCAGTGTCAGCATCGTAGGAGCGTGAGTTGGCTTTCATATAAGGAGAGATTGATGTCAAACTTTTTGTTTCTTTGTGGGTGAATATATTAAAACTCTATACTGGTGGGGTTTTTTCATGTTTTAGCCCTATACCTGTCCTATGAATTCTTGTTACTTCAATTAATAGTAAATATAGATAGGAAATCAAATACATGCAAACAACATACTATTTTGTACTGAAGTTGCCTTTTGGTGTTGAGATTACTATCGCCACCTCTTCTAAGTTGTATTTTTATTTCTGTATAATTTTTTTTAAGCTTTGTGCAAAATACTGAGTCTCAATTAAGGTCTCCGACAGCTTCATGATTAGCTTTCTCTCCTATGAAGTTTTTTCATGAGAGTGAGAAAAGAAGGCCAACACAATTAAACAGACTTTTCCTTTAATAATTCCTTTCAGTGTGTCGCCCCCTGGTGGAGACTTCTCAGATCCTGTCACTTCAGCCACATTGGGCATTGTTCAGGTAAGTGATGGCCAGTGAGCTCTCAGCACTTGTTCTTTGATTTTGTTCACCTTGAAGTCAATTTGTTTTTTTTCTCATTTTCAGGTGTTCTGGGGATTGGACAAGAAGCTGGCTCAGAGAAAGCATTTCCCTTCTGTAAATTGGCTTATTAGTTACAGCAAGTACACACGAGCTCTGGATGAATATTATGACAAACATTTCCCTGAGTTCGTTCCTCTGCGTACAAAAGCCAAAGAGATTCTGCAGGAGGAGGAGGACCTGGCTGAAATTGTGCAGCTTGTAGGCAAGGTGAGGACAGTTAAGATTATATAACACAAACTATTTCCTCAAAAGTAATTAATGTTGAATCAACACCTATGAATTGCCAAAAATGTTTCCGTGAGAAAATAATACTACGAGAGTTGGTGAATTATTCATCCAATTATAAGCATGCTAACCTGGTTAATCTACCACTCTGAAAAAATAAAGCAGTCTGATCTTTATGGTCTTCATTTCTACACAGGCTTCTCTTGCTGAGACTGATAAGATAACCCTAGAAGTTGCTAAGCTCATCAAAGATGACTTCCTGCAGCAGAACGGTTACACCCCCTATGACAGGTGAAAATCACTTTATCTTCTTCTTTTTTTTTAAAATACACAATGAACAAATTCAATCTTGTTATCATCTAAGTAGCCAGTTGTGCTATTTAGAGGAACTGTCCAGACACTATACAGTTTAGTGATTAATTTTAGGACATCATATTTGTGGTAACAACAGAAAAATTATTATGCTACATTAGTTTGACCTAAAGCAAGATATAAGTGGATAGAAATGGCAGATGTCTTAATGTCTCTTTTGTCCCTACATACACACACACACAGGTTTTGCCCCTTCTACAAAACTGTTGGCATCCTCTCAAACATGATTGCTTTTTACGACATGGCCCGTCATGCGGTAGAGACCACAGCTCAGACTGACAACAAAGTCACCTGGGCCATGATCAAAGAGCATTTGGGAGAGATCCTGTATAAGATCAGCTCGATGAAGTTCAAGGTACGCGATTGTTCCATGTTATCATATTTAGTGGGATCAGTTGGTTCATTTGGAGTTTTTTTGTCTGATTTCAGGATATATAACTAAACAGGCTTGTAGTTCTATCTGCCTTCATTTATGAAATGTTGTTTGTTAGTTGGTCTAATAATTACTTTTAATAATTACTCTTTATATGATGGATTATTCAGGACCCCGTTAAGGATGGCGAAGCTAAGATCAAAGCAGACAACGCCCAGCTTCTGGAGGACATGCAGAACGCTTTCCGGACCCTGGAGGAATGAGTTTCTTAGCTCTAAACCCCTTTCTCAAATATCCAAACCCCAGTGCAGTGCAACATAGTGCGGATTGAATGGCCTGTGTTCTGAATGTCTGCCTCAGTCATGTGAACTCTTTTATTCCTCTGTGTTTACGTCCCCTTAAACATTCCATGGGCTGCACACATTTGCATTTCATTTTGTTGATTTTGGACAACTCATGCTGGAATCCCCTACAACACCTGAAAAAATGGATCGCTCTGGCAATGTAGCAACACCTTCACTCAACACTCAGCACTTGTTGATCACTACGCCATCATGTTGTGGTGATAATCAGTGGGCCCCAATCAGATGCTGCACATGCACTTAACTACTAGCTGCAACAAAGGGTGGACAGGGTTTCTTTCGCCCTGATGTGAGTGATCATTACAGATTATTAATCAAATGGGAACATGCACATGGTTAAAGGGACATATGCATTGGTTGTATCAGGGGAGCGGGGTTAAAGCATTCTTCCACCTCTTACCTCTTAAAGTGTGATGATAGTGATGTTGTGGAATATATACTTGATATTATGTGTAAAATGTGAATGAATGAGTCTGTTAGAGTTGTGATGTAACAGATGTCTCACTATTATATTCATGTAATGTAACTGTCTCCTGAAATAAATGTAAAGAAATTACTCAAGTTCATTGTGTCAATAAGATTGAATTGTCATGTGCTTTTGTATTTAATTCATGGTGAGTAAGCTGAATAAGAATTTCTCAACCCTACATCATATATTTACCTTTTAATATCATTTACTTAAATCACATTACATGATTTAAGGAGAAGGGGGAGAAGATGTAAACAAAATACATTCTTTTTCTATGACTCTTCCATTTGAAACTGCTTTACATGGGAGTGAAATTTGCCATACACTACTGCAACTACTTCATGAACACAACAGATACTCAGTAAAAGACTCAACTGTAGATGGCGCACACACATAGCTTTAATACTGCAGGCTGTTCAAGTAGTTTTAAAGCAGGGAGAGAAAGTCATTTTTACATCCCTTTCTCTGCCTTGTCCAACAGCTTGCTTTTTGTTTCCTGGCTCAGTACAATACATCAGTGCATTTAAGGTAGGTTAGGCAGGGCCGTCACAGACTCACAGAAAATTGCAACAGCAAATACTGAATACGCAATATAAGTATTTGTGTATTTGTCTTCTTCAACACCTTGCTTGACTGAAATTTCCGAACCCAATAAACCACATTTTTATTGTTACATCAGATGCAAATATTCTAAATGTCATCAATTTTAAAGTCTATTTCCCTACAATTGAGCATGACAGATCATTTTGAAATCTAGAGTTTAAAATAAAGTTTTGTTAGTTTGAGTAATACTGGTTCACATATGAAGGGTGTGTAATGATGGGCTCAAAACCTGCATACCAGCTGAGACACAGACTATAGTGTCTGAGGCCCCTTAGTGGTGACACAGAAACATGACAACCAGAAAACTGTTTCTTCAGTTCACCATAATCACTTGTTATGCTTTGAGCATTGCAACTACAACATCTTTGCAATTTGCTGATGTGTAATCTACAGCACATGCTGTTGGTTCAGCTTGTTGAGGACGCGCAGCATAAAATTCCTCCAAAATAGATTATGGAGACGGTATCTCAGGTCCTGGGCTCCATCAAGACTAATGGAAGCACAACCCACAGCAGCAAGAGCAGCATCTTTTCTCTCCATTGATTCAGTCCATCCAAACTAACACTGGTGTGGACGTTAAGAGGTTTCAGTGGTCTAATGCACCTGCTTCTCTTTTATCCTTCAATTTGTAATGACTGATGGTTAGTGTGTGTATGTGTACGTGTGTGCAAAGAACAAATTAATGAAACCGTATAGCTTTCATGTGAAAGTGAAAGTGGAGGAGAGCAGGTTCCATCTTTTTAAATCCACAGTGTTATTGTGCCTGCAAAAGCACAATAACACTGTACTTACGTTGTTTGATCTGTTGTGGAGCTTTTCCTGAAGTTCATCTGTTATTAAAAGTGAATTCAGCTCCCACTTGTGGTCAACAACAACAACACATTGACATACTAAATATAGCAGCAAGGTTAAGACTGGCTGCAAGAATCTGAATCCAAATCCGCTGTTGTCACAGTGTAATGAAGAGACTAACTCATTAACAGCAACACTGGAGGATTTACCTCTGATCACTTACACACACACTCTTCCAGAGTTCTCTATGTGTGAGCAGTGAGGTCAGGTTGCCTGTGGGAGGAAATATGATCCCAGAGGGTGGGGCTGCCCTGTGGATCATCCCTCAGTCTCTCATCCATGAGTGCCTGTCATGTTTCTCATGTGCACCCTTATTTGGCTCAGTCTGGATAATCAGGACTGCTGTTGCAGTTATTGAATACCTCAACATAGCCCCTCAGCTGTGGACAGAGGTATGAACGACTCCTGGCTCCTATATTTACCCAGCATGGCAGTATTAAACCTTAAAATGGAAACTGATAGAAGCTGTAAAGCAAAAGTAGGCTGAGTATGCAAGAGAACGACTTGTGAACTATTTAATGAGGATGATAGTCTTTGGAAAAGTGAGCTGGCGGATGCAACACAATATCAAGGCGGCGTAAACCACTTGTCAAGAGTAGTCCAAGTTATCTTCTGTTGCGACACTTCCACCGAGGGAATCCAAGAGATGAAAACCATTTCACTGCACTGGTACGGTGTCGCTGCAGAACCAGCAGAGCAGAGACACGCCAATTTCCTTTTTCAACACAAATGACTGATGAGAAACTAGGCTGCTGTTTCCTTTTTTTTATTCTTAGTCATTCATAGAAGGAGTTTGGTGACAAGGGATAATGTTCTTCATAATGTTCTGAAGATCGCATAACTTTTGCCTGGAAAGCATAAATTTGACATCTCAGCCCTCCTGTATTGATTGTGTTTTTGTTTTTTGTTTTTAGATATAAGGTAAGTGAATATAGAAAAGCTTTATCTTGGCTTTGTGAATGTGGGTTTAACTAATATCACAACTAATCATTTTTAGTAAAGAGTTTAATAAGTTGTTGGGCATGATAGTGATGATTATGAGATAATGCAGTTTCATATAAAGTCATGCTGGTAATTAGGAAATGAGGAGATACCTGTAATCAATAACTGATTTTAATACATGACGTGTTTTCTTTTTCTAAACATACTAAAATGTATGTTTTGTTTTTTTATTTAAAATATTTATTTTCTGTTAATTCCTACACCAGTGCAACAAGTCTTAAACCCAAGTCAGAAGTCAGAATAAAATAATAACATACACTTGACAATAACTCGAGAACATCTCTGAGTGTTGAGGACTTGAGTTCAGTGGCCCAGATACTTTGTCCCTGTAGACACTGTGGCCTTGTTTCAACAAATCACATTTGAAGCTCCTGGGGATGTAACAGGAGTTAGGAACCTCTCATTGTAGATTTTTTCTTTTTAATTAAAAAAAACAAACAGAAGATCTGACAGTTAGCTAATCATCCTATAGACACTAGAAAATTATACAGTATTTCTGCTCATCGTAACCCCTATTATAGGTTTTGGAGGAGGATTACAAAGAAATTATACTTTTAAAAGTAGTAAAAGTATTAGTACATTATTGCTTCCAGTGTTTCCACTCACCACTGCAGTCATTCATGTGTGTTTTTTGCATGTTAAGTCTTCTGTGATGATGATCATTGTTCCGATAAAAGAGGACATACAAACTTACACTTGGAATTAAAATAGTCAGGTTCTCAATTTCAAATTTGTTATCATAGATTAAAGTAGGGTCAGACCTTTGTGTGTGTGTGTGTGTGTGTGTGTGTGTTTGTGTGTGTGTGTGTGTGTGTGTGTGTGTGTGTGTGTGTGTGTGTGTGTGTGTGTGTGTGTGTGTGTGTGTGTGTGTGTGTGTGTGTGTGTGTGTGCTGCAGCACAAAGTGAGTGCATGTTAAGATACTAATAGCAGGATATTGACTTGGAGATCAATTGTTGATTTGTTGATTGTTACTGGTGGTTATGTTACATTTTTACACGGCAGTTAAGTTGCATATTTTAAATATTGACCTCATATCCTCATATGTGCCACTGTGTGACTTTGAAGATCTGCATGAAGCCTTTAACAGGTATGAAGGGCTTACTGGACATACTGAATATAGCAGCACATAAAGACTGGCTTCAACTTCCTGTCTTGGCTCTGGCTCTCTGCTGAAGTGTCCTTGGGCAAGAATGTAAATCCAAATCCATTGTTGCCAGTCATGTCATGCAGAGTGTAATGTAGAAACTGACTCCTATTATCAGCAACACTGGAGGATTTACCTCTTATCACTTACACACACACTCTTCCATAGTTTTCTATGTGTGAGCAGTGAGGTCAAGTTGCCTGTGGGAGGAAATATGATCCCAGAGGGTGGGGCTGCCCTGTGGGTCATCCCTCAGTATCTCATCCATGAGTGCCTGTCATGTTTCTCATGTGCACCCTTGTGTAGCTCAGTCTGGATAATCAGGACTGCTGTTGCAGTTATTGAATACCTCAACATAGCCCCTCAGCTGTGGACAGAGGTATGAAAGACTCCTGGCTCCTATATTTACCCAGCATGGCAGTATTAAACCTTAAAATGGAAACTGATAGAAGCTGTAAAGCAAAAGTATGCAAGAGAACAACGTGTGAACTATTTAATGAGGATGATAGTCTTTGGAAAAGTGAGCTGGCAGATGCAACACAATATCAAGGCGGCGTAAACCACTTGTCAAGAGTAGTCCAAGTTATCTTCTGTTGCGACACTTCCACCGAGGGAATCCAAGAGATGAAAACCATTTCACTGCACTGGTACGGTGTCGCTGCAGAACCAGCAGAGCAGAGACACGCCAATTTTCTTTTTCAACACAAATGACTGATGAGAAACTAGGCTGCTGTTTTCCTTTTTTTCCTTCTTAGTCATTAATAGAAGGAAATTGGTGACAGGGGGTCATTTTCTTAATTATTTTCTTCATCATTTTCTGATGATCGCATAACTTTTGCCTGGAAATCATAAATCTGACATCTCAGCCCGCCTGTATTGATTTTTTTTTTTTTTAGACAAAAGGTAAGTAAATATAGAAAAGCTTTATCTTGGCTTTGTGAATGTGGGTTTAACTATTAACACAACTAGAATGTTTTAATTAAGAGTTTAATAAGCTGTTGATGAATAATTGCGATGATTATAAGATAATGCAGTTTGATATAAACTCATATTGTTAATAAGGTAATTAGGGGGCACTAATAAAAAAAAATTCACTGAAATGTATGTTTTGTTTTCTATTTCTAATCTTTTGTTTTTAGATCAGGGTCAAGATCTATGCACTGTGCAACAAGTCTTTAATTCAAGTCATAAGTCGGAATAAAATAATAACATACACTTGACAATAACTCGAGAACATCTCTGAGTGTTGAGACTTGAGTTCAGTGGCCCAGATACTTTGTCCCTGTAGACACTGTGGCCTTGTTTCAAAAAATCACATTCGAAGCTCCTGGGGATGTAACAGGACTGAGGAACCTCTCATTATAGAAATTCTTATTTTTTTATTATTTAAAAAACAAACAGAAGATCTTACAGTTAACCGATCATCCTATAAACCCTAGAAAATGATACTGTATACATCTGCTACCAGTAACCTGTATAATACGTTTTTAGAGGAGGAAATTAAAAATAATAAAAGTTTTAGTAAATTATTGCTGTCACTGCTTCCACTCCCCATTTCAGTCATAAATGTGTGTTTTTGTCATGTGTGTCATGGCTGTGTGGTTGTGTGCTGCAGCATACAATGAGTGCATGTTCAGACACTAATAGCAGGATATTGAGCTTCCATTTAAGAATACTTGGAGATCAATTGTTGATTGTTAACATTTTTACACAGAAGTTAAGGTACATATTTCAGATATTTATCTCACCTCCTCATATGTGCTAGAATTGTGTCGTTTATAGCTCAAGAATACAACGTTTTAAAATAATGGCCTTTTGTGTTGAAATGACAGCTTGTAAACATCAAAGCCATCTTAAGCAAGCCATTATGAAATGGGATAAGTTAAAGCCTCCAGAGCCAGATGATCCTATGTGTTGCTGTGAGTGGGATTGCTACCAGTGCGGATGTTGCTGTGACTGTGAAGATCTGGATGAAGCCTTTAACAGGTATGGAGGGCTTGAGGAAAAGTACCTGGTAATATTAGATTATATTGAAGTACTGGAAAGTAGAAGAAGCCTAATGTTGACTTGACTCAAATGTTATTCGCATAGAAGCGACATTGCCATTTACCATCTTTTCTTTATAAGACAGCTTTTGTCACACAAAGTAAAATAAGAGAATCTAAATCAAATATCTTCCTAATAATGCCCTAACTGCATGAATGTAAACTATACTGTTATTCTTGAATTTGCAAAAGCAGAATGTCATTAAAAATCCAATTAAGTGAAACCAGACTCACTGATTTTAGTACATGAAAGTACATGAAAATTAGTTTTTTTGTAATTGTGACTTGATGGTCACTGTCCTCTACAGATGGCTGAAAGACAAACCACCTAAAAGTACATGTTGGTCTCCTGTGCTTGGGGCCATGATTGACAACTTGGAGATCTCCATGATCCCGGCACTGGTGCTGCTGCCTCTCCTGCTGCAGATTGCAGCGCTGCACTACACTCTGGGTGTCATCATCCTGACAGCCCTGCCCGGCCTGGTGCTCTGGTACTACTACGCCACTCACCGAAAAAAGAAGCGCACCCTCTTCTTCCTCACCCTTTCTCTCTTCTCTCTGGCCTACATGTATTACCTCTTCATCACAGAGATTATACCTCGTGGGGACACCAGCCAGCTGCAGGTGTGCACTGTGACAGCCGGAGTGATTCTCACTGTCGTCTCTCTTATTCACACCAAAAGGGGCCCCGGATTTGTGACGACCACCCAGCATAAAGCACATAGTGACAGTAAGAAGCCCAACAAGGACTCCCCAAAGCTTAATGGATCTATCCAATCAGCAGTGTCCTCTTCAGGACCAGAGGCCGACTCACAGACAGTAAAAGAGGCCCTGACAGCTAAATGGAGCAGGTGTCCTGTGTGCAAAATAATGCGACCCCCGCGGGCAGGACACTGTCGTACCTGTAGATCCTGTGTCCATCGTCTGGACCATCACTGCATCTGGTGGGTCATATTTAACAAAAATATTTTTTACATTTCTTGTGGGAATACTGAGTCACTTTTGACTATGTCAGACACAAATTTCAGTCTTGGGCATTCACAGTTAGATAACTGTCCTGGACTTATACAGCAATAATTATATCTTCACCAAAAAACTCCTCCTGTTTTCTTCCACTGTAGAAAAACTTGAAAAGTCGAAATTTACCATTTGACCATTACATCACACACACATTAGCCAATTAAGTAGCTGCTTTGTAAGGTTCATACATTTAATACTAAATCTGAGCCAGCTGATTCTTCTTGAATGTATCAGGACGTTAACACCATGCAGATATCTTTGGTTTTATTTGGCCAGATTTTGAGATAACTTCTGATGCAATTTCTGCTGTCAGCCTGAAACAATAGAGGTGAATGGAATTAAGCTTGTTGTCCCCAAAACACTGAGAAATTACATTAGAAATTCTTCAAAGCAGTGTTTCTTTACAGGAACAATGTCCTAGTTGTTGAAGATAATCAACTAATCTTAGGGTTAGGGTTTTAATTTGGAAGTATTTTCTTCCAAAGGTAAAAAAAAAATGAAAATGGGTCTGAGCATCAGTGGTTGTAAACATCTTTTAGGTTTATCTAGATAGCATTATCTCCACATACATAAGTAACAGTAGGAGTACAGAGTCAGAATATCAAGCCGTGTGTGACTGTTACATTGTTGTGTGTGTGTATGTGTCTTGTGAGGTGTTGTAGGATAAACAGCTGTGTTGGACTGGCAAACCATCGGAGTTTCGTGCTGACCCTTTCTGTGTTCGTGTTGACCTCTCTGTATGGGATCAGTTTGGTGCTGTGCAGCCTCTGTCCTCGACCGTATCTAATGACTTCTCTCTTCTACTGCCCTGGTGTCTACAGTCAGTCTAGGTACAGCACTGTTTTGTATTCAGTCTCCATAGGTGACTGTAAAACTAAATGTACACTACAGGTGAAATCAACATTGTAAAATATTTTACTTTTTTTTTAAAATCTATTTTACAGCACAGCACTTTGCTTCACCTGTGCTTGGTACAGCAGCATCGTCACGGGGGGATTGCTTTACCTGTTGGTGGTACAAGTTCTGAATATCAGCTTCAATGTGACGGAGCGGGAGGTTCAGCTGGCTCTGAGGAACAAAACAGGCCAGAGCCGCCTGTGTGGACTTGCCATCGACACTGGAGAGTATTCACGTGGCTTCTACCAGAATTGGGTTGAGTTTCTCACCATGGCAGATGCCTCTGTTTCTCCTCGCTCTAGCATTACTGACTTGGTCTAGTTTCACTTTATACTTTCTTATAACATCAACAGAATGTTAATGTACATGTTTTAAGAATCACTACTCATTTGTTTCCTAGCAGAACACAGAACAGCGGAGCTTTCATTTGTATTTCAGCTGTAATTATTCTTATCAATTAGATTTTTTTTCTTTTTTTTAAACTTAATTTTGCATATGGATATCTATCAAAAGATGACTTGCCATGCTTATTGCATTCCAGCCTCTTTATTTATAGTATATCAACACTTACAGTACATTCAAAAAATAATTTTCAGGGCAATATCAAGGTGCTAGTGTTGACTGCTTTAAAAAAATGGATGTATGCATGGAAATAAACTGCAGGCACTGCCATATACTGTACATATGTTCTATACCTGCAGAAAGTGAAAATAATGTATGTTGTCTGATTGAAATCCAAATGTTTTTTGACTTAATGTCATAATAAAAATCTAAACCTGGCAATAAAAAAGAGGTGACACTGTAAGAGAAGAACAACAACCGCATTAAAGCTCTGTGAGAAAGTAATGGTCATTACACACCAGGAACAAAACTGCTGCTGATTGGATGCAAACATGAAAAGACAACTTTGCTGTTCTTCTGTGCACAAAGTTTGGCCTGATGGTGGTGCCAGAGGAAAGTCCATATTGTGACAGCAATCCTGACGGGTTCCTCTCTTCAATAACCATTTTAGGATGTCAGACTCAGCTTGTCAAGCTCAGCTCTCAGCCCAGTATCCTAGGGTTTATGGTCATACAACACCATTCTGCAAATTAAGGTCTCATGCTCACTCTGACTGAAATACTTTTAATTCATGTTTGAAATGATGGAGCCAGCTGGTTCCATAGCTGGTTCAGGTGTCCGATGCCCGGACACTCCCTGTGTATTCTGGTTACATTAAACTGGGAGATGACCCATGCACATGCTGGAGAGATTATATATCCTGTCCAACCACTTTTATAAATAATATTATAAACAAAGCAGAGTGTCTTGAATTCAGTGTTTCAGTTTCATTCACTCCCATTATTTCCCATTATCAGTTCTCATAATGCACATCTTGGATGGAGCAATCGATCAAACTGCTTAAATCAATACATTTCATGCATTTAATCCCTGGGTCTATTAACTGAAAGGTTTATCAGGCATCTATGTTCCCCCTTTCTTTCCATGCTGATGGATCTGGAGTGAGCATGTCTGTATGAATGGTCTCTCCTGTGGTGCCACCCTGAGGCCAATCTTTGCATGTCTTTTCTCCACCACAGACAGTGCTGAGGGTGCTACATAAGAGCAGCAAACTTTCCATTTCACCCCCCTCAACCAATATTGATTTCAGGCATGTAGAAAGCATTACAGTATAGGTGGTTAACAGTGTCATTGCTACAGACACAATACAAGTCAGTGAGTTTTTGCCTTTTCTTTATTTCAAATGATTGGCACAGTGTAGATTTGGATTCATTCTGATACCCAAGATAGTTTGGTTCTCTCAGTGGTAACAAATCTGTGAGCTTGACCTCATGTAGCAGCTCCTGACAAAAGCAAGTCATATCCCCTGAAGACTTTACACTAAACACATTTCTATCTCAGTTCCTGATCCGATGATATATGATGCTAAGTTCTAAATCACGAAGAAACTTCATGAGCTAAACAGAAAATCCACAGATAATGCCACTAAAACAATGAACTCTTTTTACTTAAATTATTCCATGCCTTTTCATTTATTGCCACTCTGAGGCCAACTTTAATAATTTAGGGGGGGTGAAATTAATATTACATTGCTTCATTGTGTTATTAAATCCCCTGAATACAAACACACAGCTGTCTTTGGTTGTAGTCAAAGGCCTTAAGTTTGGCCAAGTTTGCTGTCATTGGTTTGGCATAATGTATTTGACGCTTGTGGAAAAGGTTTGTGTCTGATAAAGATTTATAACTGATCTAAGCATTGCATGGCAAAGAAACAGAGTGAATTCTGCTTATCTTCCTCATCATACCTCACAAATGCTTCACAATCTTCTATCTCTATGCCATTGTGCTAATCATCTCATAGACTTTATTTCTGTTTAACTATTACTATAATTTTATTAATTATTTTCTCTTGCCCTCAAAACATGTACAGTATAAACTGTGTTCATACACAGTGTGTGTGTATGCCTGCCAACACAGGAGAGATCTCTCAGCATGGAGATGTTGTATCTGAAGGAATTCTTCTACATTTTAAGAGGCTAGAGGGTAAAAATTGTACATGAGTCAGAAGTAAGGTGAAACTATATGTTTTATAGTGATTGGGTTCAGGCATTGCCAGCAGCAGCCGAAATGCAGGACCTCTGTGGAACAAAGTTGCTTTGATGTTTATGAAATTAATTGGGATCATTGCTGTCATCGTCCTGGATATAATTTGTTTTCAATGTTTTCAATTTATAACTGCATCAAGTTGCTCTGCATTAACAGCACCTCAACTACGGCATGCCCCTACATGCAAGAAGATGTGAGGGCCTATTTATTGCTGCTTACAAGTTTTAATTAATATTGAAGTGGTTCAATAGGGAGTGTCAGTGATTCCTTAAAAGTTAAAAGGCAATTCATGAATCCTAATTTCTGGGTGCTGAGCCAAAGTTACATAGATCAAGATTAATGTCAAGCAAACGTTGGCACGAGCAAGAGTGGGAAAAACTTCTACAAATATGTGACACAATTGCATATTTAGGTGATTTATGGAGTGTAATTGCAGGGCTAGAAGCAGCATTACAACTTTCATAACTAACAGAGTTTCTGGCACAGAACATTTACAGTTAATTTTAGCTTATGTAACATAATGTTTTACTAAATAGATGTATGCACCTGCAGTATTTGTGTGAGAATTTTAATAAATCTAATACTTTTCTGGCACATCACTTTAAATATTTGTTTTTCTCTGGGCAAATGGTGTACCTGTTCAAACTGGTGAGGTATGTAGGTCGAAGGAATAGTCATACAGTGGCTTGTATCTGCCTGCACCGGATCATACTTTAGACTCATTACACTAATTCATCTCCTCATCATCACTCCTGGATTCATATTTAAATATGAATAAAAGATCCTGCAGAAAGTCAAGCACTCAGCCCTGTGACCAGCCTACTAAAAGTCACAATGAAATCAGAATTATAGACACATTGAATTGTATTGGAAAGGTCTTCAACAGCACAGTCAAATTAAGACCCTTTTTCTTTGTATGGAGCTGTATGCGTTTGTAAATGTCCACAAACAACTCCTAGTTAATATATAGTTATAGTCTTTAGTCTCAGTATTCCTATTATTAGTTAAATGACCCAACATTCACTGTACAGTGTGGGTTCACCTTTTGTCTCAGTTGTTGTTTTGCAGCAGTTCATCAGCGATGGTTCTGGTCTAGGACAGCCGGCAGAGACAGGAGCCAGGCACAAGACCACAGAGCTAGAGGTAGTAAATGATTAAAAGATTTTAAAACCAAGAAACTTTCCTTTAATGTCTTACATTTTCACAAGACAGGATTAGTATAATAACAGTTAGTCATTGTCAAATTAAAGTAGCAATACTGTAATGTAGAAATACTCCATTACAGGTAAAAGTCTGGCATGCAACATTTTCATTCAAGTAAAAGTACAGAAGTAATATCAGCAAAATGTACTTAATGTATCAAAAGTAAAAATGCTTATGCAAAATGCAATGTATTCATGTAGGGCTAATTTTACAAACTTGATATATATTTATTACCATATTAGCACAAGTTAATAAATATAGTAAAATACAAATATAGTGAAGTGAAAAATACAATATATGCCTCTAAAATGTGTTTTTCATTCATCATTGTATTATATAATTTTGCAACTACTGCATGTCAAACAATATGAAAGCAGTTGATGGAACAATCTCACCTCAGGGTTCATTTAGTAGCTGCTCTGGAGTTTTCAATCATTATCATATGTTTGTTTGTTTGTTTTCATAAGCAGCTGGAAAGGAATTATATAAGATTTTTACATCCAGTCTTCTAAACTGATACAGTGTTACTGTCAATCTACTGATGAAGATCATGTGATAGGATCAAAAGCTCCAGAAGAGCTACTAAAGGTGAGACTGTTAAAGAGTTAAAGAGTGCATTTTTAAATTTAATGTGCAAGTACTTTTCTTGTTTAGTGTGAAAGAGCAACAAGCTGCATATTGAGTCAATTATTGTTTTAGTTCACAATTTGAGGAAGGATGAGGAGGAGAAAGCATTTACAGAATTGTATAAACCCCTACAAGAGACACAGAAAAGCATTTCAATTCACTACATGCCAGTGCATGATTAGGTATCCAATCTGCAAGGGCATTTGTGTGGTCTGTGTGTTTTACTATTGCAACTGCTGACAGATGATTTTGATTCTGTGGTCTTTGCCACAGAAAGCACTGGAGGGCAGCCACTGCTTTGTTTACCACTTTTGGTTGGTTGTTTGCTATTTTGTTTTTAAAGCTCATGCTCACAACAGGGTAACTGCAAAATGGTCCTAAAAACACCATGCTTCTCATGTTCAAATATGTGACACACAGGATATAATCTCTACCCACTTGTTATGTAAGGTATGTATGTTGTTTCTCCGCATATTTCTGTCCGCTGTTGCTCTCACACGGTTCATTGAATGCTGCACTGGCAGGGCTAAAAGGTTACCTTGTGGCTGTTCTGAAACTTCACGTGTTTGAACCCATCCCAGCTCCAGGGCTTGCGTGTTTGTGTGTGTGTGTGTGTGTATGTGTGTGTATGTGTGTGTCTGTGTTTTTGTGCTTGCTGGGAGGGAAAGGGTAGTCTCACCCTCCACTATATAAAGGGGTGACAGGCAGAACTTCAACAACAGATGTGCAGATCTTCATCCACGCTCTCCTCCATCATCATTCCTGCGACTGATCGTGCCTCAGAAGCTATGACTTTACTGCTGACAGTGCTGGGAGCCGTCCTCTGCTCATTGACGGTTTCTTCTGAAGTCATGCCCCAAAGAGACTTCAATATACAAGGGGTAGGGCACATAATTGTGTCAAATATGACTTATTCTTTTATTGATCAAAGTGTAGATTTATGGTGTTATTTAATGGCATGCACAATGTTTGCTAAAATAAGTATGATATGAAATATTGTAGACTGATTCCATGTATGTTTTGCATTTAAACAGCTGTGTAACTGAATTAACTGTGTTTGGCACATTCCTAAGAGCAAGGTGACATTTAAGAAAATGTGAGCAATCAACCTTTCCAAACCTACTATGACATTTTAAAATAAATTGTGGATAAATAAACCAAAGCTCACATTTTAACTTTGATTAAAGGCATTAAAGAGTTTTTGTAGATGTTTCCTGTTCTATTAAATCAGTTTGATAGTGTTTTAATGATATTAATTACTTGAAAGATCCATGAGTGCCATTTTAGAGATTGGGCTCAAAAAAAAAAATCACACCCAAGTGTTTAATACTTTAACTCTATTATTTGTGTTTTTGTTTCATTTCTTCTGTTTTGTGTATGTTTGTGCATCCACAGATGGGAGGGAAGTGGTACCTGGTTGGATTTGCCACTAACGCCCAGTGGTTTGTTAGCCGCAAAGCCAGCATGAAAATGGGCACAGCCATGCTCACCCCAACTGCTGACGGGGACTTGGACATGACATACTCCAGCCTCAAGTGAGTGTGAGAGGACAGACTGGAAATAAAAAAAGGGGGCATTAATGGTGACAGTGCTAATCGTGTATTAGTTTCTTTCTTTCTTCAGCTCCGATGGCTCCTGTTGGAGAATGAACAACCTGGCCAAGAAGTCTGATATGCCTGGAAAGTTCACATACACAAGTGAGCGTGAGTGCAGATAATCACACACACACATAGTGCACAAGCACATAGAAGCATGAGACATTCACAATGTAAATATACACATACTTCTGCTTTCACATGATTTTAATGCCCTCCCTCTGTCAGGCTGGGGGAATGAGAATGACATGCGCATGGTCGATGTCAAGTACAATGAGTACGCCCTGACTCACACCATCAAGACCAAGGGGGGTGATCCTACTGTCGTCAACAAACTATATGGTAACATCATTAACCATCATTCTACACTGTTTAATACATAAAAGTGTGTTAACATGTTCAGTAGAGCTGAGATTAATGTTCATGTGGTTTCACAGGCAGAACAGTGGACCTGAGCGCTGATCTGCTGGAGAAGTTCAGACAGTTCTCCTTGGAGATGGGCATCCTGCCAGATAATATTGCTTTCCTTCCCAAAAATGGTATTTTATCAATATTATGTAGAGGTTTTATGTAAACTAAATCATGATTAAAAGGGACATTATACACTAATCAACTTTTTGTTCTTTCCTTCTTTAGCCGAGTGCCCAGCTGCCTAATTATCTGCCAGCGATGCCGTTTGAAGACCTTGAGTGTCCTTTGTGAACATTTTACATCCATCAAGGGTCACTTCTATGCATGGATCTTTTTTTTTTTTTTAGCTGAATCTATTCACTCTGCTCTTTCAAATGTTCCCATTACCACTAGACATGATGTAAAGCATGGTTTTAATATACAGAACTTTCCTTTTCATCTACCTGCAGTTGTAACCAAGTGCCAATTTTATTAATGTGGGAAAATAAAACACAAACAGCTAAAATACTTTGCTTTTATTATCTTTTTTAACAAATACGCTGAAGTACATCCATAACAACACAGTTCAGATTTTCCTTTTTATCAAGTGTTTACATCTACACGCTTTGTACAGATTTGTATACAAAACAATAATTTACGTCCCATAGAAGTCTAGTTACACTTAACTATACAACAACTTGTAAATGAAATAAATATAAAAACAGAAATAATCACAGGTGAAAAAAAATGTAAAAAGCCATAGTACAAGTACACCACCAGCACCTGTCTTCTGAAGTTGCATCTAAAAGAAAAAAAAAAGATATACGTTTTCCCTTTCTACTGACAAAAGTACATCTGTGTTGGCGAAAACGAAGTGTTCAGTCCATAGCTTCATAACAGCAGCACCAGATATACTGTATGATTCCTGTTTAGGCCAGACAGTCATATTTGGACACTGATGTGGAGTTTCTTTTTAAAACCCAGACTAATATTGGTCTCATACTCAATTATAATTATGCTTTTTCTGTGATTTATCTGATATTATGTCAATTCATATGAAAAACAAGTTTGATCATGAACAAAGAAGCCATCTGTGCGAACTGCTTGTTATCAGTAATAGTGTTGAAAATGAGAAACATTTGAATGAACGATGAGCGGGGTTTCACTCCCCAGGTAGCATTAATGGGTTAAAAATACTGTCAGTCAGGGCTCATTCTGAACAATCTACAGTACAGTTACTGACTTGAAACAAACATCGGACAGATGTGTGATAATTGATCGATGTGGGGTAATGATCACATCGCTGTATGGGTGCATTTCTGTTCTTTAACTCTCTACCATGACACATCCACTATTTTACTGTGTGTTCTGTGTTAATTTCATCATTGTAGATGCCTGTGGACAAAGCTAAGAATGATTGTTTCTTTTCTCTGGGTGCTGTACACAGCCAGCCTTGTGTTTTGTTGACACAACAAAAAGCATTATGTTACAGAGTGGTGGGGTCAGAGCACCAGGAAGCACAACAGATGCTTTTTTGTCACACTCTCACACTCTCTCTCTCTTTCACACTCACTCTCACATACACACGCTCTCTCACACATAATTACCATACATGACTTGATTACTGCATTCATCATGATCTTTACCAAGTTGGCAAGTGCTACTGGGAACAGGTTGCTAATCCATACTGCTGTGTTAAGTACATTTTTTTAACAAAATGACACAAACGTTTCAGCAAATTACACTTTAGTTTCGAGACAAAAAATTAGGACCATTGTGATTGCTGCCTGCAAAATTAAAAAATGTGTATCTACAAAGAGACATCTGCACAATCTGCCATGCACACTGTCACCAGCAAGGGACATGCAGTTAAAAGTGCAAGTCTACGGAGGGTTCTGTTGCCAACTCTGACAGAGCATTAATGTTATGTACATGTGTATACATATCTGAACAAACATTAGGCTGAGGACCAAAAAAGAGCAAAACAACAGAACAGACTAAGTGCAGCACACACACACACACCACATTGCTGAAATGTGACTGGTGTTGTGCTGAGGGTGCAGTGATTGGGGTGTGATGGTTGTTTCAACCTTGTTCTTGGTTGTGGCACAGTATTTGGCCCGGTCAGAGTCACTCTGCCTGCACCACGTCCTTGTGGTGGCGCATGATATGCTGGTTCTTCTCCGAGGGTCGTCGGAAGCCTTTCGAACAGATTTCGCAGCGGTGAGGATAGTCTTTTGTGTGAATGGAAATCACGTGCCGCTTGAACCCTGACGCGTCCCCAGTGCTGTAGTCACAGTACTGGCACTGGTAAATTCTCCTCTCTTTTTGTCCTTTACCAATAACTACAGTCACACTGCTGGCTAAGCTGGCTGCACTCACTCTAGCGGGCGGGCCGGCGCTGCTGGACCCACTAGGTGCAGACTTTTTAGGTGTGACAACAGGAGTGTGCGTCTCTGTCCTCTTGGCCTCACTCTTTTCAGGAGAGGCCTGTTGCTCCTTCGTGTGGACAGACAAGATATGGCGACTGAGAACAAAAGGATCTGCAATTTTGAAGTTGCAGTGCCGGCACTGATGGAGTTTCTTGGTGCGGTGGGATACTGAGTGCTTCTTCAGTTCAGACGGCCGGTGGAATCCTTTACCACAGACGGCGCATTTGTGTGGGTAGTCCTTGGTGTGAACGGATATGATATGGCGTTTCAGGTCACTGGAGTTGGAACTTTTGTGATCACAGTGGGCACAATGGTGGGTCTTATTCTCCTCGTGTGTCAGGCCGTGCTGCATTAACTCCTCCTCCTCTGCAAAGGTCTGGAAACAGCGCTCACATTTGTATGGCATTTCTTTGCTATGCTTCGTCTTGATGTGCGTCTTGAGATTAGAGGAATCGGCCGACTTGTAATCGCAGTACAGGCAGGAGTAAGGCTTCTCGCCCGTGTGCGTGCGCATGTGTTTCTTCAACTCCGAGGGGTGTCGGAAGCCTTTTCCACATTCCACACAGATGTGAGGGAAGCTTTTACTGTGAACAGCCAACAAGTGCCGATTGAGCAGTCCTTGCTCAGCAGTTTCATAGTCACAGAACTTGCATTTATGCATCTTGGTGGGAGTAGGAGGCGGCTGGCTCTTGGGCTCCCTGTGGTGGTGCTGCAGTCTGTGAGAGAACAGCGCAGCCTGCTGGTGGAACTCCTTGCCACACATTTCACACTCGAAAGGGGCCTTGCTGCTCAGAGCGTGCACCTCCATGTGGTTGTGGAGGCTGGCTTTCTTGTTGGTGGTGAACTCACAGTCTGTACATTGGTACTTTTTCCTTGTCAGGACATCCTGGTGATGATTCTTCGTGTGGCGTTTCAGGAAGCCTCTTGATTTGAACTTTTTACCACAGAGCATGCAGGGGTAAACTGTCAGGGGTTGACCATATGGACCGATGATGATAGCTGGAGAGAAAAATTACAAGAGGGAAACTTGAATGAAAACATGTTCATAATCATGTTTGTTGAGGAAACAGATAAACACTGTTCAGATGTAAGATAACAGTTAGATTAAAAGTGTGACACTACACTGAGGAGACAACACAAATAGGACTACCTTCAGATACCTTCAGAGTGTACAAAATTAACACAATCTGGAATCAGGGAATATGTGAACAATTACAGCAACTAGCAACTCTCCATGTACATATGGGCATGATGGTAGTTTTTTTAAGATATACTCGAACAAATGTAAACCTATTCTTTAAAAAAGTGTTTAACACAGTCCTGGTGTTTTATTTGCTGGCAGTGTTCTTTCATTAACTCTTGAATGGCGATTTTGAAAACAAGTTTTAGGGCAGAATTGTGTTTTTGCTCCAACTCTCAGGGGATGTTTTGTTATGGGGGTAGACCTAAACTTGTTGAGGGCCATCATACAGGTAAAAAAGTAGTTATAAACTACTTATCCACAAGTCCAAAGCTAATGTAACAATCACAGCGCAACACACTGTAAACTGTTGATAAGCCTGTGCAAAGGACACCCCATGGGGAGAACAAGGTCAGGGCATTGGAAAGAAACTGGGTAAGATGTTGTGCCACTAATACACAACCCTGGGTGGTAAGAAAGTTGGTTTAGCGAAAAGTTTTAGATGTGAGAAGCTCTGGATTTTCAGAACCAGAAAAGTTTAGACCACAGAGATACCTTAAAACCTGTGGGTCAATTACCATAGTAACTGATTATGTGCTCGCAGGCAGGTTTTCTTTAACAAACAGTTTTTCTCTCTGTCTCGTCCATCTTCAAGAGCCAGACATGCGGTCTCATTCCCTCATTCATTCAACCTGAATCAAGATGCATATCAAAGTGCATTAAATAGTGGAGGGTTACTGTCTGTCACAATGAAGTCCTAGTTAGGTATCCGTTTGTTTCTCTAAGGATTTCTCAAGTTACCACTTTCATATGCATCAGTCATTTCTTTGAACAGTAATTTTTGCTCTCACATTCAACTATTACACAGCGTGAATTCACCCTCAGCTCCAGAATAAAACCTCTGCATGTCCTTCTGTTACAACACTACGAAAGCTGTCACTTTGTTAGAGCAGATCTGCACTGAAATATTTATTGCACATTATGTTTAATCTCAGTTTAAATTTAAAGGATTGGTATGAAGCTTTAGACACACGGTTAGATCAATGAATTATCTCTATCACTCATGATATGATTAGTCACACTGATGTAAGATAAATGCTATTATATTGGAAAAATATTTCTGAGCAAACAGGATCGGGCAGCATCACTGAATGCTGCTGAGCCAACATACAAATAGAAGTCTCCATGTACATATGGGCATGATTAAGTTGTATTTTAACCTTGACATCTTTTTAAGTGCAAATCAAACACATTGTTACTGGTTCAGACTTAACACTCACAATAATTACTAGGGATGCTCGATATTGGCTTTTCTTCCGATATCCGATATTCCGATATTGTCCAACTCTTAATTTTCCAAACCGATATCACCCGATACCGATATATGCCGGCTTTTTACACCAAAACTGTTAGGTAACAACCATAGACTGTATATAAGAAATGGACGTAACATCCGTGACGTCAGCCATTGGTTTGTGGACTGCTGCTTGGAAGCCAATAGTTTCAGATCTGGGCAGCGCCATCTTGAAAATTTCCGGTGCATGCCGGAAAAAATAAAAACACGGATTCTACTTATATGGGCATTAGGGGGAGCAAGGAGCCGCAGCGGGGAAGGTTGCGAGGGCTGGATCTACCACAGTCTACACCGGCAACCTGGTGATGCTAACCAAGTAAGCTGTTACGACTAACTATAACCACAAAACTCCGGAGAAAACTGTTGGTGTGAAACAAGTTCACGGCTATTTCCTGCAGTCTATCTGTCTGCGCTCCTGAACCTGTGAATCAATCAACACGTAGCCACTCCCTAATGCATACCCTGCTTTATCGTCAAATATAAAATCAGGGAGGCCAAAATTTCACAAATGAACATCATACTGCATTGAAGAAGGCTTTAAACTAGCGATTGAGACCATAAACACATTTTGAAAATGTTTACTGAGGTTATAAATCAAGTGAGAAGTTGGTGAATTCTCCATTGACTTGTATTGAGACGGAAGTCCTTTTGACACCTAAACGGTCGCCCCCCTGGTGGACTTTTGATAGAATGCATGTTTTAAGTTACTTCCGCGTTGGCATCATTTCAGAGGACCGGAACTCCCCGCCTGGTAACAACATAACATATCTCCTATTGTGGAATTAACACATTATACCTAATTGTATTGTGATGCCCCACTGGATGCATACATAAATGCATCATGGCTTTCCAAATGTAAACAGTCTGTTTACATTTTACACAGTCTGTCTGTGTAAAATAAGAGAACAACTTCAACTTTTATTATGGAGAAAAGTGCCAATATGGCACTGCCATATTTATTATGCTGCTTTGCAGTCATTGCAAATTGCAAATTTACTATCCGTAGGACACACTTGGAAATAGTTCCAAACCACAGACATAAGCCCCGTTTCTGGAGGCGGGACCATTACAGGAACGTCCTCTCACTCGGTCCTCTCAGCTGTTGTGTCTCCACAGCAGAGTAGGACCCAGACGGTGATGTCACAGAGGCGACTCCACAACGAGGAGGTAAACCTCATTTCTGGTTTGTGTGTTCGTGTACATGGCGGTGGACGCTATTACATTTTTAGCCACGGTTAGCGACCCACGAGTCTAGCGTGTTGTTGTTGTTATACGTCATCAAGCGCACGCCGGTAAACGTCCCATTCTGCGTTCATGCAGGCTCGGAAATGAAGCCTACAGAACAAACATCGGTTATAAAAACCTGATACCGATACTTCCCGATATCACATTTTTATGTAAATATCGGCCGATAATATTGTAGGGCCGATATTATCAGACATCCCTAATAATTACTGTTTGTCTATGATTTATAGATAGAGAGAGAGAGAGACTGCACTTTATCATCCAATAAGTAAATGCTTAATTATTGATGCTCTGACTCAGGCTCTTTCTTAAAACAACAAATTAATGTATTAAATCTGTTGGTTAAACAAGTTGTGTTAAGTCAATTGCCATTCAAAACAAATGCAAAGTGTTGCCTTCTGTTCTTTTTCCTAATATACATGTAATTTGTTGGAGTTGTAACTGCTGGTTAGACTGCTAATTAAAATTTCTTTAGGTTTATGATCACATAAAATGAATATGTTATAGATCAATTGACAATTGTGGTTGCAGCTTTAATCCGTAATGATCTACAGGTCTTCTTCATGGTGTGATCAGAGAACGAGCATTAAAAACCAGCCTAGAACAGCAACATCCAATAAGTTTGTGCTGCTCTTACCTGTCTGGACCTGTCGAGGCTCCGACCGTCTCTTGCTCTTGTTCCGCTGTTTATTGATGTCATCAACCCCGTCCGATTCATCAATGTGCAGGAGCGCACTGGCTGCACCATTTCTGTTTTCACAACTCTCGCTATCGTCTGCACCTGTGGGAGCAACAGAAAGTCTTTAAATAGACAAAAATAAACAAAACCAGCATATGTAAAGCTTAAGCCAAGACGCTCAGAGACGTGGCTGATGCACAGGTTTCCAGTGTTGTGGGTTTTTTTCAATTATAGCAATTTAATAGACAGGGGTGCTGACCATAAGCAGCTGCCCAGGCCACAGGCATGAAGTCCTTGCTTAGAGACACGCTGTCATACGAGCGGTCGTGAGTTACTGGCTCTTCACCTCCTACCACCACCTCCATATAAACCTCATCAGTCACCTTGGACCCACCTGTAGATGAGCCCAACATGTACAAAACCAAAAAACGAGGAACGTTTACTTTCATGACAGACATCCCCGCTCATTGGATCCAAATGACTTACCATGATTTCCTTGATTGTGATGAGAATCCCCGACAGACATGTAAACCATCTTCTCTCTGAGCGTTTGGCCTCCAGACTCCGTTAACGCCACACTCTCTGTGTCTCCATCGCTGATGTCAACCGATTCTCCTGAAGAATAAAAACCATCTTTGAAATCCTCCAGTCACGCAACACGGGATGCAAACTTTTTCAGGTCAAGGACAGAAAAAGTTACATTCCCTTCCACACGGAATAATTTATTCTAATCAAGAATTCATATTCACGAAAAAAGGTTTCACAAGATAAAGAAATATTTCATTTAATTATTTGTTTTAACCTGTGCTAACCTGGGTGTCAATTACTGGTACTTCAGCTAAAATCTGATCCAACATTATTCCTTAAAAGAGGCTGACAGTTAATTGCTACTTACCCATGTCATCCTCTCCCGAATCCGCCTTGAAGATGTACACCTTTATCACCTCCTGTCCATCCTCATCCTTCTCCACTTCCTGGTCCTCCACAGCTCCCTCCACAGTTACCTCCGTCCCATCCTCAGACACCATTTTACCAGCTTCGTCCACTAGTGAGGGCAACACACATCACATTTAATTAAAGATCTGCAAATATGTGGGATCTGATGGCCATGAACTGGTGACAATGTTAATCGTGATGACACACATGTTATTGTTGCCGTTTTAATATTTTATTACCATTTTGTGTGTCAATATCAATGCTTTATGCTTACTTAAGGTGTATCTTAGATTTAATTTCAATATTGCTGTACACCTATAATCACATGAAACAGCTCAAATTGAATTATGTAGTTTAAGCACTGTACACCCTTTATTTACAAGTAAACATTGTTTCCACAGGAGCAATGACACATTTCATTTCAGTACAAGCACAACAGAGCAGTAAACTTACAGGATATCATTAGATAATCTCCACAGCCATCTTGGTCGTCGTCCTGCTGCTCTGGGTCCAGCCCATCTTCAGGGATGTCTCCCATGGCAACACCTTCTTCCTCGCCCTCCAGGGCCATCACACAGGTTTCTACAGCAACGTCTTCATCTTCATCGCAGTGCACATACTCTGAAACCACGTCCTCAACAGCATCCTGGATGACTAGCTCGTCCGGGGCGAACCTGTGAACCGCCATGCCTTCCCCCTCACCTTCTGACACCAACACAGTCTCTTGAAGCTCCACAACAAACTCCTGTCCGCCAGCACCACCCTCATCTGGAAGAAGCAGTTTTACCCAATTAACCAGATGACAGTCAAGAGCAACTGTGTGTGAGGTGTTTTAAATGGTGTTATGTGTTCAATATCATGTAGCCATAACATGAACAGTCACAACATTATATTATGAACAATATTTGTGTCATTTAAATATTTATCTGGCTAACCAATGACTACTACTTCTTGATATACCACTTCTTGATATACCACAATACTACCATGTTTATCAGAATTCACACAAACTAGTACATTTTTACAAACATTAATATAATTACCCGATCCGTGTAATATTATTTTAGGCTCTTCAGAATGTATTGCAAGCCTGGTGACATCCTCATCCATTGTCCTCGCACTGCATTTGTTACTGTAGAGCTGAAAGCAAATGATAAACGGTTTAGATCTTTGGTGACCAAAAGTGTCAGAATAAAACTGACCAATATCCAACAATCTCAACTATAAAAGTGACTGATAGATTAGTTATCAGTCATCACACAGTTACAATTATATTTTCATTATTGAATAATCTGTGGATCATTTTCTTTATTAATCTATGAAGCGGCTATAAAATCTACAAATGGTATAAAACATGTTTCCAAAAGCCCAAATGTAACATCAAATCTTTGCTTTATCCTAACCAACAGTCCACAACTATGACATATGAGGACTAAAGAAATCTGAAAATATTCACATTTAAGATGCTGTATTAAGATCATTTTCGTGTTTTGTTCTTTTTAAAAATGACAGATGAAAATGGGACTCATATTACTTAATTGTTAAAATAGTTAGTGATTAATATTCTGTCTAATTGTTGCAGCTCTAGTCTACACTGAAGACTGGATCGATGCATTGCAGGTCACCCAAGTCCATTTTCTTACATAATATATCAACCGCATAATAAATTATATGTATATGGCCATCTATTAAACTCATGCGATTGAATCAGCACCCACACAAGTAATATTCCTGTGTTTTCATGGTAATTAAAGCTGTATTAAAAAAAAAAATCTATTATATAACAGAACAGATGATGCAAAAAAAAAAAATCAAACATGGTGTGTTAACATACACAGAGTCATGTCATTTCTTCTTCCAGAGGCACACAGAGAAAGCCACAATGAGCTTGTTATTGTTTGCTAGTTGAGGTAAAACTCAGTGTGTGCGTGTTGTTAATTTAACATTAAAATGTGATTCACATGATAGAGACCACTGGCCTTGTACTGCACAACTGGACGACTGCAGCCTGAACAAAGCCTTCACAGCTTACACATATCCATCTTAACAGGGCTGTTGTCAGGTAATTTTACATATACTGTGTGTATTGATTTCTGTGTGTTTGATCATATAAACAGTGTGTAGATTTTGTTAGAAATAAGGACAGGAGACAATCCTCAGCCCTATATATAGAACTATATATAGAAACTTTTCAAACAATACCCTACCCTAATAAAATGTATTGAATTGTCAGCTTTATTATTCTTACACTATACAACTGCTGTGATTTATAGCCCATTGTGCTTTGTTGTATCCTGTTTTAGCTGGTGCCATAGAGGGTTTCTCTGTGTTGTGGAGATCATCTGTTCCAGCCTTTTATTCACATAGATGTACACACAAATAAGATAAGGTCACTTGGCACAGAAAAGAAGGCCAGTAGCATGTGCAAATTTTACAGATTTCAATAAATCTCAATAATGGATTAAACTACAATTAAGATTTTTTTTTTGCAGTCTTGGCTTGTGTCTGCAGCAGGGGAAAGCAAGTGACTGGACTGCATCACCACTTGTACCACCAATATTAAGCAAATATTTCACAAAACACAATCCTTGCAGCTCAGTTGGCACCAACTTCATCGAGGAGATGACGGTGAAACAATGTGCGACACAAATCTCTCTCCCACACGCACACACAGACATACACAGGGGGATGCAGAGATGTAAACAGTGGTGTGGACGATGCAGCCGGGGTGCCATTGAATTTCCACTGCATGTACCATCCCCCACCTCCAGGTGGAAAATGATGTGTGGACATGTGGCGCACAACACAGTGCGTCAATGTGCAGGAAGATGCTGCAAACACAATAATACAAACTCCGGTGTTTTAGGGGACTCGCTAAGCTACTTATCCATGCACCACTTAACACACAGTGTAAAGCCCCATGAAGATGATTCATGTCTTCAATTGACCGCGAAAGTAGCGCAGATTTACACACGCAAAGTCCCGACTGTCTCCACCAAAACACATTAAATTAACAGCTGACTGCACCGATACACACACACACACACACACATTTTGAGGAAGGTGATAACATTACTACAAAAGAAACGACACTGCTGTGCTTTATGTAGCAGCCAGCTAGTGGGAGAAGAGCTAAACACTCACACACAAACACACACACACACACACACACACACACACACACACACAAACACACCTCCTCCATAACTGATTTTCACCACACTAGCATCCGCCATTTTGTTAGCTTAGTATCTGTAAGAATGCTAATTTTAACACTTAATAGAAAATACTCCATGGTGAGTAGAAAATGTGAAATACACTGCCGTGAATTACCTAAGTGTACAACGACTGCTTTACTCGCTTTCAACGACGTTGGCCAACGCGAACGACAAGCGAATAAAACCCTCCATTACAGAAGCAGGCTAGCTAACCGGTTAGGCCTGAATTACCAATTATGGCCTCTATTGAGGCCCCGGCCCGAGAAGAAAAGGCCCAACCCTTCGCGGCCTCTCACTGATAATAAAGAAATAAATTAAAATACCACATGCATGCAAAAACAAAGAGTCGCGCACACACACAAATGCAAACATAGCTCTGCAAACGGGCAAGTACGACCCGCGTACCAGATGTTTGCTGCAGGGATGGCCTCCGTCCGCTCCTCGGCTTCCCAGGCCGCCTGGTTCCCCCAGACTCGGGCACGATTCAGTCGGGAATAGTGTGTTATTTGGGCGGGCCGGAGAGGAGCAGAGAAGGAGGGGTTATGTGGTTGTTTCTGGAGCTCCGCTGAAAGCAAAGCAGGACGTCTGGAGCCAGATCTTGTCCCGCTGCAGCCCCCCGCTCCTCCAGCTCCGAGGCCGCCGTCAGCACGACACGTCACAGCCCGAGAGCAGCAGGAAAATGCGGAAGGGTTGTGGTGGAAATCACACCGGCAGGCACCAAACAGGCCATAATCTGAAGCCCCGCTGCTCAAACCGTGCAGTGTAGTGGCAACTTTAATTAGTCTGTACCCCGAGGTTGCACGATTCAGACAGTGCACGGCTTCACTTCTCCAAACAGCAGCAGCAATGAGGTGCAAAATACAAAGGTAGTTAAACTCTGACCTCCAAATGGATGAAGAGCATTTAAACACAACGCTGACTGGTTTCCATTGACAGTAATTACTGTATTAGTATCACTTTCATTAGCCTGTCTTTCTTTAAACATGTGTAACTTTAGAGAGTGAGTCTCTCCATTTTTCACATAAAAAGGAAGACTTTTGAATTATTACAAAAGTGAGTAAGGTTTTGAAAACTTTTATTTTAGAAAGTAGCCTCATATTCCACATAGCTATATCTACTGCATTTGAAGTACAGTTTTTAGCAATGGTAGCAGAAAGTACTCTTCCAATTAGAGCCCAGCCATATAATGCATGTTTTTTTTCCTCTGTGTTTTTAATTCATAGTTTTTTTAATTCCCATTGAAGTTTACTGGATCATTGCAAAAAAAAAAAGGAAAAGAAAAAAAGTGCTTATGTCAGCAAATATATCAATGTCACATTATTTTATTCTCTCTAATCTCAGTATCAGCATCAGCCCCAAATATCCTCAGTTGGGATCTAGTTCGAGTGCAAGTTTGATGAAAGCTGACTAATTGATATAAATAATAATAATGTACGTTTTACTCGACATTTATCTGACAGAGAAGTTTGTAGATAGTTCTCAAATTACAAATGCAAAATACATTTGTTTAAAATTAACCCACCGATAAGTATAACATTGTTAGAATAAGTTCCTCTGCAACCAGATGCAACATTGAATTGTTGCTTAGACGATAATACAGTCTATACAATATGTACTTTTTACTTTTGATAGATAAGTACATTTTGCTGGTGAGTTTTACTTTAGCAACATTTGAAAGCAGGACTTTTATTTGTAATGGAGTAGTTTGTGCATTGCTACTTTTATCAAATTAAGGGATTTGAAAACTTTCACCACTTATTCTAATCTTACTTGCACATGAGGATTAACATTTCATTGTAAAATGGTTTGTAATAACACTCAATGTTCACTTAATTCAGACATTATTTCAAAATTACTGATTGATTTATCAAATATCCCCCAACAGATCACAAAATGAATCTGAAGGGTCACAAAATGATTAATACGTTTGACCAAGAGGAGGAATAACAACAGGAAAACATTTCTAATATGCAAAAAGTTAAAAATTATTAAAATGAAACAGTCTAAGCAGAAATCAGCCTTCAGTTCCACAGCTCATGTAGCAGTGATGAGGGGGTCACAAGGACACTTTGCAGCTATAAAGAGTGACAAGCCAAAAAGTTATAGGAAACCAGGAAATGAATAAAATTCATGATAATCAAGTTATGCAAGTCATGCAAGTCATACTCGTATCATGTTATACACGGGAAGCTCAGATTAAAAAAAAAAAAACAGCCACTCATTGTGTTTATCCATCTAAGTACTTTATGAGGAAACTTTGCCCTTATTATTCACAAAGTGCTGACCAAACAGTACATCAGGAATCATTTTTGGGTGTATACATAAAAGTACAAATATGTATCTTCAAGTAAAGCAAAGCTGACTGGAGTTAGAACATATTTTAGGAATTTTATACTTTTTTTGGTTCCATATACGAGCCACATATATTGAACATCACACAATGTTGGAAAACAAAGCAGAAATTAGAACAATATTTTAGCATATGTAGAAACTCCTGCATGACATATAAGATATAAAACATGCAGAGCTTTTGTTTGGGTTAAATAAGCCCTTTAAATCATACAATGGCAAAAAAACCCACAAAAAAATCATTAGGTAAAATCATCAACAGTAGTTTATGATTTTAGAAATAGTAGTTAGAAATAAGCAGAAGTCTTTTCCAGATTTCAGATCAGCAGACATTTGCATATATTGTTTATCAAAGGTAACAGCTGATTTTTTTTTTGTATTTAAAATATATGTATGTAATGTATTTTAAAATCACTGACCAAACAAAACAGGATTGTTGCCATCACCAACAGTCAGTACAAGCTGACTAACAGTAAACTTATTTGGCAGTCATTTTCAGCAGCCCCTCCTTCTCTATTGCAAAAAGACGCCAGCCCTCCTCATAGGAGAGGTCAGCTGCTCCTCTTCGTTTGTAGAACTCAATAGACTTTTTGTTGTTTTCTGCTACAATGAAGTGCATGCTGCTGCAGCGAGTCTTCACTGCCGTCTAGGGGAAGAAAAACACATCACAGCATAAAACACAAGTGCACACATGTGTTGAATGCAGTTGAGGCCTATCGCTAAACAAGGAGCTTTTATGGTACCTCACTCAGAAGTTTCAGGATTTGTGAACCAATGCCAAAACCTGGTGAAAGATTAAATGTACAAAATACAATCAGTCTGTGCATAAAAAGGTGCCTCAATGTTGTAAAACCTTTCTTCTGTAATTGATTAACCTTTACAACCTTCATTTAACAGCACTTGTTAACAACTTTACCCCGAAACTCCTGCATGACATAGAAGTCTTCCAAGTAGAGCAACTTCCCAATCCAAGGGTCATAAGTGAAGTAATACATAGCAAAGGCAATCACAGTGTACCCTAGAAAAAGAAACCACGAGTTAGGGTTAGATATAAAGGATCATCCTGTTATTTAATGGATAACTCTTTCATCATAAAAATGTGAAAAGTGTTTCTACCTTCTGAGGACTGCTGTTCGTTTGGGATTTCAGCAACCAAGCAGTGGTAGAACGGATGATCTCCAAAGCCATCTTCAAGTAGTTCTACAAGTGCGACATTTACTTTATACAAAGGTTCAAAAATATTTACTGAAATCCAAATATTTTACGTCTAAAATGTAATCACAGTCAAATGTAATGTGGAAAAAATGAAGCACCTTTCTCAGTCAGTATGACCTGCTCCTCCATCTCTTCAAATTTAGCCAGTTCCTTAAAGGCAAAAACAAAAACAAAAAATTACCAGGAATTTTGCTTTTTAACTGGAACTACAATCACACATTACAGATTTCGTATCAAATGGCCGAAATAACTGTTTGCTTACCTTTATAAGTCGCAAGATATCAGACACATCCTTGGGTTCAGCTTTCCGTAATATGAAATTGGCCATTTTCTCTTTTTACTTTTTTTTCCTTTGCGTACTAGTCCTCTAAAGTTGAACAAAAGCAAAATTTGTTTCTTCATCCGCTTCCCAGGAGTTCACCCCCCGACCAAGAATTCAGAAAACCAGCATGTAGTGAACTACATTGGCCGTGTCACAAAGAGTGTTAGCTTCAGTAAATTTCCTGCTGTCTTTATGTGTCCCCTAGAGGAGGTAAACATGCTCACTAATCCATATATGGGCAAACAGCCTTTATCTTCCTACACCCTGTTGGCTCTTTCTGTTGATGACTGTGCTTGAATGTTTGAAAGGGAATTATTAACCAGACCTGGAGAACAACATGACCAGTGCACATAGTCTGTAAAACTGTGTAAAGAGTAACTAGTGTGTGAAATTTATAATTCTCATATGTTAAATGCTTAATCGGCAGTTCTTCGGTAGGTCACATTTGCACTAATTTGCATTAGAGATTGGAAAAATAAAGCTTTTTTGATCGATGGATAGGCTCCTTTTATATAATATATTTTTAAAAGGTCCAACCTCCAATTAAAAAATTACAAGGATAATGATTAGGGACATTTCCGGTTATTATTTGCCAGGAATGAGCAGATATTGTGTGGTGACATCTTTTTGGTGTGATAGCTAGCCAGGAAAGCAATACTTTTGGTAATATGTTTTGAGACTTTGTGAAGTTCTCAGCACTGTGCAAGGCCATCTGTAGTATCAACACAATTTAAAAACTTGCTGATCTTTTCAGTGTTTTCAAGGACGGTGTGGTGAAATGACTGTCTTGCATGCGGACACTGATTTGAGTCAGAGTTGGGTTTTCATTATCTGTCCTCTGAACAACCTTTTTCGCAAATGTGTCATTTAGGTAAAACCTCAAGGAATGAGGTTTTGCAAGTTTCCAAATTCAAAACCTCAGCATGGGTGTGTTATCTTACGTTTCACAGTGTTATGACCGTTTCAATCCACTGTTGCTTTATTATTTAGAACGTATCCTTACAAAACAAGGATACGTTTATCAGTTTAGTTTTTCTTGAGGTGATGTTAAATTTAAGAATACACTCTTCACGTTCTCTTTGCTAGAATTTGCAATGTTTGCACTCAAACTACTCCTAGAGCAAACTTACTTCATCCTTTGTGTAAATACTTCAGGAAAGCTTCCTCAGTTCCTGAGGCTATTTTATAAGAGCATAATGTACAATATGTTGTGTTCATGTATTTGCATTCTAGCACATTCAAAAACATTCAATAGTAACATAAGTTTGTGAGCATCTGGCAGCCACTCAGTAAATATTTTATCAGTGACAGCTGGTCCTTCTCAGTGTGCTGCAGGTGTTGAACCTTTCAGCTTTTAAGAGAGCAAGAATGTGCTGTCATTCACTTAGTTGAATCGTTAGGAACAGATGGACAGAATCTTAAGAAAACACATTTTATTTGAACTTTCAGTAAGTAGTGGATTTCACAGACTCTGGGAAAACAGAGACTCAAATCAGTTCAGTTTATCAAAATATTTCAGCTTGCCTGAAGGGTCGGGGATGATCTGTGGGAAAGAATAGATTATATTAGTGCAAAATAAATATTTCTTATGATAAAATGAAATAAGCTCTAAATCACACTGTGACTGATGTAGATTCCTGACAACAAACTAGTCCACTATTGCTTAATTTACTAGTGTTAAATCTGTTTAAAGAGCAATATTTTCCTAGCTGTACACAGTTAGTGCATTTACAAATATTGTCCTAACCTTAATACATAATTCAATAATTTACATATGCATACATGGTACCCTGTATGGGAATTTCTGTCTGCAGTAAGACAACACTAGTTAGTGACAAAGCATCCAGATTATTCACAGCTCCAGCAATACTCACTGTGTCACTGCCTGGCTTCCATCCTGCTGGACACACTGTGAAAAATGACATAATTCCAGTCAGCACTTTAAGAAAAACAAAGAGTTCACTGACCAGATGTTAGCATCTGAGTATTTTAAAATTTAAAGCAGAAGAGATTTTTGTACCTTCTCCATGTTTGTCAGTGTACTGGAATGCCTGGACTAGCCGAAGAGTCTCATCCACAGATCTTCCCACTGGAAGATCATTCATAGTGATCTGCCTCAGAATGCCTTTGTCATCAATGATGAAGAGTCCCCTGAAAGAGACAGACAAGTTGAACACAAGCAGGACTTAATGTTATTGTGGTTGTTAAAATACACAGTAACTTATGATTTATGAAGCACATTTGCTCACAAATCAAATGTGAGTCCCATGAATTGAATTAATTCAAAATGCTAAATCAGTTCAGAATTATGTTAGTGTTATATTACAAGACATGTTCCATTGAGTTGATAAAAAACTTTGATAATGTCCAGGAATTTAAAAGTGAAGCTGTACCTTAGTGTGTGTCCCTGGTCCTCCAGGTAAACTCCATAGTCCTTTGAGATCTGGTGAGTGAGGTCAGACAATAGGGGGATTTTCATTGGTCCAAGTCCACCCTGCTTCCTGGGTGTATTGATCCTGTTAAAAATAAGAAATGGTGAGAAAAACAAAGCTCTGTAACTGTTGTGTTTACAAGAATGACCAAAAACAAATAAAACCCACACTCGCCTTCAGAAATGAAATAAAACACCTCATGAATCCCAAAAATGTATTTACTGAAATCCAAAAAGAATTTGGATAATTATTTCACTTCAGTGTTGATTATTGGAAGTCTGTTGTTAAGACTGATTTGTGGGTGTAATGGGCACAGCAGTCTTACCAGGCCAGATGGGTGAACTGGGAGTCCACAGAGCAGGCAACCACGTCTGTTTGGATGGCCTGAAACTCATGCACACGATCGCTGAATGCAATGATCTCAGTGGGGCAGACAAACGTGCTGCAAACGACACAACAAACACACTTAGAGAAGAATATACTCTTTCGTGCTGCAGTCCCAACAACTTAAATGAAGTGGTTGTATAATGTGTGTCTCAGATGTTACTCACAAGTCAAGGGGATAGAAGAAGAAGACCAGATATTTGCCTCTGTAGTCGGACAGTTTCAGCTCCTTGAATTCACCATTGATGACTGCTGTTCCTTCAAAGGGTGGTGCCGGCTTTGAAACTGGACAGAGTAGAAAGAAAAATACAAAGATTTCTCAATCCAGGAATTCTACAAGCTTTTGATTACTGCAAATAACAGAATGTAATATACAGGATGTATTAAAAAATGTCCACGGGATAAATGAAAGATTATAATAGTGCTTTACCTTTTAAATGCCATACTGAGACTCATAACCTTAAGTATTTTGACACTTTTGATAATCAAAAGTCATTTTATTGTGGTTCGAGATTCTTAAGTCTTCCACTATAGGAAACTAACTGTAATCTTTGGTTTATGGAGGTTTGGTTGGGACAAAACAACATTTGAGGATGTCCCCCCCTTTTCACCTTCTCCTGATTGATTAATCGAGATAATATTAGATGAATCAAAATTAAAAAGAAACATTAGTTTCAGTCCTATTTAACTTTAACAACTGTATGGTCTAAAAACTGATAAATGTACACATCCAACATAATTCTTAGGAGGTACTTTAAATTATTAATGTTTCACCTCATCTCTATTTCTTTATTTCTTTCCATTACAGTGTTTTTATTTGCATTTTATTCTGCATTTGCATCAACCATAATGATCAATATTTCATACACTACCGGTCAAAAGTTTTAGAACACCCCAATTTTTCGAGTTTTTTATTGAAATTCAAGCAGTTCAAGTCCAATGAATAGCTTGAAATGGTACAAAGGTAAGTGGTGAACTGCCAGAGGTAAGGTTACCCAAAACTGAAAATTATACAAAAACACTTAAAAATGTAAGTCTTTCCTACAGGGAAATTGCACAGAAAGTCAAGGTGTCATTGAGTACAGTTTCCTTCAAAAAGCTCTCAGAAACTGGAGGAAACTCTGAAAGGAAGAGGTCTGGCAGACCCAAAGGCACAACAGAGTCAGAAGACAAGTTTCTGAGAGTCAACAGCTGCGTGATAGGCACCTCACAGGTAAACAGCTTCAAGCACAGCTTCATAGTGGTCGTAGTAAGCAAGTCTCAGTTTGAACTGTGAAGAGAAGACCGAGTTGCAGGTTTGACAGGTTGAGTTGCAGCAAGAAAGCCATTACTAGGACATCAGAATAAGAAGAAGAGGCTTGCCTGGGCCATGAAACACTGCCAATGGACTACTGAAGACTGTTACTGTGTTATGGACTGATGAATCAAAATGTAAAATATTCTGTTCATCACGCAGGAGTTTTGTACGCCGTCGAGTAGACGAAGGGATGGTTACTCAGTGTGTGACATTAACTGTCAAATATGGAAGAGGAAGCGTGATGGTCTGGGGCTGTTTTTCTGGATCCAGGGCAACCACAGCATTCTGCAGCGCCATGCAGAACCCTCTGGTATGCACGTAGTTGGTCAGGGGTTCATCCTACAGCAAGATAATGAGTGCAGTTGTCCTGGGTCTGATGTATGTACGCTTGTGTCATTTTGCACTATATTTGTCTCAGACACAGTGGGTAATGCACTGTAAGTATGGGCCAGTGGCTGCTAGCGCACAAAGGCATAGGGTAAAGTCTCAAAACTTATGATGACACATGACAAACAGAAAAAAACTGCAGAGGAACAGAGCCCCCAATTTGTTTACAAGACTATATTATATGGCCTGTATTATATGGAGTATAATGAATGCCTCTAATAGTTTCCAAGTGTTTCAGTTATTTTCTATCACCACCAGGTGACAACATGCGTGCATTCACCAGTGTTATTGACTCACACCGTCATGTGCTGAGGGGGCGGAGGGAGGTACACAATCCAATGAATTTCATTGAATGACGTGTCCTACAAAAAACATCTGATTAAAAGTTAGGCCTAATGTGTAAATCACTTCAACCTCTTAAACTGTCACACGTGAAATAATCCATGAGAAACAACCACTCAGACTATACTACAAGCTGCAGACAGAGCCTGACAGTTTGTTTCTATTGTCCTGACAGTAGAAGCACCATGCTGGAGCTGCAGCATCTGGTGCGTCTTCAGGAGGCGGAAGACAAGAAAATCACTGCGCACTTTCACTCTGTAAATGCTTATTTGACACTTATGGATGAAATCCGGCCATGAACTCACTTTTGGCTTTGCTGAGGTGCAGGGAATGGTCGGACACAGGAACACGGGAAGCCTCTCCTGGATAGACGTGTCCTCCCGCGTAGTTGTGACACTGGGAGTTTTTCACTTGAGCGCCTTCCTCTGCAGATGTGACCCAGGAGAGGAGCAGGAGAGAAGCGCACAGCGCGCAGAAAAGCTCCTTCTTTGCATTAACCAAAATCTCCATAGTGCCGTCCCTTTGAGAGCACGTATGTGTTTAACTCTTTCTGCCAGGGATTCGAGGGGCCGTCTTCCTCCCCTTCTTCTTCTTTATTCAAGTTTTACAGCAGCTGCGTGTATGTTGTTGCATTACTGCCACCTTCTGGAGCTAATTAGCTAATGATACCTATTTCATTGAACGAAATCTTCTCCCATGACAATAATGATACCAGTATGGCTAAAAACAATGGAGCGAAATATGGAATTGTATTAATAAGCACTTGAGTCAGTGGCACCAACTTCTTAGGAGGAAAAATGAATGAATTTTAATAAATCAATACCTTTGACAAATCAGTCTCAAATTTTCTGAATCTGTGGTTCTATGGTTCAATTGATCCACTGTATCACTTCAAAAAATACACACACAACAACCTGAGTACATTTTAAGGATTTTATTAACTAACAACTACTAATACATTTGATGATGAACTTGCAGTACAATATATCCATTGTAAAGCGCCCTTGGGTTTGTGAAAGGCGCTGTATAAATCATACCTATTATTATTATTATTATTATTATTATTATTATTGTTATTATTATTAATTTTAATATGAATTCAACAGATTGTTACTCAATATAGCGGCATGATGATGGTGAATGGTGAATTTAATGAAGGATCTACAATTTGTTGGAAGCTAAGAAACATATACGTTTTACTTAGTTTTACTTTTAAAGACAATTTTAATAACTCATCTGACATCAACCCATGATTGATGCAATATTTGGATCTGTCACCGATGGTTGGAGGGCCTCAGCTATCCGTCCTTCAGAACCACACAGCACACTAAGTGGAAGTCCTCAGAGAGCGTCACCGGTCCTGAGTGGGATGCTGTGAGGATGGTCCGGTCAGACTGCCTTCTCAGCCTTGTTAAGCCAGCCTGCAGACTTTGTCCTTCTCGGTTCTGATGTGTTGTAGGGTTGACAGAGTTTGCGTCTGTTGAAAAGTTCTTGTAGGTTGATGACAGATGGAGGAAAAAAGTCCAATTTAACTTGTTCACTGTTTAATAACTTTTCAGAGAACTCAGTGTTGGCCACACGTCAAAACGAAAAAATTGTCAAAAACAAGCTGAATGAAAACTTCATGTGACTTGCTTACTCTCAGGGCTTTTTTTCTGTGTGATAAAAGATTGCAAAAACTAAGTAAGAATAAAGATTGGCGCGCAAAATAATTAAGGAGAAGAATAACGAAAAAGGCTAAAAAAGAGTAAGAGTGAACAAGAGTGAAGAGAGTCCAGTGGTGCAGGCTGGTTTCCTCCCTGGGGAGAACTGTGTGTCAGCCAATCAGAATCATCCCAGCTACTTTATCTCACTGCTGAGGATCTAATTTCCAGTTTTACCGCAAAAGCTTCATTCATTAAAACCTGAAAATAATTCATATGATAAAGCATAATACATTGTTATTCTACCATTCATGTTAGATAATTGATTGTAATCATAATTTAAACATAACATCAATGTAACATTTCCTTGCATTAGGTAAACATACTCATACCAACAGTTTTGCTTATGAAAAAAGAAAGAATAAAGACAGTTTGTCAAATACCCATTTATCTGTGATGGCTGTAATGTAAGTTTCTTAAGTAACTGATATTGATACAAGTAATTGATATTGTGTTTAAAGCAATATTATTGATCAAGATGTATATGTATAAGTTTTAACATTAATTTTCATCTGATGGTAAAAAGGAGAGTGCATTTCTTCAATCAGTCCTGACGTCTGAAGGAGACACCAAGATCTGTCTTGTGTTACTTTTTATGTAGTTCTGTCACATTGAGTCTTTGTGGAATGTTAATGTAGGTTTTGTTTGTCCAAAAGAGAGGCCGTGTCAGTCTCTATATCAAACCTGGTCCAATTTATTTATCTCAGGGCCACAGTTGATGAAAGCCAGGATTTACAGCAATCTGTGCGATGAGAAAGATGTCAAATTAGTAACATGCATTAATGGTAGATAACTGTCTATTAATGGTGAGGGGGAGGAGGAGAGAGGAATTCAGTGCATCATGGGAAGTCTCTCTGCAGTCGAGGCCTATGGCAGCATAACTAGCAGCTGGGACAGAAAATTGCAGGCCATGCTGGACTTGAATTGTAATATCTCATACATATGTATGAGATATTACAATATTGGAGATCTCTTCCAAATTTACCTCTTGGCTTTCAAGATCTTGTTCAGGGTTAATCGATCCTTTTCTGGGATGATACTTGTCCATAGGCTCAGAAAATCATTGTGGAAAGCCAGTTCCTGGAGGATTATTTGTCCATGATGCCTGTAGGGCACATATTTCCTATTTAGCGCAATGCTCAAAACAAGAGTAAACTTGTTAAGTACACATATAAAACTTGATGACCCACCTCACTTCTGGTGCACCATCCACAGACATTTTGGAGACAGCAATGAAAAATCGCTTTATGTAGAATTTCCCTGCTGTCATGACATGAGCCACTCCATGACTATCAGCCAGCTGATGCAGGTGTTGTGCCATGCTCGCTCTTACTGCAACACAACGGTGGCTGAGGAAGGACACAGATATGGGAATATGAGACAAACACATCAAGTTTCTTATAATTTCATTAATCAGTATGCTTTGCCAATAAAATAGATGGTACTTATTCTCCCCTCTTACCTCAGCCCTGCGTTCAACAGAGTGCTCACAATCCGGCCATAGCTGCAGTTTTCCACCATGGCATCCAGTGCAAGATTGGCCTGCTGATGAATAAAGGCATTTGTAGTTTGTGCCAGTTTCAACAGCAAGGCTCGGCCTGTTCCCTCCACCTCAGGGTCAATTGTCTTTTGGAAGTGAAGAAATAGATCAGCTAAGGTGTTTATTGCTGCACAGGACACTGTAGAGCGCAGGTTATTCACCTGTATAGTGAGAATAAACATTATCAGCAGTGTGCACATTCAAAGACACATGACAACTGTATGAAACACAAAAAAGGCAAAGATGAGACAACAATTAAATTGGCTTTAATACCTCCTCTATGAGGACAAGACACACTTCATGGAGTTTGGTCTTCAGGGTCTCCGGTTGGTACCTAGCCAGAGCTTGAAGTGTCTTCAAGCCCTCCATTTTCTTTATCCTGTATGTTTACATGACATGGCACTTCAGGAAGAACATAAATAACCCTAATACACCTGCAGTTTAAAATATTACCTCAAATGTTTCTCGGTTTGAAAGTTAAGTATAATTAAGTGCAACTGTATGCTTTATGCTAAGTTTTACATAACTGATACAATTTACAGCTCACAATGTTTACTGGGTGCACACTAAAGTTCAGTAAAATAGCTGTTGGCAGGGTAAACTGATATATCAAACCAGAAATTAAGACTTCAGAGACAGGTTTCATGTCAAACTAACTAGCTGCAATGGAATACCCTGACATAAGATTCAGTACAGACGGCTGTATCAGCATATTACCAGTCGTCTGAGGAGAGCAGCTGAAAGGAGAGAGACAGGCTCTCCACAGGATTACTCGGTGGCTGAAGCTCATCTTTTTCGGCCTTCACAGTCGGGAGGCGGTCACTGGTGGTCTTCTTGCCTGGTAAACAGAAAAATGCACTTTACTCAACTTTGTTTTTATTAAAAGCATTGCACTTCCTGTAGTTACTGTAACTCTTTACAAAAACTTCATAATTATTTAAGATGTGTATAGAGGAACTCACCAGCTCCATTGGTAGCCTTTGCAGGGTGCAGAGATTTCCCAGATTGAGAACCTCCTTTTTTGTTTTGGGGAACTTTTGGAGGAGTTGTAGCCAAAAGTGCCATTGTGGACGACTCTCGTGGAGCCAAAAGCACCTTTGCAGGGATCTTCCTGGTAGCCGCTGGGGGAAGAGGTGAAAGGATGGAGCTGTGTTGGAGGCGCCCCAGAGTTTCCTCAATAGCCTTAACTTTCTTTTTAGCCGACTGGAGTCTGAATCCATTGGTTACCTCCTTGTCTGTTGAAATGAACAGAAAAAAACAAAAAACAAATCACTCAAATTTGTAACAATTTACTTGATTCAAATCATAACATATATTTCCATATCATATGGTTACCCACAACAGGAGTTCCCATAAGAGAAAGCCTTCCCTATTCAACAATATGTCTTGATAGGACTTACCTGCTGCAAAGGAAAAAACAGGGAGACGAGACATTCTTGTCCTGGTTAGGGGTTTTGCTTGAGGAGAAGGAGGAGTAGGGCTCAAATGTGAGCTGATGGAGGCAGGTGGGCTTGTGTCTCTGCCATGAGGGACCTCCTCCCAGAAAGAGTCCTCCTCCTCATTCATACTTTTAGGACTCCTGCGGTTCTGGTTGAGATGCTCCACATTCAGAAGAGGGCTGAGTCTCCTCCTTAGAGAGGATTTTGAGTTCCTTCTACAAGCAGCTGGTGGTTGAGGTGCGGGCTGGGTGTGATCTTGCCCGGAGAGTCCCAGTTTCTCCATAACAGCATCATTTCGTGCTTTCTCCAGAGTGTATAGCCTTTCTGCATGTAGAAGCAACACTCTCTGTATGTCCAGGACCCTAGACTCACTGGTGAAGCCATCAGGGTTCCCCTGTCTACTTTGGCACCCAGTATGCTGCAAAAAACAAAACAAAAAAGAAACCATAATTGAGTGAATTGGAAATAATCAAATGAGTTAATCTGGCTTGATTCAATTCTGGACAAGATGATGATACTTTTCGGCAATATTTTTAGAGCAATGCTCTGTATGCAACCATGGAAAACTTTGTTGAGTTGGTTACTTACATCATCATCATTGTTCTTCTTCTGGATCCACTTACAGAAGTGATGGAACATGTTTGATGTTTTGTGACCATGAGTACTTTCTCTCAGTTTGATCAACAAATATCTGACTGACAAGTGATTGTGGAGTTATAGAATGAAGACTGTTCTTTGAAATGTCATAACTAGGTGTGATGTCACGATAGAACATTCTCTTTGGTGTGTGTGTGTTTGTGTGTGTCATATAAATATATATTCAACATTATCAGATTTAGTTTATGTATAATATATTTTATATGAAAAGATCAGAGGAATATACAGTAGTTTATTGTCAGCAAAAAATACATGCACTGAGATGTGAACAAGAATAAAATAGTGTATTTAAGCATCAAACTATAGAAGTTGAAATAGACAGATTTTCAATAATGACTATTAATTTGCTTTTAATTTGTTTCATATTACATACTGTTTCTACCACCAAAAGCTCTCTTTGAGCTTTGTGCAAAATAAAATCTTTTTAATTCCCTTTGTACTTTCTTTACCATTTACCATATAATTCTTATATTTTTCTTTAAATGAAATGTTAGAATTAAATAGTGTAGATGCATGAGTCAGATTGCTGTGTCCTTATTCCAAATTCTAAAAAATGTACAACAATTACCATCGACTCTATCTCTTGACTTGGGATCTTTGTGAAACAATTTAATCCAACTGACAAATGTCTGGCTGATATCCATACTCATATACTGTTTCATGTTCTGTTTTTGTTGTATTATGTTTAGTGTTTTTGTGTGTTATCTGTTATCTGTTAGCAGTCATTTACAGATACATAAAAAAATAAGCTAAAACAATCAGATTAAGAAATTTCAGCTTCTGTCAATATTTATTATTTTACATTACAAACTACAGCCTTAAAAAATGACCATAAAAGTTGAATAAAAACTTCCGACACATTTGGAACATGAATGTGAACTGATATTTCATATTAACAAGAGCACTTACATTTCTGTGAGCGCATGTCCTCAATATGTTGGAGACGATGTTCAACATCTGGAAGTACATCGCAACTAATGCTCATTATGTCACACTGAAGTTTTCTGGTCTGGTTAGCTCCCACACCTAACATACAGGTTAGGAAAATATGTAGTATGCAATATGCAAATATTAATTTATATATATATATATATATATATTATTTTTTTGTTCAAGCATTAAATTGCCTGATAATGCAATTTCTCACGTCAAAAAAGTGGTGTATTTGTGCATGTGGGACTTATTAATGGGATGTGAAATAAAAAGCAGTTCAGCTAGTTATTTTCATCTGCTGTAATTGTAAAAACAAAGTTATACCCTGTCATTTGGAATAATACAGTATACCAAATACATATTCTTAATAGAGGTTACAAACAAGGAACCACCTGAATTCTTGGCCATCCCATATTAACACTCAGCAGAATATTAAGAACATAAATTAATTTGATGTAAGTCAGCTGATGGTGTCTAATTATGTAGAAATAACCTGTTGCAAGACTGATAAACCCTCTGAACCAACTGTAAAGGACTGAAATAAAACCAAAGAAGTTAATTGTGCAACAGCCTTTAACAAACATTTGTACAAAGTGATAAGTTGGGTTACACCATATACTTTGCAAATAAGTAGTTGTCACCTAATAGATTTATCTCAGTGAATTTCAAATGTTGGTCTTAGAGACCTTTATCTCAAAACAGGCAAATAAAACCAAAACATACATGGCTACATACCACTGTCTTTCCTGTCCGTGTCTATTATTACAGGGTAAAAAAGAAAAGGCATGTTATTTTTATTCCGTCAATGAGTTGACAAATCAGCCAAATATCAGTTTTAAGAATGTTGGCTTGATCAGGGGTGTGTAACAACTTAATTATACGAGACTCAATAGTTTACTAATGACTTTACTCAGTTCCTGAAGTCATAGTCGTGAGAGTCGTTACCCTCGCTGAGCCAGAAGAACTGTGGTTGACATAAGCAGCATTAAAGAACAAAAATAAAAATAAAGACCCCCAAAAACTGAAATGGCATGGCCCTGATAAGATTAAGAAATAAGTTGAAAGCCATGTACTATTTATACAGCCATAATTAATTTGCTGAAAATGTAATGTGCATTGGCCACTACTCAATGAATTACACTATCCTGTTTTGCACAATTTTCTCAACATCTGTACAGACAAAGAGGACAAAGACAGTACCTGACAGACTTTATTACAATGGCGCTCACATAAAACCAGTCCATGGAGTGTTTCCTTGCATCATCTGCCTGCTTCAATGTAACAGTTTACCAATACCCAGACTGTATATTCAGCAATGGTAAGACAAGTAATGACATTTTAAATTTAAGTCAGTCTTCTTATTTGATTAAATACTTTTCACATACAGAGAAAAGACCCTTCCCTTCTGGTACCCTTCAAAAGGAGTTACAAGCATAGTTACACTTTTTATGAATACCAATAACGAAAAAGAAAACCAATGACAGATATTTAATGACTGAAATTTAAAGTGTCCATGTATCCCTATACATTTGAACTGATAATGTATCACTGCTGATATGTTACAATCCCAAAACACCTTTTTAGCAATACAACATAAGTAGCACATAAAGCTACCGCCCCAACAATAGTTAACCCAACATCTTTCTTTGATTGGAATATGAATGTGAATAGTGAAACTTTGCTGATGAATGCATTGTGTTTATGTTCACTGCAGGCAACAGACGGTTGAGCTTGTGGTCATTTTGAACGTAACTGTTTAGGATAATAAATATACCATTCAAGAGCTTCTCCAAATAAATATAAATGAACTGTCGATGTTTGCGACATGAAACTCAGAAATGCACCTGCAAAATAACCAACTGAATGTAAACACAGTCTGAAGGCATCTTCGAACATCTAGATGCATCGAATTAGCTGCTCAGCTTCTAGTGTGACACAAACATGAGACGACTCTTTCTTCTTCTAAACAGGACCAGATCTGCCAGGCACATGTTTGGTTTGGCAAGATAAATGTTAATTTTTTTCAAACCTTTCCCTTGGAAATCCTTTCTTTCTTACATACAGTATATTGAAAGCAACATATGCAGAGACATATTGATGGCAACAACAGTCACAAGAATGTTTGTCTTTAAGTTGCTGCCTGTTTGTGTTGCCTGTAAAATGGGATAAAAAAAAAAAAAAATGGCAAGAGCCGATTACCCCAATTGAATGATTTATCGTGTACACTTAAGTATAAAGAGTACAAAGCCATTTTTTTTACAGGTCGGTCGCTTATTGAGATGAGCAAGGATAAGCCTCAAAAGTAACCCGAGGTAATCAAATCTATCCAACACTCAAATTTAGGATCTACCAAATATATTCACCTGGGGCCGGATTTTCTATAAACCTTCAGAAGTTAAAAGTTAAGTGCTTATTAATTTATAATAGTCTGTAAGGCTTTGTGTTAACTGTAATAATTTATGTAGTTAACCTGCAAAAATGAATGGCAGTAAATGTTTTTTCTGAAGGTAGACCAAAGAGCACTGTTGTCTGGTGTCAACAGTAATAATGTAAAGAGGGGGAACTAACAAGATAATTAGCACACATTTAAAAAAAAAAAAAAAGGTTTATCCATTTAATATTCTTGTCAATTGTTTTATTTTCTGGACATCTTTGCGAACATGGCCCCAGCTGTTTCAATGTACAGTGCTGAAATTTAAGCTCTGGGTCTGAGGCACAATATATGATGTGTGTGTATGTGTAGTGGCAAGGGAGGTATACATTATAAAGAGTGTGTGAGGTCATGAAAAAACTTTAGCTAACAGACTTCAGCTTGGACCATGGGCTTGTGCCGCGCACCTCCATTGGTGGGTTGTTGGCGAAGATGTGGTTGCACAATTCTTCCAGTGGGGGTTCAGGATCTGTGGTGGCATACTGAGCAGCCTCTTCAATTTCCTTCCTCACCTCAATATCAATCTCCTACAGACACAACACATGAAACACATTTGTACAACCAATCAAGTAGCGTAAAGTAATATATATGAATGGAATTACAAAATAAATAAAAATAGATATATAGCAAGGAATAAGAGGAAATACATAGCAAAAGGAAGTTTTGGGGGACACTTTTAACAGAACATTAATTCATATAATACTTAGCAGAGAAAAATGTGTCGTGCTGTAACAGATTTGTCACCATCTATAGATTGTCATCTGCATTACTGAGACCTGCATTCTCTTGTGGTTAAAAAACAGCATTTTTGTGTGTGCACTTTGTAACAATACCCTTAACCACAAATAAGGGTTCAGCACAATTCATGTACATTTTCCAGCTTCTTTGTGCAGAAATATCAAAGTTGTATAATAGTCCCTAATCACAAACACTGTGCCCAAACAGCTGAAGGCTTGGTATTGTGCACTTGGAGGATGTCATTATGGATCATGACAATAGGATCTCAATACTTATTTGAAAATGATGATAAAAAGGTATACATTTCTTATATTATGTGCATTTTCTACTGAATATATTTGCTACCTTGAGCTCCTCCACGCTGGCCATGTTGTTGCTGAGCATGCGGTCCTTCAGCAGGGAGATAGGATCACTCTTGCTGCGGACCTCCTGGATCTCCTCACGTGTGCGGTAGCTGAGAGGGGAGAGATTGGTGCAGGGATGTTGTAGGGATGCACTAATACTTTATATATATATAAATATAAAACATTTTTATAGCTGAAATCAAATCCAAGTAAATTTAAGTATTTGAAAATCTTGATGCCAAACATCACAGTAGTTTTACTAACCACTGTTAACATTAAGATAACATGATTTCTGATGTGTTTACGTTTCTTATCAGAACTTTGAGAAATTCCTCCAGTATCAATTGAAGCGTGCCATTAGTAGGCTACAACCAACACCAGTATTAGTGTCTGTGTTCAGTCCATCCCTACACTGTGATCAGGGCCACTACAGCAGGAAGGAGAGTAACAGACTACTGTGGGACAATGGTAGAGGCAAGGGGCAGCAGCACAGGGAGAATAATATTTGGAGGTTAGAGTATTATTATAAAAAATATCTTGTAGTACAGTGGTTCTCAAAGTGGGGTCCAGGGACCCCCAGGGCTCCAGCAAAAAGGGGAATCATTTATTTTCACTGTAATTCATTCCATACATAACACAATGACAGAATGTATGACTGTTTCTGTAAGAAATCTTATCCAATGGGGGACCCTGGGATCAAATAGGGGTCCATGGTGTAATTTGTGTCAGTTTAGGGGTCATCAAAGTTTGAGAACCACTGTTCACATAGAGACTGTGTTAAACATGATTATTAAGAAAGAATAATCAGTTACAGCTAAAATTTTAATGGAAAGAAAAAAGGTCATTTAGATAAGAACCGAAGGGAGCATTTACCTGACACCAGGGTCACTCATACTGTGTCCATGATAGCGGTAGGTCTGGAGCTCCATGAGAACAGGACCCTGAAGAAAGACAGAACAAAAATAACTTAGTTAAGCAGAAGAGGAGAAATATATTTTCTGACTAATATCATTCAATGTATTTAAACGTACCTTCCCAGCGCGGCAGTGCTCAGCTGCAACCCTAGTTGCTTCCCGAACACAGAGAATATCCATCCCATCCACCTGCACACAATAACAATATCCCATTTCTCATTGAACAAACCTCTTTTTCATCAAATGCATAATCTTACTTAATGACAGCAAAAGGACCACTAACAAACACTTTCTTATCAAATTTCATGCCACCAACACACAGCCATTACTTGGTGGACAAAATTAATCAGTAATGCACTTCTTTTCTATCGTAAGTTTGAAGAAAAAGTTTGAGTAATACATGTGTACTCTTTCTGGCTGAAAGTTACATAAAAGATTTTATGAGTTGTAATATTTATGCATTTCATTACTTTGGTCGATCTTCTCCTAAGCATTGTTATGATGATTATACCTATGCAATAACAAAGTTACAATACCTACATGAAATCTATTGCACGGTTGATTTTATTTTATGAAAAAAGGTTTAAAGACATGAGTAAGAACAGTACCCTGAGACCAGGAATGAATTCTCCTCTCTTGTAGTAGTCCGTGCTGGCTGCAGCTCGCTCCACCGATGTACCCATACCATACCTGTTGTTCTCACAGACGAAGATGAGAGGCAACTTCCAAAGTGCTGCCATGTTGTAGGTCTCAAAGATTTGACCCTGTGAAATTCACAAAAAGATTTCTTAATGTGGCAAAAGGAAATTATTTTTTTTAAAGACCATGTTAGCTTATATTAAAACTACAATAAGTTTACATATTTAAGGTCTTAGATAGACATTTCAAGAAGTGTTTAATTTCAATATGTTAACTTAGGGATAGTTTGCTTTTTGGCGAGTACCTACTTTTGAATGAAGTTGTTATTAATCTCAAAGACATCTAGTAATTAAACAAAGCTAGACCAAAACCACTGTGATTTCTGTCTCATACCTGGTTGGCGGCACCGTCACCATAGAGACAGACACACAGTTGGTTGTTTTCCTTAAACTTGCAGGCCAGAGCCACACCAGCACCCAAGGGGACCTGAGGAGAAGTCAGAGAAGTGATGTTACTGTACATATAACTTTTTGAAAATCCCCAAAAATTGTTATTGATTTATTCATTTCTATAATGCCTTTCTAGTTTAGTCCAGCCAAGTTTGATAACTTACTGTCACGAATAACAATGTCTTGGTGGTGTCTCATGCTTTGAGTTTGGCATCTCACAGCATTAGAAAACAGATCACATCAAGAATTTCTCAGAGCATTTTGTTCTTTCTTATTTCTTGCTAGAATATTTATTATATTATTACTTAGATAACCATATTTATGACTAGTGTCACTTTCCTTAGGTTGCATTTACTACAGCCTGTACAAAACCTTTCCCAAACACACCAAACGGAAAACATACTGGTAGCACATGTAGATTTATGTTTACACAACAACTACAACTTGTGAGTCAGTACTTTCAAGTCTTATTGTCACTCCTTTCATAAATGGGCCCACAGGATGGCTGAGTTCAGACACCACAAGGCACAAGAAGCACAACAGCCTGCCACTAAACTTCAATGGTATACCTGTGCTCCGACAATTCCATTTCCTCCATAGAAGTTGTCAGTGTACATGTGCATAGAGCCTCCTTTGCCCTTCGCAATACCACCTCTTCGCCCTGCGAATTACAGACAACATAAAAACATACATGGAGGAGGTCAGACATCAGAGGGGAAAGAGGAACAGAGAATAATATGTCTCAAAGTCAATCGTGATCAGGAGTTGAAAAAAATTAATTGACTGAAAATGTCACTGAGATTTTGTTGCAACATTGTGGACTCACCTGTGAGCTCTGCCATGATCTGCTTCACAGTCCCTCCTCTGGTGTAGGTGTAGCCGTGGGAGCGGTACGCAGTGATCAGGTGGTCTGACAGATTAATTGATGCTTCAATACCAACTGCACAGGCTTCCTACGAGGAGAAAACAAACAGCTTGATATGATGACGATGTGGGCCTACAAATGTGGATATGTTCTCTAAAAATGAAACCTAATAAATAAAAAATACTTTCTTCTGACATGTATTTATAAATATATTTTTAATGTACTTTGATCTCTACAACATTTAAATAATATCACTTAATATTTTTGCTGGAGTGTCAACATCTCATGGTGGAAAACATAAATCCTGGGGTTCACTTGTCACTCATATTTCACTGTATAGATGGAGGAAATTATTACTATACTCGACCTGGCCATCATACAAGTGGCAGAATCCTCTGATGATCTTCTGCTTATACAGCTGATCTGCCTTCAACTCCATACGCCTCATGATCTGCATGGTGCGGTAGTAATGCAGACCCTCCTCACGAGTCATAACCACCTCAGTGGCTGGAGTCTCTTCCATCTTGTAGACGTCACATTTCTAGAGGAAAGGATATACTCGGAAATAACTCACATGTACATTGATCAGTGTAGTACAACATGCAACTTAGTGCCTGAAGCATACCTTTATTTCAAATGTAGCCTGGGATGTGAAGTCAGCGTACGTACGTGCTGACATGACCACTGCGCCCCCCTGCCAAGGGAGAGAAGACAATAAAGAAAAGACAAATTACAGATATGCTTTTGCCAACATCTGGTAGAGCTGGGTATCATTTGAAAATGTTGTCTAAACACAAGCAGCTAAAAAATAATGTTGTCCCAATAAAATGGTGTAAAAAGTTTGATTTAAAATCAGAAACAGTCTGATCACAGAATAAATATGTGTAAAATACTTTATATAGCTTTTGCTAACACTTTGTTTGTCTGTGATACAGACAGAATAAGAATAGTGAGGCTCAATACCCAGACCTCAAATCTGAAACTGTTTAGTGTGACATAATGATGGGTAAAATCTTCTGACACAACAACACATGAAAAGATATTGGTTAAAAGGACTAAAGAAAAAAAAAAAGCACATCCAACTCAAGCCACTTTAAACAACATACTGCTTTACACAAGTATGTAACAGTACATTAACAGAGCCCAACTGAACAATCTGAACAGAGTCCAATAATAATAATGCTGTAACTCAAAACAAACGGTTGTCATGTATTTCATTTTCAAGGATGGCTCAACAGACAAACATTATGATGTAAATTCCAGATGATAAAAATGTGCACATCTGTTTAAACTGCAAATGTAGAGAGATAAAAGATGTTAAATGTGAAACATCAGTCTTGCAAATTATACCTTTGTGATAAAATCTCTTGTTTACAGTTTCAAAGTTTAATTGTATTAAATCATCCCACAGTTTAGGGTCCTCCTATCTCCTATCTGACTATTTGAGCCACCAACTCAGAAAAAGATGCTATAAAATGGCTTTGAAGTACATTTATTAATTATCTTGGTTATGACATCAACAGGACTACATATATTGGAAGATAAAGAAAAAAAGGAACAAAACCTCTTTGAGTTTAATAGAAAAATGAATGAGAATGGACTACCAGTAGAATAAATGAGCTTGACAAGCATGTCTAATGCACTCTTTTCACTCTCTATTCTATTTCTATTTTGTGTGTGTGTGTGTGTGTGTGTGTGTGTGTGTGTGTGTGTGTGTGTGTGTGTGTGTGAATGTGTGTGTTTGATTTGGTATTAGAGGACCTATCTGACTATTTGAGCTGCTAACTCTGAAAACGATGCAATTAAATGGCTTTGAAGTAGAGTTATTCATTTTTTTGGTTATGGCATCAAACTGGACTACAAATATTAGAAGATTAAGTTTGAGTTTAATAGAAAAATTAACGATTTTATCCAATTAATGTTATTCTGATGTTAAAAGCACCTTGAGCTTCCATTATGTATAAAAAGTGCAATAGAGCCAAAACTGAGTTGGACTGACTTGTCAGTTTTGTTAAGAGTATCCCTAACTGTCAATAATGCAAACCAGAGACAAACTACATAAAGTTTAAGATACACTTAAAGGGCCTTTGTTAAATAAAGAAACTGAAGCTATATTAGAGTTGAGCTTTTTTATGGCGACTTTAGCTATGTTAGCCCAACAAGCTATCATTGGGCATCACAAGGTCAGAACAACGGCGACACTTTCATATTGAGTAAACGTTAGGGAGCTTTTGGAGGGAGACTTTGGTGTAGTTTTTGTCTAAGACCATCTAAAGCTTTAAAATGGTGTACTTACATTCCTCTGAGCGCAAGCCCTCAGGACGTTAGAGATATTGGTCAACATCTTTCCTGAGCTAGCGCTGCACGGCACCGATCCGTCCTTCTGACAGGCTCTGTCCTTCCGGCCCCGCTTCCTTTTCTTCTTCTACGCTGCCGTTTGCTTCTTCTTCTTCTTCTTCTTCTTCTTCTTCTTCTTCTTCTTTCGTTTAACTGGCGAACTACAAAGCAACATTAAAGTGCATGCCGCCACCCACTGTATTGGGGTGTGTAACATCATGAATTTAAACAACAAAAACTAACTAACAAAAGAAAAATGATATAAGGAAGTTATATTCTGGATACAGTGTGAATAAAATATTTAAATAAATCCCTTTGAACTTGTAACAGATGATTGATGCTCTACCCCCTTCACATATCTACCACTCTGCCCTTCAGTCTTCCTCTCTCTATGCTGAGACTGTACAACTTGTCAGCACATGTTCGACAGTTTCCTTGCACTTACAAGTCACATTTATCTGAAATGGTATTTTTAAATAATACTTTTGCACAAGAAATACCCACCTCTAAAGTATCAAATGAAGTGAGGTCATAAGGTCCATATTACCGTCAACCCAAGTTGTGGAGGGATTATATGTCAAATTCAATTTTAAACCTTTACCTCAGATTATATCGATGCACATTCCTGAATAACCACAAACCAAGTGGTGCACAATAAACCTGGGGTAGATTATATTTCAACACAGGAGAACAGGTACATGTTGATTTCAGGGACTGCAGGCAAAATATAATAAAGCTGCATGCATAATCTGCAGCATGCACTTTAGTTGATGGTGCACTTACAGACAATGCCACATTCACTCAGAGCACAGAGATTTGGAAGAAAGGGGGTTGTTGGGGCCCACTGCAAAGAGTTTTACCATGGCCACATACTGTATTTTGATAGCTGTTATCCAAAATGGTGATGTAAAAGCTTTCTTTTATTAGTATTTATAATTTATTTTAAAGATAGGGTCACAAGTTTTGGTGGTTTTGATACACTGTAAAAAAAATGTGCATATAATTAACACTGAAATACTGTAAAATGATGACATCAAAAACCTGTAAATGGAACTGCAGTGGAGCATTGTTTACTGTACAATACTATTTTGTAAAATACTAAACCAAAAGTAACTGTTAAATTTAAAGAAAGAAAATGTTTTTAAAAAAACATATATCTTTGTAGAAATTACCTATTAGCCTACTGTAGTTTAAACGCAGAAAAAAAAGCAATATAATGCAGTTGAAATGACAACATGATAGTGTTAGATTAACATTATTTGTAGATTTTAAGGGGAATTTACGGAGTTAAACGACTTCTATTGTGGCATGAAATGTCTTATAATCTTATAATATCATATACCTTATATATCTTATACCTTATACTTTACATCTTATAATGAGGCTTTTGCGGTTAAATAATGTTGTTTGTTTGGTATTTTTCAGTGAAATGGCATTCTGTATACAACAAGCGACAACTAAGATCAGGCGGCATTGGGAGTAGTGGTTAGCTGGCCGGTCTGTGTGGAGTTTGTATGCACTCTGGGTATTCCAGCTTCCTTCCAAAAACATGCAGCTTAGGTTAATTGGTCTTTCTAAATTGCCTGTGAGTGTGAATGTATGTCTCTACTCTCTGTGATGGACTGGTGACCTGTCCAGGGTGTACTCTGCCTCTCGCCCAATGACAGCTGGGATTGGCTCCAGCCCCTCTGTGACCCTCTAGAGAGGATAAAGAGTATGGATTTTGATGCTGATTCAGCAGAAATCCAATGTTGAATTTACTGAATTAAACTGTTTTTTTACAGGTTGTTCTGTAAAGATGGTTACGGTTTTGCCATATGTTTTTACCGAATAACTCTGGCAACCTCAGCTGCCAGTTTTTTTTCCCCATAAAAACAATGGGAATTTTTTATTTTTTTTATTTTTACAGTGTAGCAGAAACTGGTAGTGCAGAGATTTGTCCAGAATCCTCCAAAGTCAATATTTGCTCAGGAATAATTTTTTTGGCCTCTTTTTTTGCATCTTTCAAAAATAAAAACATATTTTAATGTGATGTTCAGCAATCTGTTGAGTACAAATAAGATTTAAGATCCCAATTTTAACAAGTTGCTTGAGGCCTTTTTGTAGCATCTGAGCATGAAACATGAGACAATAGGTTACCTGTTGTGCAATATGATTAAAACCAAGAGGCCTCCATTTGCCGCATTATGGTGCAAATTGTATTCGTATAGGCCGGCAGTTTCCACTAATTCTACACGCTTTACTGTGAACTGAACCAAATTTGATTTGGAGCTGAATGAGCAATGTGCAGAGAAAAAATCTCCTCCATCTATCTACCGGTAATGTGTTACACTAATAGTCTGTGCATCAGGGCGGGCTTAAGCTGCGACGCACGGTGTGGTCGGTCGGTAGTAAACTCTATTGTGCGCATCGTCGTCACCGCTCCAGTCCCAGCATCTCTCTCTCTCTCTCTCTCTCTCTCTCTCTCTCTCTCTCTCTCTCTCTCCTTCATCTACACAAGACTCCCCGCTCTTGCCAATCATCCAGCCTTCATAATGACCTTCAGTTCAGACAGAGCATCTAATTGAATGGTGCGTGCTTGTTTTTGTCCGCTGTGGCTGTGCGTACTGCTGCAGTGGACGGGAGTGGATACCTGTACTGCATTGGCATCACTGCGGAGTGTTTTGAGTGCCAGCGTGGAAACAACCTTTGATCGGCTACCATGGCGAAAACAGTCACATCAACCAGTGCAATAGCAGGTATGCTCTGTGTATCGTCTGTATGGCTGATCTATCGGGCTCTGTGTTGTTGTGATTGCAGACTCACGAATGACGCAACTGCCATTTCCCTCCGCTGCTTGATGTGCATGATGCTGGCTGCACTGACGATCCATTATAAACACTGTTGTGTTTATTACCCAAGGCTTTCACTGGATGCATGCAAACAAATGCAGCGATGCTTTATTTCCTTTAAAATAAACCCTAATCAATAGGCCTAGTGCTTCATTTATCACCAGTAAAAGTGTTTCTTTTTCATGTCATTGTATAATTTACATGTTCTCATATGGCGATGGGATGTCAGCATTACAGCTTTAAATCACTTCACAGCTAAATCAGGCCATGTGTGTGTGTTGCCGTTTTTTTTGGTGATGACGCGACTCAATCGGATAAAAGGGTCCAAAAGGGTGGAGAGAGAGAGGAAGACTAGATTGATGGTTATGACACAGGACAGGCCCAGGGATTATACTCTATCATTTTTATGAGTGTCGACCCCCTTTTGTGGGCTGAAGACAGGGTCGTTGACAGTGCTCCATTGAGAATGAGAGAGACACAAGGGTATTTTGGTTAATGATGGAACTTTTAGACCTCTTTTTAAAAGCTTGGACAAATGCAGGAGAAATTGAATTCACTGTTGAGCATTTCTACGAAACACTGAAAAAACACTGAAAAGATCAATGAGAAACAAGTTAAGCATGATGAATGTATTCAGTAATTTAGTTAAGACCGTTGAGCGCAAACATTTAGGTTAAGTGACATAAAGCAGCAGCAGCAGCAGTAGCAGCAGCTCTTTTGTCTGCCATCAGCCAAATCACATCAAGGGAGTTGGTGTTGTCTGCCAGATTCCAGTGCACAATAAAAAGCACTGACTGAAAAAAGAGTAATTCACTTGATCGAATGAAGCGACTGTGTTGGCAGTTTAGCCCACAGTGCACAAACTGATTCAGTAAATTTGTAGAATTCAACTTTTTCACATGGTTGTTGAGAGGCTCTTTCTAAAGATCCAACTACTCTGACAAGATATTAAACTTGGAGACAATATCAACACTCAATAGCCACATTAAATAATAGATTTTACGTATTATTTATTCATTCTTTGTTATAACTTGTATTATGATATCATCTTTTTATTATTGTTTTATATTATATCGCTACATGCATCATAATTAGCAAATATCTAACATTTCAAATTTGACATATTTACTCCAATTTAGGAGCCTGTATATCTTTATTACAGGCTTTTCATAGTCTGAGTTAATATGTGATGTGCCTGTGTGAGCTGTGAACACTAATTCACACACATCTTCAACACACACACATCCTGTGACTGTAGTTTCATGGCTTCATACCAGTCAAGTTATTAATTCACACACAATTTCTCAGTCAACTGGTGTGAGTTGAGCTTATTTTTTGGATCAAAACTTTAATCTACTCTTTTATTTGTTTTTTTGCATTAGGTGAAAAGATGGCTGCCCCGTCCATCACTCTACTTCCTGACAAGAGATCACCGACAAACAGTCACAGCTCCCCAGCCCGGACTGGAAAGACCAGTGAGTAATCCATTCTGGCTTCTTTCGCACAAGTCAGATTCACACACTCTTTTACAAGTGGTGTCATCTGGGGGGGGTTGGGGTAATCACTTAGTGCACAATGACTAGGATTATTGCACATCTACCAGACCAACATTATAAAATGTACAATATGAATATGAAGGTCTATATATTTAGGAACTATTGAATGTTTCAGAGCTGTAATTAGTGATTGCTGGTTACAGCATCTAAGACAAACAACCTGCAACAATCAGCATGTCTAGAGTTACTATCACGCAGAGACAGTCTCCTCCGCTCTCCTTTGTATTGCTGCAGTTTGCCTTTGGCATAAGGTTACTTGGTGTTTTGCAACACAGTGCATAAAGAGCTGGTCCACACTGAGCTAAAGAAACCTTCCCTCTGCTGGTAGTACAGCAGCACTGCAGGTCAGTCCTGTGGTGCTGATGTCATACCTCTTAAGACAAAACTGCGTGTGCTCTCTGTCCTTCTGTCATGGGGATTACAGCTCCATCCAACACAGAGAAGAAACCGCAATTAAATGGACATGCGTCGCCTTCACACTTACCCGCTAACATCAGCAGCAACCATGCAGGTAAACAAAGTAAGTCTCACTATTTGATTCCAATAAATTGCCATTTCTCCCTCATTTAATTAGGCTGCATTGACTTTGCCTGTATTTTTTCTTCTCTTTGTTCTCTGACATCTTCATTCATTCTCTCAGTTGCGGAAGGTTACATGAAGACAGACGACAGGATGCGTTTAGCCAAAGAGAGGCGCGAAGAGAGGGAGAGGAGCCTGGGTAGGTGATGAACGAAGGAGCTTTTTTAACTTTTAACATCTCAGAGATGCTTTTTTCTTTTTTTGAGACTGTCTGAAATGCCTTCAGGTTTCGGTTTTTCAGTGCCCCTCAGTTTCCCTGTAAAGTTTTTTGGCAGGATCTCTACAGTTATATCTCTCTCTACAGTTTAATTGCTTATGGAAGGGCTTTGCTATCTAGTCAAAGATTAATTCTGAGTTCACTGGGTTTCTGATATGATGAGCTGTGTCACGTCAGACGATGTGACTGTAACACACAATAGTTCACAAAAGTAGGTCTCGCACTCACAGATAATCCTGCCACTCTAGCAGTTGCCTCACGATGACATGGACTTCTATCTTCATAATAATCTTGGGCATGGATTGACGTACAAAATCAAATTCACTGTAATAAACACAAGTTCAGATAACGACAAATGAGGGCGATCCCACAATAAAAACCAACAGAAAAATGTTCGAGAAGAGAGATTCAAATTGTCGTTGAGTCAGTTATTTCTACTGTTGTATATAACTGAACTCTCCAAGACCAGCTGAGTATCAAAAAGCCACTGGCAACAACATTGGCTCATTAACGCTTACTTTTTTTCCATGTAACCTGTAGCAGCCATTTGTCTTGTCTCTTTCAGTGGCCAGGGAGCAGCTGATCAGGGAGAAGGAGCGCAGGGCTCGGCTACAGTATGAACGCACAGTGGAGGAACGCTGGAGGCGGTTGGAGGAGCATAGGCAGAAAGAGGATCTCCGCAGAGCTGCAGTGGAGGAAAAGAGGAGGCAGCAGTTCGAAGAGGAGAGGGTCAGATGATAAATATATTATCAATATCTGTCAAATCTAAGCCTGCAAGGTTGCTTATGTGTTTTTTTTTGTTTTGTGCAGGACAGGTGCAAGATTGTAGTGATCAGCAGTGGTTTCAGATATTCACAATTCATGTACCAGATGTTCTTGAAGACATATAGATGAAGTTGACTGAAACTTCATTCATTTTAAATTGAAAATTGTTGCATACATCTCTTGATTGAACAAATATTACATGAGTGAATACATTCTTCACAGCCTCTATAACCTGTTAGGACCTCAAAACACACTTAGACATGGCTTTATATTGAAAGTATAAAGGGTGACAGTTCAAATAAAAGTTGGCTCAATTATGTTGTGTTCAGGAGCGACTGGAGGCCCTGATGAAACGTTCTCTGGAGCGCAGCCTTCAGCTGGAGCAGAGGACCAAACGCTGGAGCAGGGGCTGCCCTGCAGGAGGAGGTAAGAACATAGCTTACAGACGTAGTTAGGGATTGTATTTGATACAAGCATGGCAGACAGAGTGAATGATTTAAAACCGTGAAGCAGCAGGATATGGAAGAAAAAAACTTTGTTTTTTTTATTCAAAAGGATTGCAGTTTTTCTGTATTTCTGTGAGATACCATTCTAAACAGTATGCTCTAGGTTTGTGTGTGTGTGTGTGTGTGTGTGTGTGTGCGTGCGTGTGTGCGTGCGTGCGTGCGTGCATGTGTGTGTGTGTGCGCGCTTGTGCGTGTGTGTTTCAGACATTGCCTTCCTCTTGGCCTGATCATTGCAGACAGCCTGGCTGCTGAAGTACGCATGAGCAGAAATGTGTGCGTGTTCCTGGATTCCCACAGAGACAGGATGGAGTTACATATCTGTTCTGAAGTCTGTGTATTTGCCTGTGTGGCACTAAAATGTTTGAAACTTCTGGTGATTGACAGAGGTGAAAGTCAAAATAACACAAAAATGATCGGTGGCTTTAAATCAAATTACAAAAGGGTGTAAGAGAAGTTTATATCACAACATCATCGCTGGTATGTTAACTCACATCCAGGTCTCTACAGCTGGATGAGGAATTGCTGGATGATAAACTGTTCATAATGCTCTGTCTGCTCTGCTCTGCTCCGCCCGCTACCTATAGGTGACAGTGAGAATGCCCCACTCCCTTTCTCTGCTGCCTCCGCCTTTTCCCATGGCATTGCCTCCCCCCTTCCTGCTGTCAGCGAATCTGGTAAAGTTAAGCCCCTGCCCCCCTCCCCTCCCAAATGTATCCCCGGCTCATGTACATCCTACAGTTATGATGTCTGTGTTTGTTTTGTCTTTTGACGGGCTGAACGTTCACCTTAAACCAAAGGCATATCTTTGTACAGAAGTTTATAGTGCGTGCATGTTAAGCTTTTCTGTTGTTTTTTATCTTTCAATGGTTCTTATTGAGAATGTGATACTCTGTGTTTGTAAATTCATCTTGTATGCACTACTGGCTTTAGTATCTTCGCTGTGTTTTTCTTTGCTGCAGTGGTTTTTATCTTTCAGTTACTGCTGAAGTGTGGAAGCACAACACTGTGGAGACAGGCTGCAGGGATGCTAATTAATAGGCATATGTTATCAGTGCAGAAGCTTATACAGACATAGTCAAACATCTATCCAGAAATACTGGTCTTAATCTGAAATAACCTAATTTTCAGGCAAAACCAAGCTGACACACTTCCATCTTCCTAATGTCCTGGAGAGACATTGTCGAGGCAAACTGCAGTGAGACTGCAAGCAGACCACCATGCAGGGAAAAAAGAGGCCATTAAGAGAATGCAAAAGCATCAGCTATTTCAAAGAGTCTTGTTGGTAGAAAGGTGTTGTCCTTATTTTGCTTCATTAATTCATCACCTTCAGACTAGTATTGCCATGTGACTTTTTGATAAACAGATGCTCTCTTGTAAATTTCTCCCACAAGTCTCCGGATTAGTTTCCCCAGATTAGGAAACTCTCAGTAATTACAAACAGGCGAAAGGCCACTGGATTAGAATAATTAGAAACTCTCACTGATCTCAAACACTATGGGTGTTATTTTCACTGTTTGTAGATGTGTTTTGTTTTTGTTAGTTTTTTTATAATGGAGGATCAGGGTTTCAAAGTGAAAGCAGCTAAGTGGTTGTGGTGCCTGGAGCAGACGGTTTTTGAGATAAATTGCACATGACCTAGAAGAGAAATACGTGCACTAAAATAGACACCGATACAGTCATCCCACTGAGATGGATGCAATCTTTAGAGATTACTCTTTACAGATGGTGACAGATGGACGATACAAGGGATGTCAAGAAAACGGTTTGTAGTGTTGTACTATGCGTTAAATGTTTAGGCCCTTTGCTTTTGTGTGTGTGGTCTGTGTGTGTGTGTTTTTTCATTTGCTGTCATTGTTTTGGGTGTGGCAGAGAGAGGAATTCGTTTGGGATTATTGTTTGCAGTCGCCATGCTGGCATGTGTGTGCTTGCATCACACTGCAAGGATGCATACAGACTCAGGATTGATTCCTAGAAATGTGACATGAACAGACCTCATTATGTCTGACTGGATGAATCAGTTGAAAGATGTGATCAATATCTGACCCTGCCCAGTCAGGACAAATACTGGGGAATCAATATCTACCCAAAACAAAAAATCACTACCACAATTTCAACCAGATAGGAGCAACGTATCACTCATGAGACATGGATGGCTGTATTTCTGATACATTTATACCTAAAGTTTTAGGTTTGTGGTCTCTCATATCAATTTGTATTACATGATCATCTCTACCAAATTACTTTGAAATGAGTCTGTAAGCTTCACACGAGTGCAGCACACATTGTCCAAGCAAAGCCCCCACTCCCTGGCAACTGTATTAATATCCCTCTGTCACTTGTTATTTACCATCATTGTTGATAAGCATTGTGTTTGTCATCATGCAGCACCCTGCAGCCCTCACAGGTCACCTTTCTGCAGCTCGCTGAACCCTGACAGAGCTGGACTTCAGGGAGGCTCTCAGTCCACTCCCAATACGCCCAAGGTCAGACCACGCACTTATGCTCTACTTTAACATACTTACATAACACTTTTGAGAATCAGTCGTCAATGGATACACACTGCAAGATGTTATGTCTTAAATCACCTTGCTTATAGAAAGAACGTCTGCGCAGAGAAAGAAGAACTGCATCCCCAGGTTGCGGATCTCCTGTGAGAAGATCTGAATCTCCAGCTAATTTCAGCAAGCACTTGGCTTCCCCCACTACCTCCAAGTGAGATCATTTCTTTGGTGCTGAATTGAAGGGAGGGCAAAGGTGGCAGTCAGCTGGGGCAAGGTTACCTGGTGGGGGTTTAAAAAGTCAAACGTTTGCACAGCACTCTTTGTTTTTCCTGTTATGAAACACCAAACATTTCTATCTGTGTTCAGGCTGGCCTCTAAAATGCGTGCCCAGTCTCCTAGCAAAGCACATCAGTACCATCACTCTCCTATAAGACATCGTCCAACCCTGCCGACTGATGATAGGAAAGCAGAAGATAAGAAGGCGGAAAAACAACAATGTAAGACTGAGACAGCAGTAAAAAAGTCTACCGACATCGACAGCATGAATCCACCTTCAAAAGCTGAGGGGAACGTGGTTGAAATAAAATCATCATCATCTAAGTGTGAAATTTTGGATAAACCCATCAAAGGCGACACATCTGAAAGAAATCAGTCCCCTGACAGAAAGGACCACAAAGCGGATTTGTCAGAGAAGACTGAATGCAATGCTCAGGATGGAGAAAAGAAAAAAGGTTGATTTTCTACAAATGACATTGAAGTAGTTGTTACCTTACTGAATGCTCAGTTTTAGTACATTTAGATGATTCTTACACCAGTCTTTTCTGTGTTTGACAGAATCAGCAGCATGCATGTCCACAGGCAAGGCGGCAGCTGGCACAACAAATGCAGAGGAGGCTACCAGGTTGCTGGCAGAGCGCAGGCGTCTGGCTCGAGCTCAAAAAGAACTGGAAGAGAAAAAACGAGAACAAGAGGAAGAAGAAAGGTGAGCTCATTACATAAATCACAAATTAAAGCATTAAATATACTGTATGTTTTTAAATGAGTATGACGAGTGTTTGCGCCTTCCAATCAGACTAAAGGAGGAACAGCTCAGGAAGCAGCTTGCACAGGAGCAGCGACAGGCTGAGTTGAAGGCTCAGCAAGAGAAAGACAAGGCAAAAAAAGAGGAAGATGCTCACAGGTTGAAACAAGAAGAAGAGAAACGAGAACAAGATGTGCAAGAGAAGGACCAAGAAATGGACAAAGAGGTTAGCGGTCATCATGTCCTAATGTTGTATGTGGGTCAATGACGTGACGCCTACATTTTCAGTCCGACTGCATTTGTTTCAGTTAGAAAAAGCTTTAAATTGATTAAAAAAATACCATATATATGTAGTACCTTTCCTTTATATGTAATCACTTTAACTTTTCAAAAACCACAAGTTATTAGTAATTTTTCTGTTATTTAAAGTGACAAAATATCATGTGGTGCGACCAATAATACCAATAACTGTATTAAATTCAGAGTAAAATAGCACTTTTAATATTAATCACTGATACAGTATGCTTAACTGAATTGTATTTTTAATTTTTTTAAATCATTTTTAAGCAATTTACAGGAAAAATAAGTCTTACATACATTTAAGAAGGCAACTGTGACATTATAGAACATGAATATGAGATTATTATTTGCAAAAACTTAAAAGACATGCAAATACTTTGTTTTCTAAACACTTCAATTCATTTATTTTAAGATAGATCATGGTCGCACCACATGACTTTTTTATTCAGTTCTAATTCATCGAGATGGAAAAACACATAAAACACATAATTTACTATTTTAACATGAATTTATGTGTACTCAACATTCTTAATGTTTGAACTACTGCAATAGATATTCCCATATTTATTATTTTTAAATGTACCTGTTGAAAAATCCTTATACGTCATTGACCCATGTATTTGAATATTGTGTCAAGTATGTTCTTTCTACAGTTTCTGCTTACAAGTAGATATCATCTTGATCTTAACAGAAAGAAAAAAATAAAGTCCAAGCTCAAGAGGAAGCAGAACGTCAGCGGCAAGACAGAGAACTGCAGACACAACAAGAAGAGGAGGAGAGACAACTAAGAAAAAAGGTTATTTTATACAAAAAGAGACCAAGCCAACTGCATGTTGCTATTCAAATACAATTGTGCATCTCAATTCACCACCAGCTCACACAGTGACTAAATGTTGGTATATTTTTGCAGAGAATTGAAGAGATCATGAAGAGAACTAGGAAATGTGAAGCTGAGTTGAAGGTACTGTAAGAGACACCTTCTGCTCTCATACAGTAGTCCTGCTGCCTTTAAGCACCTGCTGATTGTGTAATTTTTTTTTCAACCATAATTTATTAAACTGACTTTCTGTTGTCATTATTTTACTATACTTTATTAAATCCTACTGTTGCTGATACTTTGGTTCTGTGTCCTGATTGCTACAAACACTGACTCGATCATCTCTGTTCTGCATTGAATCAGAAGGAGGAGCAGGTGGAGACGAAGTCTGTCTCACCGCCAGGTTAGTATGTTGTTCAGTCATCCTGCAAATACTTGAGTTTGCTTGCTGTCCCCTGCTTGCTCCACCGCTCCCTGTATGCCTTCTAGCTGTGAAAATGCAAACAGATTTTAATTTGTATTCATTCTGAGCATGTGCAGCAGTAATCTCAACTGTTATGAGCTGTCTCAAACCTTGATGATATGTATCCTGCATTGAACAAATTAGAAGTTTACTGATTGTTTGAATTATTATGATGCTTTGGCTTTTGCTAAGAAGAATGAACAGCTATTATCTGAGCTGAAGTTGACTATGCTGAATATAATATAATCATATTGCTTGTGCTTGGGCTCATGCATTTACCATTGGGTGAGTGTTACACAATACTTTCTGAAATATGGAGCAGCCGCCAAGGACTCTTAGTGCTGAGAGGGCACCTTTTACTTTAGAGCTGTACCATGGGAGCTGACTGTAAAATTAGCTGCTCTTGAAAATGCCCTTGAAAGAATCATTCAGTGGTCTCTCTAAGGGGCTGCACTGAAGATTGTGAGCCAACACTTTATTTGAGCTGTCCAGTGTTAATTCTCAACTCAACTGGCATTTGCAATTGAGCCAGTATCAATATGCTTTTCCAAAAGTCCTGGTTATATGTGTCCTCTGCTTTCACTGTTAGCAAGAATAGACTCAAAAGAAATGCAGTTGATGTTACATGGACCGTCCAAATAAAGTGAAGCCCACTGTGATGTTTTTTTTATTCTCCACAGGGGAGGTAAAGACTGTTCTATGTAATGCTCAGGTGAAAGAGCAAGCAGTCAAAAAGGTTGAGTTTCAGGTTAAAGAACAGCTCAAAGTCCATGGCAACATGAAGGAGAATGACCTGGTAAAGAAAGAAGCAGCAGCAGCACAGATGGACAATCAGAAGAGTATGCAAGTTAAAAACAACACTCCTCAAGTGACACCAACAAACAGTGTTTCCGACAAGAGACCAGACACCAAACAATCCAGTGAAGGCAAACTTAACAAAGATGGAAAAGCCTGTCTTCCAAAGGCTAAACAGGAGGGAGAGGTGGAAATGAATGTAAACAAACAGCACAGAGCAGACGTTAAAGCCGCAGACCAAATAAAAAAAGAGCCAACCAAGACAGCAGATGCCAAAGTGAACCAAACTGAGGGCGGTATGATGAATGGAGCAGTTAAGGGTGAGGAAAATGCCTTGATCGGTTGCCGTCTAACTGCTGAGGTAAGCAAACCGCAAAACAAGCATGTGTCGACAGCTGAGGGGAAAGCAAAAGGAAAGTCCCCGATGGAGGTTATTAGACCCCCTGTGAAACCCCTGCCGGTGGAACACCTATCACCGCCAATCATCAAGCTGGAGCCACTGGATGTGAAGGGAACAGGGTCTGGTGATGAGGTGCAATCCATGGAGGTGAGGTGAGTCATACGGTAATCCAGTATTATTAAAGTTGGGACTTTATAACCTTATTTTCAGAAATATTAGCAGTACTGTTTAGTATCACCACATCACACAATGGGTCTTTAAGTACACCAATGCTTTTGAGTGTCAAGAATGCCAAATATTATAATTAATTGCTTTTTTGTATTACTACATTTCAGCCCAGCTTCAAAGGAGGAACTGATTTCAATACCAGAGTTCTCACCAGTTAATGAAATCCAGCCCAGCAGCATAAGTAACACCCGTGCTCTTGAAGACCTGTTGGACCTGACAGGCAGCGTCACCTACCCCAAACTGTCTTCTGAAGGCAATATAGGCGACTGCAACAAGAACCTCATTGGGGGCGTTGTCAGTCCTATGTCAGACTCAAAGCTCATTGGGATGTCGACTCCGTCTTCAAATAAACTAAAGATCCAGTAGTCCATTAATATCTCTCTCTCTCACTCTTCCTTTCTCGCTTGCCTTCTCCCTCTCTTCCCTCTCTCTGTCTAACACACACACAGGGCGTCATATTTGTAAAATTGGCCCCTGTGTTGCTACAAATATGGGAATAGAGCCATAGAGTTAGACTTAAAGAACTGTAAATCATGACTTGCAATATAACTGAAACATCTCCTACAGTATATTATAATAACATATAGCAACTGGCCGTGGAAAAATTGTGTCAAAGCTTTTGTTAAATCCTACAATTCTTGTTTTTAGGAATCCTGCGTATGCAAGAGAGCACATATGAAACAGAGTCAGGGAGAGGGTGTGTCTAGAGTGAATAAGTTTAAACAATAACAACAACAACAAAAAAAGACAAATATCAGGGTTTTGAATATTATAAAAATTTAGAGAACATTATTGCTGACTTACAGTAGCTTGGTAGGAATCTACCATTTATCCTCATTGGGTTTCTCTACTTACAGTCCCAGTACTGGAGAAAAGCTTGCTCATAGCATCAAATAATCATCATCAGTGACTGCATTTGTACCTCTGCCTTTCCACATGACCCTCTTAAGCTTTTAGATCCAATTCAGTGCGTTGCAGGAAAAGGCATGATTACCATTTATAATTTTTAATACTTATACTTATGTCTAGCTAATACTGTTTAGCACATTCTGCAAGCATGCATGCATTGATGATTGATCTGGCTGGAAGTTATCTGGCAAGCTAAAACCTAACAGGAATCTCAGGACCGCTGCAGTCCTTCATTCTTCCTCCCCAATGAGGTCTGATCATGGGATTATTTTTATTTCATGGCAATGAAATAATTCCCGTTATTTATTTATTTATTTGTATGTTTTACTGGGACTTTCTAACTGCGCGTAAGTGAGAAAGCCCAAAGCTGTCAACTTGAATATTAACGCACATTTAAAAAATAGCATTAATACAAATGATGGTACATAATGACATTTTGTTGTAGACTTCAGTGACACCCTTACTTGAATTAGCAAATTTGCAATAATTGCATTCATAATAGTTTATTCCAAAGGCAGGGTGCCCATTTTTCAATATCTCCATTGATAAAATGGCTTTAACGATGATGAAAATATTGACAGCTGAGCAACTTCATGTCATTTAAAATGTTTTTCATAGGTGTGCCTTGCTATGTGAAAGGTTTCCAAGGCACAAGTCTAATAGATGCAATAATTTACTGGACATATAATATCTGGTTATTGATTTGTATGGCTGAAATGCACTGATGGGGCAAGAATGTTCGCCAAAACAGTCAATATTTGTAACTTTGTCTTGTAGCTACAGTATACAGATGCTGTTTTCTCCATCTATTGTATTATCCAGTGAACTCCTTTAACTTCTTGAGAAGTTCATAAAATAACTGACAATTGCTATACTTAATTCCCTGTGTCATGTCTAAATGTAATTTCAGTAGAGATGCCTTATGAGGGACCTATCAGTTAGTGGATTTTTGTGCTGACTATGTTACAGTCTTCTGGCTGTTTATGTTTATCCTCTCTGTTAGGCCACTACGATTGCTGTGTTTGACCTGTAATACTTGAACCTCAGTTTAAAATTAATCTTTTCCGCCATGCTGCAAACAAGAATCCCAACAGCTTGTTGACATTATCATGTCACCTATAAAGTGACATTTAGTGTTCCTCAGACAATACAAAGCCTGACAATAGCTTTTTGAATTGTCTTAGGTGAAGTAATCATATAGCACCATACAGTATTTGAAAGTTAGGATTTGCTGTATATTTTGCATATTCAAACATTGACTAAAATGATGCTTTTTTTGCAAAGAGGACTGAATTTATGGAAAAGTGATTGAGTATAAAGAAATAATATACACAACCACCTAAAAAAAAGTGTTTAACCCACTTCAAACCCATGTTTCCAAACAGTTTATCACAGTCAAATTAACTCTTTCAGTTATGTACTTACTGTAGACATTGTGCATGGTTAGCATGGTCATAACAATGTTACCTGAAACAATAAAATGTAAAACTGGGAATTCTGTGTTTTTATGTGTGTCTGTGTTAATAAGCAGTTGGGATCAATCACCTTTGTAACACAAACAAGAAATTACAAGAAGAAAATAATTGAAGACATGTACAACAAATTAGAAATCACACATATATAGAACACAAACATATACTCAGTTGGGTAAAACTAAACCAAATGCAGTCTGATACAACAGCTGTATATTTAGTTTTTTAATTATTATGACACATACCTCAACCGCTTGAGAGTACAATGCAGTTTTTTCTGAATGCTTAAACTAAAACAGTGATTGTTGAAGCACTATTTTTGAAACCATTAACGCTTGTAGCCGATGCATTACCAAGTGTGCCAAACTGAGTGCATGTTCTCTGCTTCACAGTCAGTTTGTAATATTATAACACACTTGCACTTTCTGCACAAAGAATAAGCAAAAGCCACACGTTGTCTTCATTTATACTATCAGTATGTAGTTTGTGCTTATTCAAATGATGGTTTGTGCACTGTATTGATGCAAAAAAAAAAAAAAAGAGTTTGAAGAGTTTTGCAAGAATAGTTTGCTTTTGCAAAAGATATGTAATGTTTTGCTGGTTTGGTGTAAGGTTTTGTGGTTAGTGTGAAGACTTTAGCAAAATAGCCTATAGTTTCAAAGATAGTGCCTAAACAATCAGAAAAAACTGTAACGAGGTAAACACATAGCCTGTGAGGGCCTCCAAGCTGTCGAGTTGTCTGCGAGGACATGTAGTTCACACTCTGTCCGGCGGGGGTCGCTTCAGTTCAGCGATCACACTGAGTCAAAGGGCGAGGAAGACGCCACGAAGAAGAGCGGCTGAGCTGTGTCGCACGTATCTCTGATCCAGTTCAACGACTCGACGACGACTGGTCTTTGGTAAGTAATTAGCTAAATTATTACATTGTACATACAGGTGTTTAAAGTAAAAGAGTCGGTATGTGTTTTTTTTAAGTACTGGTTATGATGTTAAAATGACTTAGCGTGTGAGCCGTGTCTGAAAACGATTCAAACTGGCCTTGTTAGAGCTAACTTAGCTTTAGCGCGATCTGCACGGTTGTGTTGCTAAATATAAACTAACCCGACACGGAATGCTACTGAATTGACTTTTCTACAGTACTAGTCCAGTGTAGGGTTTGGTGTGCCCATATAAAAAAACAACATAACGACTGAGTCGTGCTATTTTACCTGGCAGTTTACAGTCACTTCTAACTTTACCAAAAATGGAGGAACGATCTGCCCTTTATCTTAAACCAGGATTTCACATCGGGGCTGAAACCGAAGCAGCGACCACCATAGAAAACACACCCAAACCAAACGCTTTAATCCTTTTAAAAATCTTATTTCGGTTTTGGTTTTTGCTTTATTTAGTCATCTGGCGTACTTAAATCTACGCCTGTTGGACGAGGCCGCATAGTTTTATGAGCCCTCCTCCAATAACAGTAGATCAGGATCAGCTGTTGTGAGAGATCAGTCTCAATTTAGTACCGCAGACACTAATCTGTCGCTGCTTGCGCCAAGAATAGTGGACAAAGGTACATTTGCGTGAACGTGTGAGGTGATTTATTTTTTAAGGTAAACGTGACAGTTTTGATGTAGAGATTGCACAATAATAAGATCTGAAACTCTCCCTGTTTGGACGCTTGTTGCTTAAATCACTGGCCGTGAAGTCTAATTTGTACAAACAGACGTTTTATTGAACAACTACATAAACGTGTAAACATCTACGGTAGTTTCGCCCATACTGTCACGTTGATTTGATTACAATTTACATACTACCAGAGTGAAAAGGCGTGTTGGATTAAATCACGAAGAAGCAGGAATGCAGAGTAATTTTCCATTTAATCTGTGACCGTACTGATTAGGTTAAGGCTGACTCGTTTTACCGTTTATCTCTGATTAATAGGTTAAATATTAGCACGCTGGGCGGTTGCAGTTTTAAATCTCTTCTTTTGGGAAAATAATGCACTTTTATTGTTGCTTTGAATCGCATAATTTGGGTAGTTTTTAGTACATGCAATTTTATTTAGTATTTAAATTGAATTGTGACAAGATGTGACATGAGATTTGGTCAGCATTTTAACTGCAGGAGGAGCAAAGCTGTAGTAATTTGGAAATGTATCATATAATATAGCTGGGCAATATAGATAATATCAAATATTGTAATATTTTGACCTAACACCTTGATGTTGATTTTATGACATTATTGTAGGGATGACCATTGGTGCCCTGAAAAAGTTATTTTTATACAATGACATTTTTGATAATCAGCAGTAATGTGGATTAAGAGGATAAAGGCTAGAATAGTCTTAAGTTCAGAAAAATAAATAACTCCACAGTGATGGAGCCTTTAAAACCACAAAAAGACAACTTGATTCCACATGTTATTATGATATTCAAAATCTAAGACAATATCTAGCCTCATATCATGATATTGACGTAACAGCCCTAATTTAAATATTACCAGTTTTTGATTTTGCATTTTCATCAAAGGTACTTTTTATACATTTTAACAAGTGCACTGTTTGTTTTTTTCAAAGGCATTTGAATGTTTTTTAGTATTGTTAATGTTTAGGCAACTTTTATCTAACTGACTATCCAGCCTGTCTAAAATAAGAATGAGAAAAAGAGAACAAGAAGGTGAGAAAAGAATTTTAACTGAAATTGAAATGTAGTTTTACTTATTTCGATGGGTTACTTACTAAAACACGAGAAGCACTCATGGAGAGATCTAACACAGCCTTACTTCTTAGTTTAGTACAGCTTTAGGTTTTAGTTTCAACATAGAGTCTGGGTAGGTCACAGATTGTGGTTGGTTTTAGATATCCAGCATTATATCTGCTTACAACTATCAAACTCAATATGTTTCCCCCCCCCCCCCATAGATTAGATCCCTTACTTCCAAAGATGGTTCGATCACATTTTGGACCACCACGCCTAAAGTCCAGGTAATGTGTATTGATTTTGTTCAATCACACCTAGATGCTGTTGTGATTAAATAATTTGTTATGGGTAATAACGATGATTAAAGCTTTATTAAAACTATATTCTTGCCCTTTCCCACCACAATGATAAATACATTGATGTTATTTGCTGTAATCCAATAATCCACTTATTTTTTCTTTGTCTCCATCCAGACCCTATGGAGATGGTCATGGACATGGTATTGGACCCAATGAAGGCAATTACAACTCGAACTCCAAAGGTCGGAGAGAAGTCCAGGGCTACCAAGGAAAGGCCCCTTTTAACTGGAGAGAATCCAGAGGTAGAGGACGACCCCCGGTTGTCAAAAGAGTCCCGCTAATGGGAGAGCAAAGGGAGCCACGTTTCAATCACTGGAAGTCCCCAAATCAGGATTCCTTTCAATCATACCCTCCCAAAATGGAACCACACCATAACCAGAGGAGGCATTCTCCATCTAGGCAAAACCGCGGCCCCCACATTCAGCATCATTCATCCTCTCGCAGTCCTGCACAAGGATCCCCAAGTCAAAGGGGCCCCCCATTTCATGGCCACCCCTCCAGTCACAGGTCACCCTCCCCAAGACATTTTCGCAGCCACCCAGGCGACAGGAAGCCAGGCCCTGCACCACCCTACCAGGGGTCTTTCAGAGGCCACAAAAGGCAGTCAGGTTTCCCCCATCAGGATCAAAGGAGTCGAGACCCTCGTGGGAATTACAACCCCAGAGAAAGGCCCTATGAGCACTCAGGTCACGGCATGAAGCGCTGGAACGAGCCTGGAGTGTTCTCTCATCTGCACAATGGAGAGCACGGGCCCTCTGGGTCACAGAGGAGCCCCAGAGAGATGCAGGGGAGAGGCACATGTCCAGAGAGGTACAGGAGTGAAGCAACAATCCCAGCTGGGTAAAATTGTTAAAAGGGAGGCCTGAAGCTGGCCCAGTCCTCACAGTCACAGGGGTCATAATGATTACCTCTACTCTGCCCTTACTCATTATTATTAGAGGGTGTTAATGGGGGTCTGATTTAAATGTGGTTTCACCTGCCATTGAGAGGAATGTTACGTCTGTAATTGCTCTGTGAAAATTTACTTCTCCTACCTGTTTCATTCTGTCATGGCATTATGAAGGGGCTGCATTAAGATAAAAGTTAAAAGTTCCGCCTCCCACTTAACATGGCAATGGATCTGTCATTGTAATGATTTCTCTATTGTCTGATGGATATGCAGGTGGTCATCTGAGCAAGACTCCAGGCGGCAGCGTGGTCCGGTGGAGAGGCAGGGCAGCAGATCCCACAGTAGAGAGAGGGCACAAGATGTCCCTCACCTGCCCCCTTTCAGATCCCCCTCATGGAAAGGAGGTCCATCACCGTCATCCTCCTACCACAGGAACCCTCAGGAGAGGCTAATGGCAGGACCCCGCAAGAGGAGGATATCAGACATCAACATGCCCTCCTCAGACCCTGCAATGGAGCATGGCAATCCAAAACACGCCAGGAGAGAGAGACCTCAGCTACTCAGTATTCCCAGGCCGTTTGGTGGTAAACCCATGTCTCCCAGGGATAGAAGTCTAGTAGTTAGAGGCAGACAAATGAGAGCGGAGTCTCTCATGAGGCTCAGAATACCTCCATCCATCAAACCCAAGCCTCGTCCGGTTGATTCTGCCTCACGGGGAAATGTCAGCTCTGTTCTAGCTATCAGGAAGAAGCGTTTCCAGTCAAATGCAGTTCCCCTGAAAAAGCTGGAACCAAGGAGGGAAAAACCACAAGAGTCGCCTCAGAGAGAAGAAGAAAATGCAAGCAAGTCCTCGAGAGACTCTGATAGCAGAAAAGAACAGGTGGAGTCTCGCCGGTCCTTGAACACACACAGGTACGGTATTATCCTTCTAGCACTGTTCGAAGGGGCTTGATGATGATTAGGAGGTCAAGACAGAATGTCTCTGTATGAAGTGCCAGCTGTGAAAAAAGGAGATAACGCAATGCGCTAAATGTGCAACACTGATTCTGTTGGTGAAAAGCAACAAACGTTTTCGAATGCCTCCCTGTCTGCGTGCTGCATATGTTTCACATTACCCTCCTATCAAGTGAGCTGAAGAGAAGTTGTTAAATTTGTGCTCCTGTTATGCAGCACATCAGTAAAAACCCACCGGTTTGAAAACCTGACAAAAATATTTAATGCTCCTGATGAGGATTGTGGAAAAATTAGTTGATCGGAGCTGTTGAAGGATTCCTCAGTTTATCTGCAGTGTGTCTTAAGATTGAACGAAATGCTCTTCATCATGCCGTGAAGACCCCTTCAACCTCGATATCGAACAAAATGAAGCCGAAGTTACAACCTGTAGTCTTAAACAGTCTGTGTGCGTATGTAAATTGAAGAAATTAAACACGAAGAGGACTGCACTTAACATCACTTAAACTGAAATCGCCCTGCGGAGACATTTCAGTCATACATGGACCTTGGGAAAAGAGATGCAATTTCCAACGCTAGCTGTCGACGGCACTAAAACATGGGTCAAGTGTCATGTTTGAACAAAGAATTTCCAAGAATGAAGCTGAATATAATCACGATGTCAAGATGGAGAACAATGATTGATGCTGGCCACTCAGAAAAAAAAGCCATGAAACAAAGAAAAGGAATTTCTGTTGATGAAGGACATTACTGGTGACCATCAGTGTTAAAGTAGGTTTTGAAGTGCTAAATTCATAAATTGGAACATAACTCAGTTTATGCACTTCAAATGACAAAAACAAATGTCTTTTTCAAAAAGTTCCACTTCATCTACTAAAAAGCCTTTAAACAACATTTTTTAAAAACGGTTGAATAGTTAAGACAAATAATCCAGCAAACAAGTGATCCTTTTTGTCTAATCGAGCAAGTCAACATATTCATGATTTTTTTTATCTTCATGCAGTCATCATATACGCATGTTATAGACCTGGAGTCACGCTGAGTTCATGTCACACAAGTGGAGTCTGGAAGTGGATGCACCGTGTGAAGTGAATTAAGTTATGCTGGAGGGATTGGTTTATTGGAGTGTAATTCAAGTTTCTGCAAATGAAGTGACAGCTTGTGGATGGTGCATCATTCCCATTCAGGATTTTCAGAATTAAGGAACCAAACTACCACTACCACTTACGCTTCATACATTGCATACAAGTGCTGGAGTTTTCTGCCTTGCTACAGTTATGAAGGTCTAAAAAAGTTTCTCTAAATACCCCAAGTATTCAGACATACATCAGGCTGTTAAACCATGACAAAGCCAGGGAATGAAGTATCTTGATGAAATACACCAACGATGGTCGAGTCAACTTTTGCAGAAATCGAACCTTAGCGCGACCATAGAGCTACAAGATGGCCACCCTCATTTTAATCATACCAATCATGTCTGCAGTGAAACGAGCCGTGACTTCTCTTTAAACATGACCGCGAACACGAAAGAATCTTCATCAAACTCTGGAAAGGACGAGACAACAAGGCTAAGAGAATGCATTTACTGGAGATCGTGATTAAAATGAACTTAAACAAGGTGAAAAACCGAGATTGCACGTGGCTAGAATTCCAGCTAGATACTGCATGGGAACAGACGCGCTCAGCTCGGTCTTTGCAGCCTTACCATACCACTTTATTATATTCTTACTGATGTGAATGCATTCGGACCGGACCCACAGGTCAGCATGTGCTGTGGTCAGTTCCTGTCTAGTCTGACATGTGACCTAAATGTACTAATCAGAGATGTGCATCAACAGACTGAGGGAAACCAGAATATTCAGTAGCTGCTAACATAACCAAAGTCTATATCACCTAAACAAACCTGCACATGTCAACCTGCTGAAGTTATCAAAAAGTGGTGGACAAGAAGATCATTTCTGTGCTCCTGCTAAAACTACTCCATGACGAAGAGAACAGAGCACTGTGCTAGCTCTTTGACTGTATTTTTACAGCACTACCAATCAGATGATCATCATGCTCAGTTTCCCAACTTTTAAGAAGAGTAGAAAATCTACAGGAATAGAAGTCTTGCAGTAAGCTGCCTTGTTCATGGGCTGACAAGCACTGGATCATCTCTTAAACCTTGCAGCACAGCTATGGAGAAAAAGCTGTTAAATGGACATTTTACATGTTAAGTTGGACGTGCTCCGGCATCAACTTCAGAACTACAGAAGTCTCAAATGTCTATCTACTCTCTGATGCACATCTGGAGAGGCTTTTCTTTCACTGATGAAAGTGAAGACTACTCAAGGAACAATTAGGAATGACCTGGCAGTCAACTTTGTGAAGATTTGAAGTGTGACAATGAAAATAAGGCTTTGTCCTTGTGTGTCTGGAAGAGAGATGATAGAAGATTTTGATGAAGTGATCTAGACCAGTATCTAAAAGTCCTCCAAGATTTGCCGGCTTTAAAAATCACTGAGTAAATGAAGAGAGCTCAGATTGATTCAGGGTACAAAAATAGGAGTAAAGAAGCATGGACATTCCATGGTTTTTTGTAAGTACCCATGTGTGATGCGTGGCTTTATAATCATTTGTCTGCCTGCAAAACAGTGCTGTTCATTACTGGTTTAAATTGCATTACAGCTGACAGGTTAATTTGATATTTTACTTGCTTTCTGTTTCCTTTAATACAGATAACTTGAAAGATGTGACGTTTATATGTATCCAAGCTATATTTTAAAATGTTCACACACTGATTGAAGCCTTACATGCAGCTGGGATAGGAATGTGGATGTTCTTAACACTGCCTCCACTGATTTCTCCTCAGATCTTCTCCCATAGAGAAACGTGACCTTGTTGTTTTGTCCCACTGGCCTCCCGGGCCAAGCTCTTCCTCCAAAGACGACTCACCTTCAAAGGATCACAGCCCAAAGCCCAAGAATGGTAAGTACACTTCTTTCTGTGTTCTTGTGTAATGTAAGGACAATTTTGAGGACAGTGTTCATTGTACAACTGTTTTGTAGTGTCTACAAATCTCATCCTTTTACATACGTCCCACTATTTTTATAGAGCGCAGTTCAGATGCAGATGCTGCATCAAGCAGCCGACTGTCAAAGACTGATTCCAGATCTTCACCTGAAGACAGAAAACAGGAATATTTGGATAAGAGAATGTTTAGGTACACTTCTCACAATCAAAGTCTGTTTTCTCAGTGTTTGAACATTTTCCCCCTCTGATTTGTTGCTATATGAAAAAGTTTGAAGCCGTAAAGACTAAAAATGGTTAAATACAATTCAAAGTTTAATGCAGACTGTCTTGATTCTAATGGCCCCCTTTTTTTTTTTTTGCAGACCCTTTAATATGATGCATGACAACCACAGATCTGGGAGACCTTTCAGGAGACCAGGACCAGGACCCGGACCCATGCAGGTGAGTGTAACATTAATTACATTGGACTGTGCAGAACTGGTGCTTCTATATTTAATTGTTTTGTATGCAATCTTCACTCTTGTGTTTTACAGAGACCGAGGTTCCCTGGTGGTCCAAGGAAGACAGGCCCTGAACTATCAGGAAATGTTAGAAGACCACTCATGGTATGCATACGTTTTTAAAGGGATATATTGGGGACATTGACTCTACTTTCTTTTTAACTAATATTTGAATTTCTGGTGTTTCATTAGGAGAGCTTAGTGATGCGTCCCTTCCCGAATCAGAGACCAGTTTTCAGAAAAAGTCACACTATCATGTCCAAATACCGCAACATGAGAGTGATGCGTCAGCGAGTGCCATATAACAGAGGACCCAACCAACAACGCTGGTGATAAACTCAGGTAAGGGCTCAAATCCTGATTAATTGTGACAAAGCCATCTGTTATTTAGTTTAAGATCTTCAAGAAATGTTTTAATTAAAAGTTGTTTTTTTCTTGATCTCAGCACAGTCTCTGTCTGCAACATGAGGGTGGAGAACATGGTGCTGGATGGACTGTACACACTCCCCCTTCCCCACTACAATCCCAACCTACCTGTATAATATGGAGTTGTTGTTGCTTACATTTGTTCCCAAGTGTTTCAGTTGCATCTCTGAAGTACTGCAGTACTTTATTTTAGGATTTTTGTAAAATACACATTGTACTGTCCTGCTTTTTTCCCCTGTGTATATGATGATTTGAGAGTTGCTGCTTGTGATAACTGCAGTCTTTATTTCACTTTAATAGTTTTTGCATTTTCTTTTCTTACCAGCGACAAATCTATCAGGTTTGTTAAGTCAAAGAAATGTTTACTTTAATATCCCATCTTAATGTTTTGTGAAGACTTATCACATGAAATGTCCTGTTTGATTTATCATGGGTGTGTTGATTAGACACTGAAGCTTGTCAAATGACAATTAGCTACCACTTGTAAAACTTGTATAATCACATGTTCAGTTTATTGTTTGAGACTTGAAATAAAATTTAACAAGCTCTATATGACAGTTGTCTTTGTTTTTCTTGTAGATTTGGACTGCACACAGAATCACTGTGATCTGTGGTGTTATTTTAATTATCATGAAAATGTAATCCAGGGTTTCTAAAACAACTAGTTTTTATAATCCAGATTTTGATGAGCACTGGGTTATGCTTCTTGATATACTGTAATAACTACTGTTGAGTAGAAATTACCAAGAGCTGATGAGCATTTCAGGCTGTTGCAGAATCTCTTGAATGCACTTCTGTAGAGAAGTCAAACTACCTAACTAAAATCCTTAAAATTAAATCTACTCCTCCCTCGTTGGAAAATCCAGTATAAATTAATATACAAATACTGTCCATTACAGAGGTTTAACATGGTATCTTCTACATCACTGAAAAGTCCATTCTCAGTGTTTGTGTACTGAAGGCTCCAAGTTTCACATTTATGTAAACTGCATACTGGACCATGAATGGCTCCAAAGTAGCTGTGATGTCACACATCTCACTCAGAGGTTCAAACTTTAAACTCATATTTCTGGTGATGAAAGAGAAACTTTCCCCCTTCAACAGATACATGCGAAAACAGCCTTTTAGTATCAAACTATACATCAATTCTGCACAGTGAAACTCAATCATCCAACTCTAGGAACAAGAAACAAAACACATTTATGACTGTAGGGGGACTTTGAAGTTCGGGTACTCACAAGAGAAAATTAAAAAGAAGAGGAAGTGGTTTGTTGATTAAATTTAGGTTTGAGTCAAGCTCGAAATCCCCCAAACCTCCACATAGCAACAGTTTCTCTTTCAATATGAGATTACACTTATCATCTAAGTTATTGTGTCATTTCACAGGCTGAATCAACCTCCTGATGATCAGTAAACAACTTTACATGTAAAATCAGTGGAGTGCCTCTTAAAGTAGTTTTAACATTTAAGGGAGGCCACTCAAACAAGTTTCTGACACTGCAGAGGTGAATGGGATGCAGGATCTGCTTTCTCTCTCCCTTCTTGTATAACTGCATGCCAGCTTGTCCCTTTAAACACCAGCTCTCGCCCTTTAGTCAGCGGCGTCCTTCGCACACATGCTCCCAAATACCACAGGGGCACAGCAGCAATATTTGGGAGCAGAGTGAGTGGAGCACCACTTGGTCTTTCTGTGCTAAACTTAGCCCTGACAGAACCACTTCTCATCACAACATACTCTGCAGACCACAGAGGGTTACAATGGATGGTGTCGAGTTACCGCAGATGCTGCTGTATCTCATCGATGAGGCTGACAAAACAAGGTGAGTGTGTGCGGTGTACCAGGCAGATCCTTTACTGTAACTGGCAATAATCTGGTTAATTGGTATAGTATGTTTACTAATGACTGTATAATCTGTCTTTTATTGGTCCCAGCATGTGTTGCATATTTGTTCACTGCCTTGGCATAAGAGAAACAGCTGCCTCTGCTGAAGCATACACATTTAGTTTCTGCCACTTTGATTTATCTCAGTTTATTGTGCAATCCGAAGTCACTGCTATATTATGGAGAATGCAGTAACAGTGAAGCTAATTGTACTCTCTAAAAGGTGTAGCATGATGTTTTCCTCAGCAAGTTGCACTGAGCTGACTGTCCTCTTGTTTTCTGCTCCACTGACTTGCTCCAATCTGTCATTTATAGATGTAGACTTAAAGACTCCACAGGTTTTTCTGTCTTTCACTCTGTCTCCTTCCACACTTGTATTCCTCTCTGTCACGATGGGCAACTATAGCTCAGCCCTCACTCCTGGTAAGCCTTGAAACTATTGTTGTTAACATTTGTTGTAACATAATTTGAAATACTACCATGCTTGAATGTCGCATGTTAAAGGCTGAATGTTAATGTGAGCTTTGGAATCATGAGAAATGGAGGAAGAAGTATGAAACTGGCCCATGTTCCCTATGGTGATGGGTGTGGTTTTAACTTTTATTTTCTGTTTCTCTCGAAGACACTGAAGAGTTTGATTCAATTGTGTCAATGGCGGAGAGGCTGAATGAGCAGGTAGCTCATGCTGCAGATGAGAGGTTACAGTCAGAGCTTCAGTCTCTGGGAAGTATACACTTTTAATAGTTATATATCTACAGGCTATTCCTTTACTATAAAACCCAGTTAACTATTAGAACTTGCCTCACTGTATAAAAAGAGTGTGTGCTCTTGTTTGTTTGTGTCCCATCTGCCCTTGGGATAAATTTAACTCTTCTGAGCTGCCTCGTACACACACACACACACACACACACACACACACACACACACACACACACACACACACACACACACACACACACACACACACACACACACACACACACACACACACACGCACAACCATGTACAACAGAAGATATCTGCTTTGACTCCTTACTTAAAACAAGATTAGAAGGTACTCAGTTTACAGTATGTAATCTATGATCTTTACTCTCTGAATTATATTTTTAGTCTTGTAATCAAATATTGTGTTGAAAGTCTTCTGTGGGGACTCAGTTACATTTGGAATGGGTGAAGTACCTTTAAGTTTTCTACTGATCAGACGTCTCAAACTAGACTTGACTTACAGGTAACACTTACGATGGAGGCGGAAAGCAAAGAAAACCAGAGTGAAGAGCTGGATTCTTCAGCACAACAGGAAAACTCTAAGGAAACAACAGCGAATGGCCCTGTCCTGCCTGTAAATATAAAACCACACAATTCCCTCCATGCAGCATTATTGTGCTTTGTTAGAGTAAATTATTATACCAGGTTTGTGTTTTTTTATCATTATTTTCCACAGGCAGCTGAACCCAAAAGTGCACTCACACAACCCTCTCTTCCCAGTGCCGCGCAATCCTTCTCGTCTCTTCTACCAAAAGCTCTCGCTGCTGTTCTTCAAGCGACGCGGACCCCGGGCCACAGCTCCCGCCCTCAGCACAGCAGAAACCCACAAAATCTGCAACAACTACAGACAGAGCTGAGAGAGCTGAGGGGTGACTTTGAACAAATGAAGAGTCAGCACAAGTATGGCTTTGATACTGTAATATAGCTATTGATGCCTGCATTTCCTTGTCATCCCTATTCCACAACTCTTAACACACATCTAACATATATCTACTAAATGTGAAACAAAAAACAGTTTGAATGAGCGAATTTGTGCACTGACATCCTTGTTTGAACTGGTAGCCTCAGCCAAGTGAACATGTGATTTTCTCATCCCTGCATTCCCTATGTAACATTTTCAATCAGTTTGTTTTGATGCATAAACTTGAGGATATATTGTGTTCCAGCAAAGAAATTAAACTGCTGATGAATGAGCTAGATGAGGAGAAAAGGATTCGCTTGACTTTACAGGTATGAAAATGGTATTACAATATTGAAGTATTATTCACTTTCAACTGGGGAGAACTCCTTCAAGGTGAGAAGAATTACTCTGATTCTTGTTGTTTTGCTTTAGATGGAGATACAACGTATGAAGAAGCACATGTCTAAATGAGCGGGGAAGACAAAACCACCATCATGAAAGACAAGAGATTCTGATTTGACTGTTGTGTACCTATTTGAGAAATGCTATTTTTCTAAGGTACAAAAAAATCACCACTGCTCCTTCACGATCTCCAGAATTATCATATTTATTTGAGAATCATTTCTCTTAGATGTTTATTTTTTACTGGATTGCTGAAGGGGACTAAAATGACTCAATGTTTTTACTGAGTCATTGCTGAAAAGTGTGATATGAGGTGCAGCGGGAGCAGATTCAAGGTAAAAGTCTGCAACAAACACGATGTCACACTGAGCAAGCAGTGCATAGCCCAGTTATACATTTAGTTTATTTATGTAGTTCATTTTTCCTTTATCCAACTGTGTGGGTTAAATGGTGGCACAAACATGGAGCCTCTATCATATTTTAGGGTGTGTATAATTTATCAAAAATGTTATAATTTGCTTTTTGAGCCTATAAAATTAGCTGATTGAGCTGTCAGTTAATGTGTCAGTTGCTGATATTAAGAAGCATTGTGAATTTATTTAAGATGTTGACCATGGTTGACTCTACTTTTACTACTTGTATAAAAAATCAAGGATGATGCCAGTCACACAAATAATAAATATATAGTTACATCATGTATTTAAAAAACATGGGGGGAAAAAAGTCTCTACTTTTAAAAGCATTTTGTTGCAGAATTTTCATCATTTGAGATAGATTTTCAAACACGTAAATGAAGAGTAATTTCTTGTCTAATTAGCCGTAAAAATGCAAATAAATTCCTCAAAATTTTTAATAAAAATAACATTTACTCTTAAAAACAAATATACAGAGTTTTCATTTTCAGATCAAAATGGTCACATTGTGGCAGGTTGGTGCATTCTTTTTTGCCGTCTGTATTCTTTTTCTGTACGATCCAGAACAAACGGTGACATTTTTGAAGCAATGTCCAATTTTTGCTTCAGAAGTTGGATTCTTCACAGGGAATAGGCCTGAAGGTGACTTCTTTGTTCTCCTGAAGAAGGATGTCATATCGACAGAGAGGCCTGTGAGGGACAAAGTCGATATTAAATCTGGAGCTTGGACATGTAGGTTGCAAAGGTGATTTTCACATTACACTGCTACCTACCCCTCCTTGCGTTCCATATGTGTGAGACGGACTCGAAGGACACGGAGCTTATATTTGGGCTTGAACACATTTCCAGTAGAGAATGTGAGAGACACCTTGTTCACTGTCTGTAGGTCTTTGTCAAACTGTGCAAATAAATGTGTCTCTTTGTACCTCTGGAACTTTGATGATTTACTGATATGACAAAAACAAACAAAACACAAACTGCTGAATGAAAGAGCCGTAACAGATGAACAGAGAGAAGTCATAGTGTCATTTTTGTACTTGTAACTGAACATAAAGGGAATACTTACTGGTCGATGGTCGCCACTGCTTCTTTGCCATTCCCATGAAGTTTAACAGTGATGTAGCCCCAGCGTACTTCCTGGTTCCATATTATCACATCCACCTTGTAGCCTGTCACTGAGAGGATATGAAGATGCTACTTAGTGTTATTATGGTAATCAACAATCTCATAATGAAAAGCATGACTGTCTGACACCTCTAGTGATGAGGATTAATTATAAATATAAATTGTAACTGTTCCTTTAAATAATGAGCGACAACAAGAGATAAGTTGTCTGTTACAGAGAAAACAGATCTAAAAAAGGCAAATCTTGAAAATTTCCTATAATTGCTTGACATTCAGAGGCTGTTTTAATCATCCAACATTAAAAACATTAAAATTATTTTAAAGAACATATGTTGTTCTACTTTTTTCATTGTTAAATGTCTTTACTTACCAGGCTGAGACTCAGTTCTGTTTTTAGGACGTCTTCAACAACTACATCCTTACCCTTACCAGACATTCACTTTCACCAAATTTAGCTAAAATCACCAATTACCATTATTATTATTATACTTACAGCAGAATGGAGAGACTTTATTTGTGTTGAAGAAAGCTTTTGTTTGCCCTATGCGCAGCACGTCTTTCCACTTTATGATGTCATAACCTGGTTTTGAGTGAAACATCTGTGTCAACAGCTTATTCTCACCTCTGAATAAATAATGGATTTTATTCACCAAAAAAATGAACCTATTTTAAAAAATACCAAATTAGTAGACACAAAAATTATAGACATAAATTAATAAACTAATTTGGTATTTATTTATTTATTTTTTAATTATTGTTTTAAACAATAGATAATAAAAGCACAAACCAAAGACAGGACATCCAGCAGTTCCAAACTGATTACAATCCATGCAGATACCATCCATAAAGTCATTGTAAGAGGAGCAGGGGAAGGCCCTGAAGTTGCATACCGGCTTCAGAGCGTCAAGGTACAGCAACACTGATCTCTGGTGGTCACATTTGAAATAGGCTCCTCCTGTACAGGAGGTAAGAGAATTACCACATGTTTTCACAAAGATAAACAGTCAACAGTTTGATGATCTTTGGGTTTCCCCATAATATTAATGACATTACCAGAAAAGATGGTTTTTGGGCACCCAGGTTGGTCTGTTCCTGCATTAGCATAGAAATCAATGTGACCTAAAGGTGCTCTAAAGCCCAGCGCTGTAAACAGAGTAGACAGATTAATATGACAATAATACTTTTACACATATAAATTATCTGTATGCTTTTGCATACAAAAAGAACATCAATAACCATTTATAACAATAAGAATTGAATATATAAAACAGTATTTCAGTTCAACTTTACCATCTATGTCTGTGTGCAGGACATCCACAAACTGGGCATCTGTGAAATCCAGGCGATCCTTTGGAGGTTTGCCAGTGAACTGTGGACCAGCAGGATCCAGAGCTGCAAACATCAACATCAATAAACCTTGGTAGAACATTAACATTATTTTACTATTTGGATATCTGCATTCTGTTTTATATCTTGCTGTTACAGAAGCACTCCTGATGTTTGGAGCTGCTTTTCTTTACTTTTTAATTTTTTTTATACATGATAGTATGGTGCTGTGCTGTTTTCTTACAGTTGAGTCCTACCAACATAGCCAGAATCTGAACCGTGACATGTTTATGCAACTACACCACTTACTGTTCATTGTAGTGTCACCTTATCATTATGTTACCTTGATAACAATTTCAACCAAAATGCCAAAACCTTAAAAAAAGTGTCTGAAGGTTGTGTAGGAAGGAAAGTAAATATATTGCAGGAGAGATATATACACTGTTTTTTAGCATTCTCTAAGGATGCCCACACGGTAGGTTGACTACTTTCTATTTAAAAGTTCAAATGGATCACGTTTTGAGGCTCTTGTTTAATTTTCTATAAAAAGCTCAGGAAAATGTTGTAAGATTGGCAAAATAAGCATTTCACACCTCATAAATCTAGAAATCATCAGTATTATGAAAACTGGGATTGTGATGTTCACAATCTTACCTGTAATTCTTCCAATTTCCCCATTCAGTCTTTTGCCTACAAAGCCTGATATATGAGCTCCAAGACTGACTCCGATCATGTGGGTGGAGTTTAGAGTGGCGCCATGGTCCTGAAAAGATGAGTTATTATCATGTATGGTCACAGAGAGGAATCAAGATATGCTATCACAGTGTATCAAATACTATAAAATAATCATGTAATCTCCTACCCGCATCTTTCCAATGAAAGCAGTGAGGTTTTCTGCTGTCTTGTAGGTGTTCTCTACTGCTTTAAGATAATTTACATTAGCAGCCCCGTGGTTCCAGTCCACTACTATGACGTTACCATTTGTCCTGTCCAGCATCAACTGTGTGATGTTGTTAAGCCACACCGGTGGAGATCCTGTGGGCCGATACCCATGAATGATGAAGCTGGTCGGTCTGGACAAGTTGAACTGAGGGTGCGCTGAAAGGTTTGTGTGGGACACAAGTGAACCACATTCTGGATTGGCACTGGTGTACAGCAGCAACCTAACCCTCAGGGATGTCCCTATGATTGCATTATTGAGGTCTAGGTCTGTGAAGTCATCGCATTTCTGAGCTGGTGGGAGAAAAAAAAGGAGCAGACAGGGATGAGGGTGTGTTTGGGGAAGGGATGATGAAAAAGAGGGGAAAAATAATAAATTACACATGACCATTTTGAAGTAAAATAAAGTGTGTTTACAAATAAAATATCTTGATTTTTATCTGAACCACTAGACATAGTTATATTGCTATAAGGCCAGCATTGGTTAAACATGTATCAGCTGAGAGCCCATAATGAGCTTATGTGGTGACCCTGGTGTTTTCCAACCACAGCATTGGTCACTGCCTCAGACGTGTTGATTTTCTCAAGAAATGTAAGTTCCTCAAATGTGACTTGACTCCTTTTTCCCCAGAATTTTAGTTACCATACGCTTACTGTCACAAGTCTCTCCTTGAGGTTTATTCTCGTTAAAGGGGAGTTTTCCTCACCGCTGTCGCCAAGTACTTGCTCATGACGGAATGTTGGGTTTCTTTCAATTAAAAAAAGAGTACAGTCTAGACCTGCTCTATGTGAAACGTGCCTTGAGATAACTTTTGTTGTGATTTGGCGCTATTTAAATCAAATTAAACTCAGTTGTCTTGAATTGAAAATACATCCACAAGGCTATGATATAAATTGAGAACTATACATTTGAGAGTGTTATGCTTTGGCCCTTACCTTTGCATATTTGAACAGCTATCAGCAAGAGCGTTGTCAGATACTGCCACAGGAACATGCTTTCGACCAACAACGTGCAAATAATCTACAGAGAGTTATCAGAGCATGTTATTCAGCGTGTTATTAGAGTCAGAACAGTATTTAAAAACGACATCATTCAGATGGTATTTGGTCCTTGCACTTTCTCTTCCCTCTGTAAAGCGTCCTTGTGCAAGGCGCTATATCAATTAAACTTATTATTATTATTATTATTATATGAAACACAGCAACATTTCAAGGAGACTGCTATCTTTTTCCCTCCTTTGACACTTTGTATTTTACCCCACAGACTGCAGTTTTATATTTTTATGCTCTGGTGCAAACTACGTGGAGCATAGCAAAGACAAGACAAGAGGTGGGTAATGTATTTACTTACTTTCCTATGTAATGAAATTTGTCGTGAATGGGTGGAAAAAACTTTAAATAGCTTTAGGATCTGTTTCTTTCTTGCTCCTTCCACTGAGGTTCAAGTCCACCAGTGACAATGTGACTATAAGTGAAACTGAAATCTGAAGAATTGGGTCTAATTGTGACAAGTTTCCTCGGCTGTGGTAGAAGTCTGTGCATGTTCAGACTTCCTCAGATTTAACTCAAAATTGACAAGAGTGTAAAAGAGCATAACATGACTTAATTGATATCAGAGTCTTACCTTTGCTGTAGAACAATATTTCCTGTCCCGGTGTGTCAAAGGTCCAGACTATTTCTGGTCATCCTGTGTTTGTAACTCCACATATTGAGGCAGTGTTCACTTGAGGAAGTGATAGAAGCAGCAGTAAAGCAATACTCCCACTATACTCTCACCAGGATAACCACACCCCTTGCCCCAGGTCATTGTGTTCACAGGTGAAACATTCCTGTGAAGTCACTCCTGTTCCCATCACACTGAAACCGGTTATGCACTTTGAGTGTTTCAAACTTTAATCTGCAAAAACAACTTAGTCTCTATATATTTTCTTATATGTGAAAGACATAAGACCGGAAGTGAAACGTATTATTGACATTTCAAAGAACTTTCCATTTGCAGAAAAGAATATTTACCCTAAAAGGAAAATTCCCCCTGTCTAGACTCACTGTGGGGGTGGTCAAAATGACACTGACATTTTATAATGTCACACATCAAATGACACTCCACCCCATTACTGTCCCTCTGACTGTACTCTATGTGAATAGCTTTGGTAGGAGACTTAAGTGGGATTTGAATCTAACTTGTTGTTTGTAGAAACCATTGAGTTTCAGTTGCCTTGAGTGATTCCTTAATTTTCAGTTTTGGGTTAATACTATTAATATTATATGATTTTTTCTCTCTATTTATAAACTGTCTTTAACCTGAAAGGGATCATTACTGTGTAAGTGGAATGTAGAAATTCAGATTAAAATGAATAACCTCTAATTTCACTTTCATGTTCATGTTTGAAAGTTGAAATGAAAGTCCCTAAAAAGCATGATTTTATATTAAGATAAGCATATATCCTAAATGTATTCAAGGTAATGCATTACTAATAGCTCGTATGAATATGAAACATACCTTAAGTGTAACAAAACTATAGTTTACAGCCATGCTGGCTGCTCTGTGAGGTTGCACTGAGCTAAATGCTACTTTGTCACAATGCTAACACACTGATGTATAATGTTTACCATGTTCACCATGAGTTTGGCATCAACTGTCCTAGTTTTGGTATTAAATCATAAATCAAATTGAAATTATGACCTGGTGATGGTGCTAGTTGAAATGTAGAGATTGCCACTGTTATCTCATGTCAATCAATCCAATCCAGTTTGTTTGATTTCACGTAAAACCACAACTGTAAACCTCAAGGTGGCGCTAGAGGGAAAGTCAATGCATGTCTACACAATTTTTTTGTTGAGTTTTTGAGATATTTTAGCCTGAACAAATATGGTGAACAGTATTATAAGTATTTTTACTAAATTTATATTTTTTCATAAATACTATAATTAAAGTATTTTTGAATATGTAATTCATGTATTTAAGATTGAGCACAACATGCTCAGTGGGACTGTGTTTTAGACAACACGTATGAATCATGTGTTTCCCAAGAAAGACAAACGGCTGCCAGATAGTATGATGCAACAAAACTGTATGGTACAGTAGGACGAGGCAACAAACAGCAGACAGTGAAGCGTTTCATTGATTTCAACATGTACCCTACCTGTATTCACAACACAAATTACATAAGATGCAGAACACTGGGCACTCTGTGTTTGGTTCCAAAGGCTGCCGATGTAAAAGCTCTGGGCTCACTTTCACGGTTGATTTTAACATACACTGTTACACTCTTAACAGTCATTATTCTCTAGATTTCACTGTTTGGAAGGAATTGTGAGAAATTATTCAAAACATGAGCCTTTTTCACATGCAGTTGTAATGACATGCTATATATAGGCCTATTGTACTGTATGAATTGTAGAGTAACACATATATACCTTCCTATTTATGCAAGCTTCAATATTACCACATAGAGAAAAGGAAAACTCAGTATTGATAAGTGTAATCTACATTTCTGAATCCATTTACGAGTGGCTTGAACTTTGCTCACTACATTCTCCCGTCATCAGGGTCAGGCAGGTCGATGGGACGTATACTTAAAAAACACTCACAGGCTTAGAAGTTGCCACAGGTGGGTGCAGCAGTGTTGTCAGTGGACAAGAGGAGATCAGAACATTCAGGATGGCTGGAAAGAGACGAGGACGAGGAGGCAATGGCCAGCAACAGGCTCCCCAAAGCCAAAGAGGACGCCCTCAAAGGGTAGGTACTCTTCTGTCATTATGAAACAAGGCCGTCACATTTATTCTTACTAACATTTTAAATAATAATTAGATGGTAACCTAGTTCTGGTTGAACTTGTGTTTTTCAGACTTATGGTATGTTTTTATATGACAAGCAAACAACAGACGTAAATGCTTCTTCTGTGGTTATTTGTCTTGGGAGTGGAGAGGTAACTGATTAGCAGGGTTGGATGATGTAGCCATGACTCACTTTTATATGTCACACAGTACTACACGATCAGTTTCAAGTGAGGCACTAGTTTGCCTTTAAACTCTAAAGTCTTTAGCTTTAATGTAATTCTTCGTAGTCAGTTATCTTTCATATAAATGTAGATAAGGATAATGAGTTGTATATAGTGTAGAATTTCATTATGTAAAGTAGACATTAATGTTTAACGTCTGTGTCTCAAATGTGGCAACATATGAAGCTGTGTGTACTTTCATGTCTTACTTGAAGGTGTAAATTGTTAAATAGTAGCTAACTTTTAATAGCTAAGAGAAAACATTTGAGAAGCAGGAAAGCAGGCTAACATTATTAGCATTCACAAAGTTATGAACATTTCAAAAAACGCAATTTAAGAGTTAAACTAAACAATCTTATTGTTGAACATAACACAAGACATGCAGGACATTTTAAGCAGAACAAGAGTTCAAAGTAGCCTATACATTACAACACCAAGCTGTGCAGTCCATGACATGTCGAGGCACTCATCACTGAGAGTGCAAAGATTATTCATAGCGGTCTTGAAGATATTATCAGAGCTAATCTGGCTGGAATAAAATCTAGAGAAGAATCCAACCTGCAAATTTACAAAACCTTGTGTGTTTAAAAATATACACAGTGCAGTTAATATTGCAATGTTTGAATTCTTCAATAATTGCTGTTTGACTTCCTGCATGGTTTTGTTTTTGAGTAATGGTCTCTGACTCTGAAAAACTCTTTTCACAACTGTACAATGCCTCGGATTTCTTATAGGTGCTCCAATTTCTTCCCACAATCCAATCACAGCCAGGTTAGGTAAACTGTAAACTTCTAAAGTTGCCGTTAGGCATATACTGTGGGTGTGAATATATTTGTCTGTATGTAGCACTTTATTTAATTTGTTCTCTTTCTGTCACCTGATATATCCTGAGACCCAGAACAAAGATTTAGCGGATGAGGGAACCTATTTGGAAAAAATACAGCATTTAATCAAACATTACACATATTTATTTCCTCTGCTGTGTCTGTCTTGTCTCTAGGTTCATGCTCTGCGTGAGCCGGCTGCTTTTGCCAAGTCTACAGGTTTCGAATCAGATATCCAGCATGAAAAGCTGACGATTGCCCAGGCACGGAGGGGCACACCAGGTCACACTTCTCAAATGTTTTGATTATCATTGCTGAATAAATGAAAGAAAGCCAGTAGGATAATTATTAACTTGACATGGTTCAGTATATTGCTTTTATTGTGACGTTATATCAGCTGATTTATTGTTTTATTGCTGGTTATTTGGCTGATTGTCGTGTCATGCCATACAACTGACAAATTAGCAACAGAATGAAAAGTGTTTGGACTTTGTTGCTTTTGAAAATATTATCAATGTCAGTGTTGGCTGATACAGGTAATACATATCAGATACAAGTATCAGCTTCATTATACCATATCAGTAAATCACTGTAATCTCTAGAAAAAGTTTCTGTAACATCATGCTGGTATTTATAGAATGTTTCTTATCATGCAGCTCATCGTCCTGTGCGAGTCTACGCTGATGGGATCTTTGATCTTTTCCATTCCGGGCATGCTCGAGCTCTGATGCAGGCCAAAACTGTTTTCCCCAACACATACCTGATAGTAGGAGGTAAAGTAGTAAACACAGTAAAAACACATTGACGGAGACAGTGTAATGCTTTCTTCATTAGTTGAACATAAATTCTATCTTAAAACAAAAAGGCCTTCAAAGGGCCAAAATTTTAAGACTCTTGGGATAAATTTTCCAATTTGGTAATTCCAGATTAACTCTTACTCCCGACTTAGTCTACAGTCCTCTCTGCCTTCGTGTCTCCAGTCTGCAGTGATGAACTCACCCACAAGTTTAAGGGCTATACAGTGATGACAGAGGAGGAACGCTACGATGCCCTGACGCACTGCCGTTATGTTGACGAGGTGGTGCGGGACGCTCCCTGGACCCTTACCACAGAGTTCCTCCAGAAACATAAGGTCAAAGGTCACGCAGTCAGCGGACACCACAGCTTCTTAAAATGTCATACAGTGGCAACAACAAGGATATTTGCCGTTCAATCAGTGTGAGTACTGTCATATTGCACTTACAGATCGACTTTGTGGCCCATGATGATATCCCTTACACCTCTGCTGGATCAGAGGACGTTTATAAACACATCAAGGAAGCAGGTCAGTATTCTTACAAGCCATTATAATATATTCTTGTTGTTAGTTCTTGTATTGTATTAATGACATGTATTATTTTTGTATTCATATCAGGAATGTTTGTGGCCACTCAGAGGACGGAGGGCATCTCCACATCAGATCTGATCACTCGTATCGTCCGAGACTACGACATCTATGTCCGACGCAACCTGCAAAGAGGATACACAGCCAGAGAACTCAATGTCGGATTCATTAGAGTAAGAGAAAGCATATTTAATTCATTTTAAAACAACAAAATATTGACGTATTTGACACAAACATAATAAAAGAAAAAGTGTACGGACAGTTTCTCTCTTTGTCCTTTTTGACAGGAGAAAAAAATTAGGCTCCAAGACCAGGTGGACAAGATGAAAGAGACAGTCCGTACAGTGGAGGAAAAGTCCAAACACTTTGTCTATAGAGTGGAAGAGAAGAGCCAAGACCTCATCCACAAGTGGGAAGAGAAGTCGCGAGAATTCATTGGCAACTTCCTTGAGCTTTTTGGACCAGATGGAGCTTGGGCATGTGTACCTTTAAATTAATTCATGACACACTGAAAGGAAATATCTTTCTTTAACATGAGTAGCTCTTGAACCTTTCATGTCTTGTTGTTGTTTAGTGGTGTATTAATATTACTTTAATAGATAAATATATATGATCACTTCTTAATCCTGGACATAACACGCCGTAAAACCATAAATTATCATCTTAACACCTGTTTTTTTGTACAGAATAAACAAACAATATAACATGTTAATGAGTGAGCTTTAGAAGTGTTACAATGTGGATTTTCTAATACTTTTGGACAGTCAGGCTAGTTGTTATCCCCTGTTTACAGTCTTTATGCTAAGCTAAGCTAAGCAAAGTCTTGCCTTTTCTGTACAAGATAAGCTCTTGCTACATCCCGCTTTTTGTTTCATTTTGTACTCAACAACAGCACAAAAGATGATAAAATATGTGACAGAAGCTGTGGCATGAACAATTGCCAGTGAGACCAGTGCATAGAAGACATGGGGATAAAAAAACAGACAAACTAACAAAAAAAACCCAACAACTTGGTGCTCCCTGGCACCCCTTAGTCTTGGTAAAAAATACAGACACTCCTGGAAACAGTAAGACTTAAACTTTGAAGATAACGTGGTACCTCTGATTGTTTCTCCGTCACAGATAAAGATCCATAAACTTACTTTGAAATCATATAAAAAAAAGAAGACGTCTTGTAACTTAAGATCTTGCCTCATAATCATCATGTTTAGATGTTTTTCTTCAGCATCAAAAGTAATCCAGTACTAGCCATTACAATAGATCTCAAATTGCACATAGAAAATATTGTAACCTATAACACACAACTAAACACAATCAAACTTTGGGCTGTTGTTTGAGCAATGATAAAAAGCACCAAAATACAAGTAGGTTTGGCAGGTAGGAATAAAGTGAGTTCAATAATAATACATTAAATTAAATACATTAAATCACAGTTAAACAGTACATCACTGCTCTTTCTGTCTGTGTTTAGCATGCAATTCAGGAGCGGAGTGGGCGAATGCTCCAGGCTCTGTCTCCCTACTCTTCACCTCGTGGCTCCCCCAGCAGCAGTCCCACCAGACGTCGCTCCGTGTCTCCTGACTCTTCCCCCTCCTCTGCCTCTCCCCGCTCTCTCTCCCCTCCATCCTCTCCATCCTCTCCATCCTCTCCATCCTCCCCCTCCTCACCGAAAAAGGGGACACGCTCCTCTCGAAAGTCTGCCTCCACACGCAGTCGGCGTGTAAAATGAGCTCATCATGCTTTCGTTGTTTCTTTGATCCTTATATAAGTTATTAATCTGGTACATAATATATCTAAAGAGGCTATTAACTAAAATAAACAACTAAAAAATGAAATGGTTTAATTTATTACTGGTGTATTCAAGTGCAATATATCATAATGTTTCTGATGTTTCTTTGCTGAAAAGTAAAGGAAAACAACATTCGTTTTTGCAGTGATGTGATTTGTTCTCTACATAACATATACTCATGCTAATAGTGCCTTCACATTGTTAATAGGTTTTTTGTCATTAAAAAAAAATACTAACAATGACTCTTATTACTTTGTTAGGTTTGGAAGGTGTGTTGTAGGAAGAATGATGAACAGATTAATTTTAGCTCATTGTTTTGGTTTTATAGCCTGTAAACTGGTTTCTAGCAGCGGAGGACAGCTGCAGCAAAAATCTGATAAACCTTGTTATAGAAGTTTTTTACTAGAAGTTTCTTTGAAGAAGAGCACAGACAACGGAGTGATGAATCTTTCTCTTTTACTCAGTACATGCCAGCATGGAGAAGGATACACAGTCGTTCTGCCAGGCAACAAACTGTTTCAGCTTTTATACTGTAACCCCAAGTGGCAATTTGAATAAGACAGGTAACAAAGTAATAAAGCACAACAGTCATGAAGTAATAAAGTACAGAAACCCCCCAAGGAATAATCTTTGCTGACAGTTTTGCTACCAGGTGTCTTTATTTATATTTAACAAAATGCCTGAGGCTTAGGCGTTTACAGCAGTTAAGACACACATGACACAATGAGTCCCTCATGACACAAAAAATCCCTCACAACCTATAAATGCTTTATACATTACTACATGACAGGCAAATATGATGATGAAAAAACAAATACAGTTAAAGACCTTGATTTGTTGGAGAGCAACAAGAAGAGTGAATGATTATATGTTTGATGTTTGTTGTGGAGCTCCTCTGCCCCCAATTGATCAAAATAATTAACTAGTGCAGCTTTAAGTCCAACATTACTCTACCTTACAGGATAGGTTCACATTTAGCCAACAGTCACATACATGTATTGATAAAATGAAAGACTTTTTTCTCTCCATATTCTTCCTAGTTTTTACTAGCCAGGTCCCAGGTCCCGGCTAGTATAGAGGGCCCTTCCTGACACGATTCCAGTGTAAGTGATGGGGAGCAAAATATACAGTGCTGGTTCTATTTAAAAATACTATTCAAAATGTATATGGACACGCAGGTAGTCGAGTGGTTAGAGCCATGCCACATACGCAGCTGACCCCGGTTCAAAGCCCAGCTGGAGGCCCTTTGCTGCATGTCACACCCCCCTCTCTCTCCCATGTTTCCTGTCTGTCTATTGCTAAATAAAGGTGTCTATGTCAGACAAAATCTTAAAAAAAAAAAAAAAAAAAGATTATATGAAAATTCAGCAGTCTGAGTTTGACAAATCAAGAGGGCATGTTCCATATTTAAATTTTTTTAGTGCCAAATTCCCTCTTTGTGTTTCCACAGTTAGTGTTTCCTTGTTGAGCTGTGGTGTTGGGTCAGTCAGAAAAACAGGGAATTTGGTATACCAAAAATACTGTAACCTTGGTAGATGCTTGTTTTATTTGGATAATTATTCTAATTATTTAAATATTAGCTTCCCCTGAACTTTTATATAAAGAGGGTGGTAGACGTTGTCCTCCATCTCTTTCACTGGAGTTAAGAGGGGATGTTTATATGGACAGAATGGACAGGAGGAATGAGTATAGCAACAGAAAACTGTTGTGTTACACAGAGACTTTAAGTATAAATGTCCTTCTATTAGCCAATAAAATCAAGTTGTCTTAACTTTAGTTGGTCTGAATCACAATTAAAAAAGAGATAGTGCAAGGTGCAAGATGTCCAACTTGTAATAGGCACATTCATCTGCTGATAGTGGAAAGTCCAAAACTAGTTTGGAAACCAATCTTGGTCCAATATTCAACTTACATAAGTGTAATGTGGAAACTTCAGTGCACAAACACTGAGAATGGACTTTACATTGAAGGAGGAGACATCTTGTGTTAAGCAGTTAAACTTCTGAAATGAAATATTTAAACAGCATTGACAAATGGCCATCGTATATTGTGATTATATCACAGATAAGGATCTTTGCAGACACAATTCAATAAAAAGAGTTTTATTAATAACAATACATTGCAAGAGTCATTTACAAGAAAGTTCCCAGCTGCCTGTGCTTAATATCCAACATTAGGAAACTGCCAAACTAATTTTCCAGCTAGTCAGCGATCAAACCAGAGTTTAATTCACATTAATATGAATGTTTCCATTATTGTACAGCTATGGAAAAACTGTCTAACGTCACTGTGGTCATGTTTCACAGTGTTTGCCATAATGTTAGGCTCACTATTTTTTTTGAGAGATGCATTGCTTGATTAGGCGAGGATGTTGCTCTGCTTTCTCCGGACACCGAGCTTTAGTCACCAATAGATCTGGAGGCAACCCTCACATTTGTGCCCCCTTATGGACATTATCTCTCTTGATTCAAGGCCTGCATGTGAAAGCTTTTGGAGCATGGTGCTGCAGAGACAGTGTCTGCTGTAGCATTGTGTCATCCCTGCTATTTTATAGATTCCTTGTGACATTTTAAAGGACCTGTGTGTGGGATTTAGTGATATCAAGCACGGAGGTTGCAGATTGCAAACAACTGAATATCCCTATCATAAATTCACTATTTATAAATTATGGAATTTTTAATGAGGGAGAATGAATAGGTGTAATTTTCAGGATTTTAACAAGATAATTTAGCTTATTTTGTGGAAAAACCAAATCACACATAAAAAAAAACACATTAAAGAGACATAAGAAAAGTAAAATGAAATAAAAGAGTTGACGTTTAATAAAAGCTAGACTAAAGCTAGGTTAAGAAGAGATTAAAAACAAAATAAACGAATAAAATCGATAAGAAGATAAAACTTCATAGAACGATAATAATAAAATAGCGTAAAATAAAGTAGAAAAAAATGAAAACATCAAAACACATACAATAAAATACAATAAAAAAGACTATCGGTGTGTTTCATTTGACAAATCAGACTATGAGTACAACACGAGCACATTATATTAAAACTACACCACAGTTTATGAACTACAAACCCAACTGCGCATGCCCCGTTCAGTGTCTGGGTCTTGTAGTATCCTGGGCTCGTTTAAAAGGGTGCCCATGACGTCACCGCCGGCTAATGTCCTACACGGATTAAAGATGGCTCCCTCTCACGCGTTTAGGTGCTGTAAACGGGCTCTGAACTGGATACCTGTCCTGTTTATCAACCTGGTTGTCGGCTGGTCTTATTATGCCTATGTGGTGGAGCTCTGCGTGTGTAAGTACGCTCACTTTTTTGTCACGAGCGTTTGCATGTCGGGAGGGCGGATATGTGCCTGTGTTGACAGTTTGACAGTGGCCCAACTTTGATAATCTGGTTGAAGTGAGATTTAAAAACAACCCTCACACTCTGCACTGTCCCATCTGTCTCACTGTTTAGTCATTCACATTAGCAGCGTGTTTAACCTTAATGTCACCAGACTACTTTGTTTATGTTAGTTAAGTAGAGAAAACAGCCTGGCTGGCTTGTGCAATCATCAATTAATAATTAATAGATTCATCATTATCGCTGTGATGATTGCTGTAACGTCAGATATAACAAAGGCAGAAAAATGGTGCAAAAAAAACAACTTTCTCTGGTGTTTTTGCTGTTTCAAATGTGCAGTGTGTTGTGAATGAATGGACAGTAAAGCTCCTTTCAATGGCACAAATTAAACTATGAATGGATCCAAGTTTATTTCCAGTTACTTTTCCTTATTTTATTTTGAACATCAATTTGGATAACATAACATGCATTTTTACATGAACGCATTTGCAATTTTGTTTCTCAGTTTTTAAGGTGAGATTTTATAAATAGCAGTGATTGTAATCTTTTAATTGTTATTTGAGCAATAATAGAGCAACTTTGTCAGCCAGTTGTAAAATCCTGATGTAATGTGAGAACGGGGGAAATGTAATTAGGGCAGGAGAAAATTGGAAAGGTGTTTAAACTTTTTCAAGTGCCCTATGTTTAACTGTCAAACCACTCTCACCCTTAATGTTGATAACAAAAAAGAGAAATGCACAGCCACTATTAGAAAGTTACCAGGCTTTTTGTTGTCATAGTGAATTAATCTGTAATTGAATGAATTAGTTGCAACACAGCACCAACATGTGATTAGAATCAAATACCGACAATAAAATACAAAAACATGGAGGCAAATTATTGATTCAGACAAAGAGACTAGACTGGTTATTAAATCATGTGGTTTATAACTGTATTATGCATTAATCATTCAGCAGAGGAAAGGATTTCCTACTTTTGTCTTATATTGAAATGCATGCACTGTAGTATAAATCTAACACAGTGTTTAAGCATTCAGGCACTGTCCCTGCCCTCACAGTCAGGTTTTCATGGTATTTTTGAGCCTGGAACTGATGATACCATTATCCTCATGTAGACGTACTGTAGCGGCTGTGGTCAGGACAGGGAGAGCCCTGCTGCTTAAACAAAGCTCTCTCTTATGGGTGGGTCACTGCTGGCCGTGCCAGGCTGCTGCCACATGGTGCGAGAAAGGGGTGGTGTGTATGTGTGTGAGGTGGGGGATGTGTAGTCATGCATTCCTTGGACATTCATTAACACTCATTAATATATTTTTTTCTCTGCCAACTGTGTGTGTGTGTGTGTGTGTGTGTGTGTGTGTGTGTGTGTGTGTGTTACATAGATACAATCCCAGATAATGCAGAACGAAGTAAGTAATACATATGACATTTGTCAGTTATGTGTTAATTCACAAATGATGCAGTAATTCATCTATTTTTTATATTATTTTAATATTATACTTTAAAAAATGTGTTAAAAACGTTTATCTCTTCGCAGTCGGCTATTTGGTCATCTTCCACATTTTCCTCTTCATGTTCATATGGTCTTACTGGAAAACTATCTTGTCCAAACCAGCCAGCCCCTCAAAAGCGGTAAGCCCAGAGCAGTTTCTTTAAACTCCTCACCACAAGGATTTGCTTCTTTAAATGGCTACATTTCAATGAACATTTGTTTTACAGTGAACACACCTTATTTTCATGGTTTAAGTGTAGGATATTATCAACATAGATGTTTTGAGAACAGATAAATATTGTGTGACTGTCCAATACAAGTTTGTAATGCACACACACACACTGCTCAGTTACGATAGGTTCCCTCCAGTTGGGCTTGAGTAGCAGCTTCTCCATAAATGTTCAAAAAATTTGAAACGTCCTTGTCTCTTCATTGACCACATCGCTGTTGTTGCTGTCCTCCAGGCAGTGAGGGTGAGCCCAGATCTGATATGAAAAAAACTGATTTGGTTTGTTTACACTTCTGTGATAAAACCAGACCTGAATCACTTGGAGCAAAATAATCAGATTTGGGCCACTTCAGCATGTAGTGTAAACACCGGTCTTTTCTTCCCTTGCCAGTTTGCTCTGCCCAGAACAGAGAAGGAGCTGTATGAAAGAGAGGAGCGGGCCGAGGTGCAGCAAGAGGTTCTGAAGAAAGTGGCCAGGAATTTACCTGCTTATACACGCACGGCAGGAGGAGGTGAGGCTTTTCACTGCAGCAGCAAAGGTGACTGGTTGGCTTTCATTTAACTGCCCAGTGGACTAAGTCGGTCTCTATAAATGCTTCATTTATAGAGACTGACAACAGGGTTAGGGTTTTGTTGTTAAAACTGGATGGAAACAATTACAGAGTTTTAAAAAATCCTGCATTGCAGAACCAATCCAAATGTATATTATATTGGGGCAGTGACATGCAGTCCACTATGGAGGAGACCGGGGGAGAGCATCATTTCCGATAAGGCGTGTTCTTGACAAAATGTAAGGGGTGTAGGTTTGTTAGCAACTGCTCAAGCAACTACCATGCATTTAGAATTCCCCAGACTTCAGTAGGCGGAGATCTCTGATTGTCTGAGACTAAAACACCCAGCAGTTGCTTGAGAGCAGACCACTAGAGAAATTGTGTAACTGATTTATTGTTGTCACCATAGCGTCTAACACAGCAGGAAGAACATGAAGACTCATTGTTCGCTTCATGTCTGGCACTAAAATTGTGTAAATATATTGCTACATTGTGTCTCCCCCTTTTGGATAAAAGTGCAACACTATTTATATCTTTTATAATAGAATGCACTCTATGATGAAAAACCATACAGTGTTATTTTCCTCGTCTGTGTTGTGTTTACGGATCGTGCGTAACAGGAGGGTTAATTGGGCTCAGGTGCACCTCGTTATCTCTGTGGGCTTCATCTGGCTCTTCCATTCATCAACACTTGTGCTCTTGTATACCTAGTCTCACAGGGAAAAAGGCACCTAATACACTAAAATACACTTTCTAAAAAATAACACCACCATATTTATGTTTTAAACCTTTTATTAAATTTGTATAATTTGAGGATTTATTCATTTAAAAATGTGTGCTTTAAATACCAGAACAGAGCAAAATAAATAAATAAAATAAAACTGGAAAAGCTTAAAGTCTTTAATGTGGCAAATTCTTACTTTTCATCAATAAAGCTCATATACTGTTTATAGTTATTCATACTTAAATAATTCTGCCTTCATTTTCTCTTAACAGCCATCCGATACTGTGACCCCTGCCAAGTAATCAAACCTGACCGCTGCCATCACTGCTCCACCTGTGAAATGTGAGTGTACACACTGTAATTAAAGCTCATCATATCTATTGTTTTTACAAAGCTTTTCCCTGCATAAAATATTTGTAATTTTCCAGGTTTTTTTTTGTCCACATACAGTACATCCAAAAGTTGTGTAATATGTTGCATATTTTTATGTTGTTGTTTTTGTTATTTGTTAAATGTTATTTTTAAACCAGTTTTTGGTATTGCCTCTAATTAAATCTTCATCCATTTTAAAGATTTAGTTTTATATATTGAGCACCATGTATTACATCTTCATTTGCTTATGTGGTGAAGTGCCTCTGGGTAATTTGATCAGCAAAATGATGTTTATAATGTAAACATTTACTAGATGGTACCAACAGGATGAATGTTTTCCTTATTCCTTTTCTTCAAGGTGCGTACTGAAAATGGACCATCACTGCCCCTGGTACTGTAGGCTTTTCTCATTTAACTATGTTTTTAATCTTCTTTGACCATATTAATTGTCTTTATTGTAAAATTATCTATTTTTCATCAGAAGTAAATGTGGAGACATGAGCCCATTTCCCTGTCTGTCTCTGATGTTCTCTTCCTGTTTCAGGGTGAATAACTGTGTCGGATTCTCGAATTACAAGTACTTTGTCTTGTTCTTGGCCTACGCATCACTCTACTGTTTAGTCATTTGTGCCACAGTCGTCCAATATTTCATCAAATTCTGGACCGTAAGTACAGAGACACCCGCTGTATTATTACATCGCCAGTTCTTGCGTGTGTGTGTGTGCTTTCTGTGCTAGCTTGCAGCTTATTAAAGGTGATTAGTATCCTTTTGAATCTCATGTTACTCCTGAGATCAAGATTCAGCAGCCTTGGGTTAAAAAAAACCAAACTAGAATGACAGAATTTATAATTATTGAAGTACAATTTAAAATGTAGGGTTGTGGTACAACACCCACTAATGGTGGCATTGTAAGACATCAACCAATAGGTTACAAATGCTACACTGTGGTGCACAATGGTGTAGCATGTGAACGCTTATCAGAGGATCGTCTTCAGTGTACTGCTTCACATGAGACAATGGCTCCTGTCATGTAGTCTTACAGTGAAGGAGTATGTTGTCTTACAGCCCAAACAATACTGATGACATAAGACAAAAATGATGGATGGAGTTTCCAGTGACTTCCTGTGAAAACTTTTGTTTTTTTTTGTACCAAGGAGGAAACTTTGCTACTTTTACTGCAGTCAATTGTTTGTTAAAGATGACTTGACATGTCGACTGACAAGGCTAACACCTTTTTTTTCTCTTTTCCCTTTAAAGAAACAACTGCCTGATACGCATGCAAAATTCCACATCTTGTTTTTGTTTTTTGTGGCCGCACTGTTTTGTATCAGCATCCTGTCACTTTTTTGCTACCATCTCTGGCTTGTGGGAAAGAACAGGACCACTATAGGTAGCTATTGGACACACATTTCTTGTTAAATATTCAATTTGATGCACACTTTTGTATTGAGATTTTAACTTGACATGTTTTTATATCAATTTTCAGAGGCTTTTAGGGCTCCTGTCTTCATAAATAGTCCAGACAAAAATGGATTTTCGCTTGGCTTTCGCCGAAATGTAGCTGAGGTGTTTGGAGACCAAGTGAAGTACTGGTTCTTTCCTGTTTTCTCAAGGTAAAAATGCTCTGACCTTACACAACTGTAGCCATAAATCACCTATGTAATCATAATGATGGAAACAAATACACATTGTCTACACTGTGCACTGTACACATTTTTAGTAAGTACTTGTAATCCCCAAAATACAATTAACTATTGCTGACATGTTGATTCATGCTCTTAATATCTCTGTTTGAATCAGTCTGGGGGATGGACATTCCTTTGTTACCAGACTGGTACACATAGATCCTGAACAAGCAAACAGTGTCCTTCAGCAAAATGGCAAAAGGTGAACATTCTTTAAAAATCTAATTAATGTTGTCTTTCAATGTTGTTTTCTGGGTGTTGATCACAAATGTGACTTTAATTACAGCCTTGTTGATGAGGAGGGCAACACTCGCGTGCTTGGTAACAATGTACAACACTCAGTGGACGAAAGCAAAGAGAAAACTGGTGATGCTTTTTCTCACATTTTCATTTTTGTTCATATGGTTCATGAAAAGTGTAGTTTTATAATTACTTCTGCAACAAATCCTGAAACATCTATTTCGTACAAATTGTTTCTTTTTAGATGGAGGCCAGATAGTCTCTGTGACAATGGACAGTGACCCATAGCAGGTATGTGGACATAACATAAATGTGTCTTCCTCCCATGCACATTTGTACTTGTACTCATCATTGACCGTCCTTGCAGGTTGCAGGCACATCAGTAAAGAGTTCGTCAACTACGATGCCTTAAACCAGGATCATCAGCACATCCACAGGAGCTGTCCTCCAACCTCATTCTGATAGTGCAGCCTCAGGTCGAATGTTTTATATGGACCATTTGTGCTTTTTAAAAGTAGTACCACAACAATATTGTTATGATGTGAACAGAGGTTATACAATGACCTGACAGACTGCACCAGTCTGAACCAGAAGTGATTCACAAGTGTTGTCTTTGTTACCAGCCGAAGACATTCAGATTATATTATTTGAAAACTCTGGGGCTGCTTTTTCTCTGAACTGAATGGATTAATCACAACTAGGGACTCACCCTTTGTATCAGTATTAATCAAAAAGTAATAATTAAGCCTCACATGTGTTTGTAGAACAGTGAGTGCTACAGAAGTGATAGTTGTCTTCAGGACATAATTGACTAGAAGTGAAAACTCAACTCTATGAAACATGTGCGCAATATATCTGAGCAGATTTTAACTTTGAGCACAGTGCAATTATTAAGACCAGTCGTCAGTTATCAAACGGTCTGATTCAGTTTACTGTTTACATCATTGAATATATTTAATGGTCTTTCTGTTTACACTATTAATATATTTATTTTTTGCTGTTTTTTATATGATGAGTAACCTAAGCTTCAAATGAGGACCAAATCCACTTTAACTGCTGTTTAAGTACTTTCTCATTCCAAATCATTATTTAAGACATCAATAGGTTGCATGAAATTCAGAGTAATGATCAATTATTGACATTCTCCATTGCACTATACATACTTGTAATTTGTTTTAAAACTTTTATAAATTAATTGCATTTTCTTTTCACGTTTTATTGATTTTATTGAAATGGCTCGTTTTTATTTATATGTATTTTTGTTTTAATGTTTGTCATCCTCATTACTTCCATTTAATTTCACATTTGTGGTTACTTCTTTGTGGTGTATTTATATAAACTGAATCACTCTTGAGTGTTATCATTTTAGGATTCAATTGTCATCATTTTTCCAGTTTGATGATAAGATTTATTTGAAAGTTGGAAAGCAAGAGCACAAAATAAAATATAAAAACTGCCAATAAACATATACTAAGATTTCGTCAGAGAAGTCAAGGAGCTTTGATCCGTTTTGACCTTGAACGTGAACCAGGATAGATAAGCAGGTGATAGCCTGGTGATGAAAGAGGAAGCTGGTGTCATTATAAATGCTCATCTCAGTGCTCCTGGCAACTGGTTCATTTTTATTACATTCCTTTTAGTGGAAATGATGCACAGCACAGTGTTGGATTTGCCTGAGTGAGCAGTTAATAATTCTGTGTAGATATTACTGACTGAATGTACTCACAACCTCACAGTAGTTTAATTACTAAAACTACTCAATGCACCCCCCAACAGAGATATCTGCTAATGTAGTTATTCCTGTAAAAAAACAGCTTTTTTATTGGGGAAATGATTAATGTTCTGTAATAATAAATGTAATGTTAGAAACTAGAATGTGTGCGTCTTTTCTTGTGGGCTGTCATTTGTTCAAGTTCCTAATCGACTCTGAAACAACTCTGCTGAGGAATGTTATGGTAGATTATAGTCATACCTCAGATGTTCATCATAACCAACTCAAACTACAGGATTGTGTTCAAATTAGTCCATGGTTCAGAAATTGCACGTGTTTGATATGATTATTCTGTTTCTCAGCTCAGTCAGTTGGTTTCTGTCTATCAGTGCAGGCTCTCCAAAATCTGACAAAATTATTGATCAAATTGGTATTGAAATATGTCTTTTGTGTAGTGTTTGCTCAATGTATTTCACTTTTATTTGTAGTGAGGACAACAAACATTGTAGAACAACACATTGTAGAACATGTATTTTAAATTGGGAATATGATTCAGATTCAGACTATTTTATTGTCCATTAAAATGGAAATTCGTCTTTGGCATAGGCTATAAGACACTTCATACACAATACTTATACATTACAGGTTAAATATGATAGTGGCAAGTGGCAGAAATAAAAGTGAGTGAATTGTTCTTCTACTAGCATGTAAGTAAGTAAGTGTTCTTTCTTCAAACTATTGTTGAAGAGGTACCAACCTACAGTATATGTGGATCAATATTCTCTGTTCTCAATCATTTAGAAATAATGCCTCTGCTCTATAAAAGTTATAAAAGACAATTACATTATCTATATCCATGCTTAAGTATATATCTGTAAGCTCCTCAACGTGACATTTGTAAAAAGACAACGGCCACCAGAGATTGAAAAGCTGTAATTCACAGTGATAGTTGTGACACGAGACTGTCCTCTTTACGTTTTCAGGATCATTAAAGTTTCTCACTGCTGACTCACAAGCTTTTCACACTTTTTTAAAACATTGTCTGGCACAGGAACACGATAACCTGGGATTGGCAGGCTTGCAGGGAGAGGTGAATGACCTGAGTGCCGTTCACCTTTCCATATCAGTGCAACAGAGACACACACAACACACTATTTATAGCAATAATTTTTCATAAATCAGTAATCATACCCTGACGATTTGTGGAGGGGGGCTTGGGGGACACTCAGTGTGACAAACAATGTAAACACCTCACAGAAACCCTGTAAGTTAATATAACGTGTACTTTAAAGACACTGAAACTGATTAACAAATTACACAGATTGAAGTAAATACCTTTATCTTTTTATACACTTTCATATTTACAGGGAAGCAACACACCCTGTCAAAGTTCATCTCTCTTGGCACATTCAGTGGTTCTCATTCTTTTAACTAAAACTCTGACCTTGGTGTCACTTTAATTACTGTGACTTAAGTCTGTGAATGAATGAGCGACAGTTAGTTATGAAGGTGTTCTCATAAACTTGCAAGCTCAGAAGCCGTCATCATACCTTCACTCCTTAAAAGTCGCCATAGGGTAAAGTACGCTAGTAGAATTTGCTGCTGGAGCCCACTGGCACACACTGCGATGTAAAGGGGAGACCTTGTTGTTTTACTCAACAACTCTCTACTACTTTGCAACCGACTACTGATCAGGTTTTACTGAAGTGAGTTCTGCGAGGAGAGAAAGCTCCATTTAAATTTTCCTTTTTAAATTTTAACCCACTAGTGCACGTTTCTCAAGAGGAATATCTGTAAGCCATGGAGGAACCACTCAACAGCACCATTCATCCAGCTTGTCTACAGGAGCCACCTCTGGCTATTGACGTGATAAAGCGTAAGTGAACCACTACAACATCCATATTACTGATAATGTTTTCTTATCAACCAGGCCAAGCTAATGGCATTAAATGTTCATGTTATGCCTGAGTCTGAGTCTTAGCCATCATATCATATTGTCTTCTTCTTTCATCATTTATTTATTAGTGTTTTTTTCACATGAAGTGCCTCAAATTGTATGAAATTGTCTGAAACCTCCTTTTTCTCCTCCTCTTGTTTGTTTTAAATCAGAGCTAGATATGTTTGGATTTTGCCTGTACGCCATGCTCACCTTCATGTCCTGCATCTCCCTGCTTCTCTACCTGGAGCAGTGTGTTTACATTTATAAAAAACTGCCCTACTCCAGGAAGACCACCATCATTTGGATCAATGGTGCAGCACCAGTAAGCACTAACGCCTTTAAAAAAAAAATCCATGCTGTGATGATAGGAGCTATAGTTAGTCAATCGTCAAAGCTGTTAAGATTAATCTGGGGAACAAATTACATGAAAATGGGCCCCATGAAAGCACATTTTCATATTTTTATCCTGAAACTTTTTTCTGTGAGGTTAAGCTCAAGGGATGTGACAGTCACAACAATATTAGAGGGGAATATTATAGTCTACAGGTGATGTCACACTGTTAGCTGTATAACACTGAACAGACATCTGCAACAGAGACAAAGAGGCAGCGGTCAGAGTACCTTACAACTACTGAAAAGTTCCTGCGCCAAAGTATGCCAATAAAAATCATAAAATCTAAAAAGCTATTTCAGTAAATTGGCCACCATGATGATGAAATAAGAAATATTTTTTTCATCAGGTTTGTTTTGGTTATATATTTAATTTGTAGTTAATTTTGGTATTATTCTTAAACTCCAAATTAATTGAGATTAGGACATTACAATTCTACGTCAAACACGTTTTTCTGCCATGAGGAGAAAGGCAGTAATGATCTTGTCATGACATGTGTGACAGGTCTGGACCACTTTTAAATTTATACTCCGTACTCAGACCATTTTTTCATGAGGCCCAATCCATCCAGAAATAATCAGGATATATCACTGTTGTTGACTAGACATGTTTTCATGTGCTTTATCCTATTTCTCTGTTTCAGGTCATTGCCACCATGTCCTGCCTTGGGATGTGGATCCCAAGGGCAGTAATGTTCACAGACATGACGTCCAACTGGTACGTTTTCTCTCATCTACATCTAAAATCTGTATTTGCACTGGCTTAGCTGGATTCCAGTGTAGTCTGGACAAAGTGTTGCAAATCCAACAGTCCCCATGGATGCTGAAGATGATCAGGTTACATCATCAGCTAAATTGTCTTCAGAGTAATCATAATAAAAGCCAAGACTGTACAAATTAGCTGGAGATTGCTGTAATGTAAGTTTAACCACTGGATGAATCATTATACATGCCAAGATCAAAGATCATGTCATATCTCCAACTTTAATAAAATGCAGGAAATCTTTATAGGATCTTGAAACCTCCAGTGGTACTGTAAATGTGCATTCTGATTTATATGATTTGCGTACAGTATGCTGTGCAATATGTAGCAAACTCCATTAACAAGGGCCGTTTTTTGGTTTGGCCTCACATGTCAAGAGTTATTGTGTTTTCTTTAATATGATCATATAAAATTGAAAATTGTTTCCCTGCTGAAAAAGCTCAAATATAACATTACAAACAGTGACAATGTGACATGATTTTTCAGAATTACTACATATCTGCTCTATATAAATAGGCCTACTGTAAGTCACATGTCTTTCTCTCTGTAGTTATTTTGCAGTTGTGGTGTACAAAGTGTTGGTGCTGATAATCGACGAGTTGGGGGGCAGCAATTATTTTCTGGAGCGGTTTTCAGGTGAAACCTTTAGGATCAACACGGGACCCTGCTGCTGCTGCTGCCTCTGTTTACCACGTGTGCCCATGTCACGGTATTTATCCTTTTATACTTTTTTATATGACAGTCTCTAATAAGCTCTAATAAGTTGTTTTCTAATACTATCTTATTATTATATTGTTTATAAACTATATGCTGTTTCATTTGGCACATCATGGTTGTTTCTAATGCAAATCTTTTTTTGGGATGAAATTATTTAGGAAAATGTTATTCTTGCTTAAGTTGGGTGCTCTTCAGTATGCGATCCTAAAGACGGTGCTCTCTGTCCTCGCCATAGTACTGTGGACAAACGGCAACTTTGATCTTGCTGATGTAAGTTTTTTGAAAAGCTCGTCTTCACATCTGATTGTGCTGAAAATGAAATGAACAAGACCAGAAATGTTTCTTTGCTCCTTTTCCAGCTCGAGATCACTGGTGCAGCCATTTGGTTAAATCCATTCATTGGTGTCCTAACTATCATCTCCCTTTGGCCTGTCGCCATCGTTTTCATGAACACTAACAGCCTTCTACGAAGCCTCAACATTGTACCCAAGTATGCCATGTACCAAGTGAGTCCACACAACCAATTCAGTATGCATCCTAATGCTCTGTCAGTTACAATCTGAAAAGATAGCTGGATACATTTTGTATATATTCTGCATTTCCTTCATCCTGCACAAGGAAAACATTAAAAACAGCAACATAAGCTGCATTGTGATGCATTTTTAAACCAGTAAGTTGCTCAGATACTTTACTTACTATTTTATCTCCTAAATGTGAAGAAATTTAACTAAAACTAAGAGGATTACCTTTCTTGATTGCTCTATGGCTTAAAATTACAATTAACTGTTACTGTTTGCACACGTGTTTTATGTTCTTTGTCATAATGCCAAGGTCTACTGACAAATATTGATATTTAGAGATTCTACCCAATGCACCTGTGTACAGTATGCATGTAACTGATCAAGTATTGGTTTTCTCTCTAGTTAATACTTGTACTGAGTCAGCTGCAGACTTCAATCATTAACATCCTGGCCTTGGATGGAACCATCGCCTGTGCCCCTCCCTTCTCCTCCCAGGCTCGTGGATCAAGTAAGAAACACCTTTGAATGTCTACCTGCATCTTCTATTCATGTGTTTGGCATGAAATAATCTGTCTGCAACCTTACATTTTCTCTCTTTTTCTCTGCCCTGCAGTGCTAAGTCAGCAGATGATGATCATGGAGATGTTCATCATCACTCTGGTCACTCGGTTTTTGTGGCGTCGTACGTATAGCACGCTTCCCTCTGTGGCACATGACAACAACCAGAATACCAAAATTGCCCTGCAGGGTGCTCACGTGGAGCACAATGTCTAAAAAAAAAGGAGAAAGAATGGGAAAGAGTGGAAATAAAGCTGCTCTTAAATGATGCGTACATGATATAACATTTTACCTCATTCAGTCACTTGAGTATAAAGAGAGAATTACATTTTTACTGGATTAGGGGAGTACTGAGGTGACTTTCAACCCTATTTCTTTGTACTATTCATACAACACTCTGACATTTGTGTATATATTTTTTCTGTACGTTCTAATAAATCCTCCATTTGATGATTCAGTCAAAAGCTGAACAAAATTGGTTAAATGGTAAAACTTAAAGCATCAACTCACAAGACAAGATTTTTGCATTTGCTTAGGCAGCAGTAAATACCACACCTATTTATTTGTGTTAATGCTTTTGTGTGTGTGTGTGTGTGTGTGTGTGTGTGTGTGTGTGTGTGTGTGTGTGTGTGTGTGTGTGTGTGTGTGTGTGTGTGTGTCTGTGGTATTTTTTGTAGTACAGTGAGCATTAAACAGTGACACAGTTTTCAGTTGGTATAAATATATACATTACAGTGCCCAGGTTGCATGTATGAACCTATACTGAGGAGCAGCTAAAACATGAATATATTTGATTAAAGAATGTCATTTTGTTCACTGAGCAGCATGTACACAGATGTATTTGTAACCCTGTCATTATTCAATTTTAATTTAATTTTAGTCTATAGTTCAGTTTACTGTGAATCACATATCTGTTTAACTTAAAGTAATGTGAAGGCAACTTAAATCTGTATGTTATATTTCTTTGTCCTGTATGACTGTGTATCAGCTAAACATCTGAAACGTCTGTTAACACAACCTAGAAAAACAGGCAGATTTGTTCAAAGTTTGCTCACCCTCTTACACAGACTTCTCTCAGGGAACGTGTATGAGACAGCAACTTTATTTACACTCTGTACATTTTGCAGCCATCGACAGCCGAAATGTGTCACATGTTGTTTCTTTGGTGACCACAAGAGGCCCTGCTTGTTCCACCTGAAAACCTCATTTATTAATCTGATAATAAAGAACAACCATTCCCCTCTTCTCGACTCACATGACTAATTTAGATTTAAAAACACATATACGTCAATAGGGCTACAGAAATTAGGAAATTATAGTGATATATTTTAATGCTCATTATTTGTTTTAAGTTCAACCTGATCATGCTGAATTTTGAAGAGTCACAAACATTAGAGGTTTTGGGTTAAAGTATTACAAGCCCTTACTTTTTTAAGTCATTTATTAATACTCATGTCAAGCAAGTAGAACACAATGACTGTGAATATGTACTAACAACGTGCACATTATTCACACTTAACTAAATACAGACTAACTTCTCAAGTATTGTGCATATGGTATATTCCTATAGACTAGCAAATAAAATTCCTAACCATGTTTTTTCAAGCACCTGAAAAAGTGTGACAATAAATAATGGCTTAAATTTGGTGTGGATTAGAGGTTGCATTTGACGTGAGAATGACCATTTCCAGCATCATATCACATCATATATTAGTCACTAAATGCTAGAAGTTTAAGAAAAGCTCATATAAACATTGATACATAATTTAAAAAATTGAACCAATTTTTCAACACAGGCTGCTTCTTTCCTTGAAAATAAAATCTGTTCATTCATCCACAATTATGTAATCATTTTCAATGGCTTCATTGTCTTTGGGTCCAATGTTGACTCTGTCTAGATGTTCAAAGGGTCACTCCCTCCGACAAGATTGATCGCTTTTAATTTGATTTAATGAAGAAACATCAACGTTTCTGCATCACAAGAAACATTTCATTTGTTTTTCACATGTTCTCTAAAAGGTGTTAATACTATACTATTTAAAGTAATATACAGCTCTGTGAATAAATTAAATGAGGAAAACACATTCAGGCATGTAGGTCATTATGCTAATTATCTCCAAAACTTGATTGTAGTTTCACATTTGTTACACTTAACTATTTATAGAACAGCGATCCAAAACTTTTTTACAGATGGGAATGACTGACTGTAGGTTGCTGGGACACAGACAATGTGAAGAACCAGTATATTTAGAGTAAAAGCAAATCTGTTGCATTAACAGATTATTAGGTTCCATATAGAGGTGCATTGCATTAATCTGGATGAGATGTTTATATAAAGCCAGATCATTTGGAATTCAAATTTTGGCCATGTTAATGGAGAATTTGTCTTTGCTGTTTATGTAAACAGAGTCATCAGACAGAGAGGAAGAGAAAGCTGTGTTCAGGGTGGGTTGATGTTAGCCCCTGGCTCTGCATTGCTGACGAAAGCTGCTTAGCTCCTCAGTTGCTATGGCAACCAGGGAGAGCAGCCAGACAAAAACGAGGCAAAGAGGAGGGGCTTTCAAGGGAGAAATAGAGGAGAAAGGGCTGGATGGGAAAGATAGAAGAGGGAGGGATACAGACAGCCGATAAAGAAACGCGCTGAGAGCCACAGAGGTAAAGCAGGGCTACAGAGGGAGATAACAATAAGGTCTGGATATAAATGCTCCATCCACCGGCTGTGGAATAATAACTACAGCAAGTGACGGGAGGATACAGAGAACGGGGGAAACAGAGAGAAGATGGATGTACAAACGGAGAACATGGACCCCCCGCCTTGTGAATCCCAGCCAAGTGGAAAAATCAGAAAAGGATTCAAGCTATTTGGCAAACGCAAGCCAGGTAACATCTTTTCTATTCGTAGCAAAGGGGATGGAAACAACAAGTCACCTGTTAACAGGAGCAAAACTATTGATGGATTATCAGACACTGCTGCACCAGATTCGGAGCAGGAGCTGGACAAGGAAAAGGGACAGGATGTGAACCAAGGAGAGGGTGAGCAGGCAGAGGAGGAGACGTTTGGTGAAGATGGCGTTCTGTCTGCCGCCACTGCACGTCCCTCCATTTCTTCAGCCTGCTCAGCCAAATCCCTCGGCTTCCTTTCATTACTGAGGGGTGGCCGGAGAGGAGGGGGGGACCGTCGAGTCCAGACTGTATCCCAACCAGTGGGTCGGCAACGTCGTGGATTGAAGGGTCTCTTTGGTAATGTTAAGTTCCGCTCAAAGGATAAAGAGGACAAGGAGGAAACCCCTCCAAGCCCACTTCTCATGTCATCCCGCGCCAACAGTGTGGAAATCATCAAAGAGGATCTCACTCTCACCCCCAAATCCCAGCCTCGCTCTCTAGACAGCCCTGAGACAGAGAGCTATGAGCCCGCCAAGAGCTTAATGTCACAGGACAGCTCACCCACATCCCCATCAGAGACGATAACTCCCCAGAAGACGGCAGGCAATGTGAGTAGAACTAATGAGCATTTGCCGCCTTTACTCACCCCTGAACCACCCTTGATACCTGGTGAGAAGAGCCTGAGCTCCTTGCTGGCAGACATCTCGTCTCTCCTGACCTTTGACTCAATCTCAGGGGGTGGAGACATCATGGCTGATGTGGAGGCAGAGTGGGGCAAAGCCATCAGTGCCATCAGTACTGTGGTGACTGAGGCCACACCATCATCTACATCTTTCTTCTCTAAACCAACCATCTCCTCTCCGCTGACTTCAACGTCTGTCAGCATTTCATCTATGGCAAAACCCTCTCCTGTATCTCTCCCCACAACAGCCCCAACTCAATCCTTTACCTCTACTACAACAAAAGCTTCAACCTCTTCTCCCATTGCCAAGCCGAGCACTATCATCACTACTTTAACCAAATCTTCCACTTTGACTACTCACTCAGTCAAATCAAGCTCAGACTCTACTTCAACCTCTGGGCCTTCGACCAGCATTACATTAAAATCAACTCCTACAGCCACAGCAACAACAAAACCTTTAACTACCCCTGTAACGTTAACAAGCCTTTCGGCTCCAGTAATGTCTTCCCCTTCTACAAGTAAATCCATACCGAGCTCCACCTCTACTACTACAACAGCTCCTCCGAACACCCCAGCCACGGTAGTCAAGGCTCAATCAATTAGTCCAACTCTTACCTCTACAGCTAGCAAACTGGCTTCAGAGATTGCTGCTCCCCCTCAAATTATTAGTACAGTAGGTAAGCCTAGCCCTATAGCTACCCCTGTTCTTGCTTCAGCAAAACCTCCACAAGTAACCCATAGCCCTCCCACCCGTGTTTCTTTTACCCAACCTGCACCTGCTAAATTGGATTCACGTAGCAGTTTGAACCTGCAAACCTCCTCTTCCAGCAAACAGCCCCAAAGTTCAGCTGCAGGAGAATTTAGAGCCCCAGTGACAGTATCACCAGCCTGTACTGTTACAACCAAACCTCCAACTCCTGCACCAGTTTTCCCTACCACAACGACAAAGGTTACCCCATCAACTCCAACCCCAGGCTCAATATCTACGACTCTTTCCAAACCTACACACACATCTGTGGACTTAAATAAGACCCTTCCCCCCCTTGTAAATGCTCCAGATATTTGTCCCACCCCTACCCCAGCTGCCATAACTTCCAATAAGACCCAACCCAGCCCTGCATCTGTCCTAACTCCATTTTCAACTTCTTTAGATAAGATTCCTCCCACGACAAAACCCAGTCCTGCTCCAGTCCCCTTAGATAAGATGCCCACTGTTCCCACACCAACTCCAGCTCCTACCACTCAAGCTGTTATTTCTACAGCCCCCCCAACAACCCCAGCTCCAGGTCAGATACCAGTCTCTCAAACTAAAGCCCCCCCTGCTCCTCAAATCCCAATTTCTGTTCCTAAAGAACCTCCTGTTCCTGTTAAAATGCAAGTTTCTCAGTCTAAAGCCCCTCCTGCCCTTGCGCAAATCCCATTTTCTGTATCTAAAGACACTCCTGCCCCTGCTCGTATCCCGGTTTCTGTATCTACTGACCCTCCTGCCCATGTTCGCATCCCAGTTTCTGTATCTACTGACCCTCCTGCCCCTGCTCGTATCCCAGTTTCTGTATCCCCACACCCTCCTGCCCCTACTTGTATTCCAGTATCTGTATCCAGGGATCCTCCTGCCCCTGCAGTTTATGTATCCCCACACCCTCCTGCACCTGGTCGTACCCCGGTTTCTGTATCTACAGACCCTCCTGCTCCTGCGCGTATCCCAATTTCTGTATCTACAGACCCTAATGCCTCTGGTCGTATCCCAGTTTCTGTATTTACAGATCCTCCTGCCCCTGCTCGTATCCCAGTTTCTGTATCTACAGATCCTCCTGCCCCTGCTCGTATCCCAGTTTCTGTATCCAGGGATCCTCCTGCCCCTGCAGGTTCTGTGACTACAGAACCTCCTGCTCCTGCACGTATCCCAATTTCTGTATCTACAGACCCTAATGCCTCTGGTCGTATCCCAGTTTCTGTATCTACAGACTCTCCTGCCCCTGCTCTTATCCCAGTTCCAGTATCTAAAGATTCTCCTGCTCCTGCACAGATCCCAGTTTCTCAATCTAAAGCCCCCCCTGCCCCATACACTGTCACTGCTCCTCCTTCTACCCCTGCAACTTTGCCAAGTGAAACCCCAGCCTCTGCTAAGATGAGAAGAAGTGGACAGGCATCAGTGGATGGGCAATTGGCTTGTCTGAGTAGCACAGATGCTCCAGGGGCTCAGACAGTGTCCTCCAAAACAGAGGAGCTGCAAAATGAGTCACGAACAAGCCTCCAGGGTGCCTCCAGAGAAAGGAGGACACCACAAGTAAAGGCATCAGGACATAGCAAAATACCTGTAGTTGGAGGAGGCAGAGCAGGAAAGCTACCTGTCAGGGAAAGCCAACATGTTGATGATGAAGCAAGCAGGGACCCACCTACTCCTGTGCTAGAAGAAGAAAGGCACCACTTCAACTCACATGATGCGGTGATCAGAGATAAAATCAGTCATGTTGAGGCTAATGTGCCCACCTCAAAACACACCCAGGAGGAGAGTCAGCCGCCTCACCAACCGAAAGCCCTCACCAGTTTACCGCGTGACTCAAAGATTCCTGTGAAGCATGGTGCACAGTCTCACACTGCCTCCCACATCCCTCAAGGTAAAGAACCCCCTCGCACCAAGATACCCGTGTCCAAGGTCCCTGTCCGCAGGGTTGGTAATAAACCTGCAGCTGCTGGTAGCAATGCCCAGATAAGAAAATAAAGCAATGGACTGATCCAATCAACAATACAGATTATGGCTTTGACTGCAACTTTTTTCCAACTACATGACCACCGTTTTTTAATTCATACTTCTATACTGTAATTCTTGGCTCGTCTCTCTGTCATCTCTTGGCTTCACAACACTACAAACGACAGTAACAGAGACAAGGAGGCTTACAGCCTTACTCGGCTTACTCAAGCACAAAACATCTCCACAGGGAGCCAAAGCAACAAGTTTGGCTCTTTGGTGCTGAGCCAACTGGACAATGGACATGAACTCAGGAAGGTTCGGGGTCATACCTGAACACACAGCAGCATCGGTAACTAAGGATAAGCAAGATAAAAGGTCTTCTAGGAACACAGTCACACACACAACATGGGCGAATGCCTTTTTAAGGGTGCTTTTCCTACAAACTCTATCTATTCAATGTTTTCTACAGTACTTTTAAATTTTGTTACTCCCACTTTTTGTAGGAACCGTCAAAACTTCTTGTCTTTCTTTCCAGCAAGTCTCTTTGATAATAACTAGTCCCTTTACCTTTTGTTTATGTCAGGAAAAGCACGGCAGGAGCTCTATAAATAAATGCAACAACCAAATTTACATTCTATACCTATCTCTGGATGTATGTAGCAGAAAACGTGCCATTAATTTTTGCACAAAATGTTGAACTGTACAGCGCCTGTTTGTCCACCTGCTCATATGTAACATTATCAGATCTCACTGTGAAATACTGTGGGGGAGAGACTATGGTTTTGAAGAAGGAACGGAAATAACTCCTTCCTGTGAAATGGACATTGGACAGCAGCCATTATGAATGGCCCTGCGGACGTTTGAGCAAGACAGAGAGGATGCTGAGATGAGATCTCCAGCTCATACACTGGCACATCCTTATCCCACTTATACTCGGATGAGAAAACTATATCTGTGTATAGTCTCATCTATGTTGTTCTGTTTCCTATTTAATCAATAAAATCATATGAATACTTAGCAAGATGAAATCTGTTTTAGTGGTGGACTATATCCTGTTTTCCATATTTGTGTTAATGCAGCGAGTTTAAAGCAGTTTAAAGATAAGAAGTGTGGGCACACATAAGAGGATTGCTGGCCCTAAAATAGGTAGGAATATATAATCTTAGTTAATTTTATGTGGCGTAGAAGGAAATTGCATAATACTGTCATATGATAAAGGTAAAGAAACTATTAAATATTTTCACTGACAGATCCCCAAGACCCCCACAGTAGCTTAACATCTTACTACAGCATGGGCTCAAATTGTGCTCATAGGAGCATCATTCCAGCATCATCCACACTAGAAGCTCACTGACCTGAATAGGGAGCACATGAATGTCAGCCAATCGGCTGCAAGGGAAAACGCTTAACATGCATACCTTATTATCAGGAAAACGGGTTTGGGAATGTGTGTCATTGCTATTCTTAGTGTGAAATGTACCCGATGCATCTGCTGAATAATTCCCCCCAGACTGAGTGGATCGTTTGATGTGGACATTTAGTTCGTGTTCAGTTTGATATCACTGCAGAGAAGCAAACATAAGATAGCCATTTGAACAGAAAAGGCTTGAGTGAACTATAAAGGCTGCTAAATTAAATGTAGAAAAAATGTTTTACACTGCTGTGCTGAAAAGCATCTCTAATAGCTAGTGGTTAAGGATGGGAAGCTGATCTGAGTCATGGGGTAGGGTAAAGAGAAGTCTGGTGTTAGGAATGAGGAGTAAAGGACAAAGGATGAATCTTTTACAAAAAAAACATTGTGGAGGTGACACAAAAAGACCTCTGTTTACTTTAAGAAGCCAGAGGCTGCAAGCTTAGAAGAGAGGACCATGATTTTCCAGAGAAAAACACGAGGATTTCAACACATCAGGTGCTACTACAGACAGCAGGGGATAAAACCATCTCCCTGAGAAAAGAACAGTATCTCCTTGAGGCTCAAACACACAACACAAGGTTATTTCTCATTAGCACCTGCAATCTGAGATTAGGACACTTTAAAAAAAAATTGGCTTAAACAGAGATAAAACTGATTATGAAGACTCACATTAAGTCACAGTAGGATAAATTACATTATACTCTCCATTACAGGAAACTGTTATGTATATGACTTTAAAGAGGAAAGTGAAACTTAAAAATATTCAGTGAATGCTGCCTTTTGTCGATGTCCATTCACATGATTCACCAGCAAGCTGGCTTTCATGCTTATATATAATGGGAACAGCCTTGAGTGAAGTACAACCATAGAACGTGTTGGAATAAACTTCCCAGCCACGTTGCATAAGCTGTATCAGCATATTATATACACAAACAAACTGTTTATACGTTGTATGTTTCCCAGCAAACAGATGCACTGTGTTTATGGCCTGCCCCCTGCCCCAAATATATTACACAAATTACAGGACCCATGATGCACTGAGGCCACCCTAGCTTTCTACGGTTTGAGAGACTATGTGTTTGTGTCTGCTTCTGCCTCTAGAGAGACGACGTGCCTCTTTAGAACCTAATTTAGCATGCTTCATTCTGTGTTTCCATGACAACCCTTCTAGGTCAGCCAATGAAAGGCTGCGTGTGTCAGGGGGAGGAGTTTAAAAACATGAGTGCCTTAATGAGTACACTCATATTGGCATGTATAGGTCTACCGTGACAGCCAGTTATTACTTTAATTATGCACATTTCAAAAGAAATTATTGGACTACAGCAATTTACTATATCATAATAATGCTTCACTGTATTTTGAGACATATTTACATGCATTATTCATTTGTTTCCAAAGTCCTCAGCTGAACCAGTCATGTAGAAAACAAACAGCTGACATTTCTCTGTGGATATTGACCTCAAAACCCATACATTAATAATGGCTCATTTTGCAATATACACATTTAATGAATATAATGTCAAAAAGCTCTAAAATGTGAAAAAGGAAAGACTTGTTGAGTTCTTTGATACTTTTCATATGCATTAGGAGCTGATGAACTAACACAAAATGCCATAGTAATCCTGTTATTGGCACTATGATGACATAAATAAAAGTCACACTGCTCTAAAGAGACATTGTTCAGCACTATGCAATAAAGCTGCCCATTCTCATGCTGATAGATTGCATAACAGTGTAAAACAAATGCTTTGGTACTCAATATCAATGAGAAAACACACCATCTTGCCATGCTGGGAATTGTAAAGCCTACTTTCAGTCCTCCAACATCAGCAAAGAAAAAGCCCATTCATCCCCCACTGTATAACACAATCAGGTTTTTACAGCCTTTTAAATAAATGTTCATGTTCACCAGACAAGTAATCATAAAATGCTCAATTCACAAATACAGGGTGATTCATAATCAAAATGATTTATTATTATTCATATTGAAACATGTCACATATCAATTATAAAAACCTTTAGCATAGTGTTGACTAAAATGACCACAGTTCATACACAAAATATAGAATACTAAATGTATTAAAATATATATAAATGTAGTAATTTGTTTTGTTTAAAGGCTTGTATCTCACACAGTGGGTGACAATTTGGGGATGAGATATTACCTTGACAGATACGTATGTTTATTGAGAAGCATCCAGTAGAGGTAATAACTCATCTGCAACACTGTCATCTCAGCACTGAACCAACACAAGACCAACAGCGAGCCCTGCAATCTGTGAACCAATAGCTGGTTACCTGATGTTTCATCATCAAACACTGTTATAAACTGACACAGAATATAAAGATCAAATATATGGATTATTCTAACACATTTCAACCAAAATGATCAAATCATTTTGAGTGCAATATCCTGAAACACAATTTCTTTTGCTTCCAATAGGCAAATTATATAGTTGTGCTTATAAAGGTACACATTTGATGGTAAGCATTATAAACATGGATAGTGGAGGCTCCATTCTGCTCACTTACAAAGTGAGTATGGACCAACCAGCCAGAACATTACGTCATTTCAGTGCAGTCATTCTTGCACTGAGGGCCTCTGCTGGTGAAAAACCATAATGGCAAACATGAAAGTGATGCAAGACATACAGGATCGCTGCTGCACAACATGGCCTCATCAATCATACAGTGCCTGTAGCCTCTACTATAGATAGAGGGAGCTTGCTGCACAGTGGTAAGCATGAAACACAGTACCATTGCAAATTAGACACATTCTCTACTTCAATTAGTAGAACATTTGTCAACCATTACAAATAATTCACAATGATGAAATGTAAAAAAGTGCCTATAATCATTTCTCCGTCATGAAAACAGATTGCATGTTTGACGAAACGTCCAAATTGATGCAAAAAGAGGTGCATGTAGTCTGAAGGAGTACAGATGGTGGACATTTAGCCCTGCTTTAAATAAGCAGACAGGACCAGCTTATGCTGGTAGTCTGACAGCAGCAATCAAAATGCTCTAGTTTAAAATGTAAAATAAAATTCACACTAATTATATTTGAATATTAGTGACAATATGGAAATCATGAAACTTAGTTAATATAAAAATGTACATTCTTGCAAACACAAATATGGCATGGGTAATCTTATCTGATCAAAGATCACCAGGACGCTGGGATCAACTGATACAACCTGATGTTTAAAGGAAATAAACTAAGATAAAGCTACATTAAAACATGGAGTCCAATAGAAAGTAAAGAGGAGGGAAGAAGAAGGCAAAGAAAAAGGTGGAGATATATAACTTCAATTTTGGTTTAAACATGTGCGATAAGCACATTATATCTGCATATACATCTGTTACAGAAGCAGTGTCAGTGTGTACTGCAGTTTGAAAGTGTAGCAGGTGTTCAATTACGGATCATTTAAATGCTGATCAAGTTTTGACTGAAGCCAAACATAACAGAAGAAGTATTAGACAAACAAATGTATGTCTGCTGAGATGTAACGAGAATGGAGAATTGTTGCTACATAGATTTAGAGATGTTTTAGCCACTCATGGTACATGAACAAATAAAATACTAACTAAATAGCTTAATTATAAAACTAGTATATCAATTCTTTGGATCTTCTATACTTGATTACATTATAAAATGTGCTTTTGAGCATCAGTTGTCCTTCTGGACTACATACATTATACTACAAGTGTAAACAGAAGTTAATTTCATGTTGACCTGATGAACATCCATCTCCGCTCAACGCAACACATTTGCTGTCACACTGATACAAGCTGGGTGCTGTAAATCACACAAAACAATTTAGTGGCGTTAACCCCCGATCTCTTGGGTTCAGTTACACCATGAAATGCATGTGTCCCTCAGCGCCTGTAACAATAACATCCATCCAGATACGCATGGCCTCAGGCGACGGAGCCACCATGTAGTACACCCGATCATGGGTCTTCACACTGAAGGTCAGCGAGGGATTGGGGCTCTTTGGTGCAGGAGTGAATTTTTTGGGGGGGGGAAAAGTAAAATAACGGAGTATGGACGGGAAAGAGATGAAGTGGTGCATATGTGGGAGGGAGAAAGACAAATGGGAGGGAGAAAAGCAGACAAACAGATGTCAACAATATAAAAAAATGGTGAATGTGTAGACATGCCTAAAATGAGAGACACGCACACACACATGCACATAAACCGACTTACTTTGTGCGCATTCTTTAAATGGTCGTAGTACACCTCCTCTATGGCTTGGAAGTAAATGACTCCTTTCATCTTGGTCTCATGTTTGTCTGTAGTGCAGTACATAAACATGACTGTTTATGGGCCAACAACTCAGTGATCAAAGCTTGCTCCCTGCCTCCAAACTCTCCCAGCATAGTTTAAAAGTGACATCATTGTTGCAGTAACTTGATCTCACATTTTAATCTGTATATTAAAATCTATCTGAGAGGAAGAGACACTCACCTGCATAGTAGGTGAGCGTCCTGCGATTCTGGTCAAAGACAAACCAACGTTTCTTCCATGTCTTAATCTTGCCGCCCATTTTGACCAGAAAGCCTCGACACGTTTTATCAGTGATGGCCAGATGGAAGCAGGCATCTGGGTTATGTCCAGCTGCCTCAATATGGCCGTGAAGATCAAAATCGTCTTTCCTTACAGGGAGGTAGCGTGTCAACAGCCGGGACTGTGGAAAAATGATCAAGATGAGATTACAGATGTATTCGCAAGAAGATAAAAGTGAAAAACATTAGATATCAACCTCTCCGGATACCTGTGATCTTTGTTTCTCCCTGAGCTTCACCTCTCTCTCTACAAGTTTCTGTCGCCTGCTTGTCTCCTCCTGCAGACGTTTCTCCAGATCCTCCCTTCTTCTGCGCTCATCCTCCAGAGCGTGCCTGCGCATCTCCATCTCACGCTCCTATATGTGCAACATAAAGTCAATCAGATCCATCATTAAACACACACATCCATAAATAGTTCATTTTGGTTAGGTTTGAAACATTACCCGATGCTCGAGGAGTCTCTGCTTCTCAACCTGGGCCTCTCGGAGTAAACGCTCCATCTCCTCGAGCTTCGCCATGTTAGACGTACTGGCACTGATGGAAAACGGAAAACCCAAGTATAGGATATATATATCATAAGCTAGATTTAAAACCAAAAGTAGGTAATTCATTGAAAAAAATAAAAAAAATAAAACAGGCTCAAACTCATTTTTCATTAAATAGTGCAACTCAACACCTCAACAACAGTAGTAAGCTAATTTGCATAATGTGTACGTGGATACACACGTGGCTATTCTTGTTTCTTCTCTGATGACATAAATACAGAGCATACCACAATAGCTTTTCATACATTCTGGCTGGCAACCTTTTAAATAGCTAACTCTACAATGCAGTTGCTTCCAGTAAATACATCTGTTCCTCTTCTGACTAAAATCTTCCTTCAATCCTTCTCTAACCGATCTCTTTCATCAGTACATCATTGCGGTTTCCAACCTGGAAATGTTGTCTGGCGAACAGGCGGAGAAACTGGTCTCCAGGCTGTCTGAGCTGTCCACGCTGACGGTGTCTGAGGCCTGGCTGTTGTCTGGGTATGAGAAGGAGTCCAGGAACACGTTGGGCTCGGAGACCATCCTGCTGCAAAAATCGCTTCTTCTCTGTCTGTCTTCATTCATGTGTGCATGGCTGTTGCCTGCTAACAGGAGAGAATATTATAGAAATAATGTGAAAATACCCTCAGCATGCATGATGTAATGTTACAGTCAAACACAGTGATAAATTCTGATCTTTAATCTTCTAAAAGGGTTTCTCTAAAAAATAAACCACATATTATTTACATATCTAATGAGACAGTTCATAAATAAAATGACTATACAGTAAATATAGACATTAACAATAATGAGATTTTGCATTGGGTTACTTGTTTTGAGCAAGTTATGCAAACATGTAATTTGCCTCAAAATCACAAATTCCTATCTAGTACATTGTGCAGTGTAGTCTCACACTGAATGTGGCTGTCCTTGTAAACTAGCACAGATTATTGGACCACTACAACATTTTATGTCATAGTTCATGTATATAGCCTGAGGTACAATGCCGACCACACTGCTATATAGATTTGATGCAGATAAGATGCGACAGTGTGGTACTCTGACTCACTCTTAGGCATGCGGCGAGTGTTTAGGTCCCGGGGGGAAAAGCTGAAGCCTTGTGGGATGACGCTGCCACAGCTGGAGCTTTGGGACAGAGGCAAGTGGCCCTGGGAAGGAAACAACAGCGCACATGCTGGTCAAGATCAGACTCTACAGCATTTACACAACTGCAAACTTCTCTCATCTGCAAAGAACTTCATGAGCTGGATGGGTGTTGCAAGCTGAACTAAAACTGAGTTTCCACCCAAACTCCAGTTTGGGTGGATCTCTCTCCAGAGACATTCAGATCTTTCTGGATAAATATAATGAGGGCAATGAAATCCCCTCTTTTGCAGTCCAGCACTAGCACCATTATTATGAATCTGTATTTCAAATCTTTACAAATTTAGACAAATTTTATGCAAATATACAAAACTCCTGATTTCAAAATCTAGGTTACTGTCTCTCTAAAGCCTCTACCATGTGAACACATTTTGATCCTTCTGTATCTGTCCTTTTTTTGTCTGCTAAGTATACATTTTAAAACACAAGTAATGACCTTTGGTGGAAGAGTGCGTCCCAGGGATCTGCCATAGGGAGTGAGGAGTTGCTGGCTCCTCTTGTGAGGTAGGCTGTCACTTAGGTGGGAATTTTCTTTACCGCTTCTTCTCCTTTCCTTCAGAGCGTGCAAGTGCTGCGATCACAGAAATCAGAGGAATAACAAAGTGGAATAAAATAACAGGACTTCTCATCAGTGTCACTGAAACTCTGGTCTCTCTGTGTACTTTGTTGAAAGACGCAGGGAGCGCTTTGCGGGTGGAAATATAAAGTATTACTGTAACTGTAACTGACTCCTACCTCTTTGATGGCTGCAGGGTTGTTTGTGAAGTTCTGCCCCTCAGACAACTCTGCATACTTTCCTTCCAACGACGCCAGTTTCTCTCTCTCCTGCAGGCATCAGGATAGGATTCTCAAGTAAATAAAATGAAATATTTACAAGATCAGCCTACAAAGACTTTTTTTTTTTTTTACCTTCTGAAGCATTACAAGCAAATTGTTTTTCTCTTTCTGGAAATGTTCTCTTTCTTGCTGAGACTGTAAGGTGATCTGTGAGGCCTGTTTCTTCAGCGTCATCAGTCTCTCCTGTGAGAAAGAAAGCAGCACAGTATCACCACTACACAAAATCTGCTAACTTTCACAGACTTTCACAGAATATGCTCATATAGCAAAAATAACACTGTCATCACATTAGCAGATGCTGAATAGGTGTTTTATGTTGAAGCAGCAGCACAGTGAACAAAAACAAATTCATATTTCAGGATGGCAAAATTCCATTTTTGCAAGATTTTTGATTTGCTACATGTTGATCTAATTGACTTCATTACTACATAAATAGTATTTCATGCTTACCATTGCTGGTATTATCATTTCTTGTAATTAGTTCATGCTTTGTGCTGCAAATCTCACTATTTTGCAGCTTTATTTTCATGCACAACCTGTAGTAAGATTAATGACAACAAACTATGATGCAGTAACTGAAAAAATCCAGAAAAAAGAAACACAGTTCGATAATATAATAATTATAGTCACCACAAAAACATTGTTTGGTCAACATTGTTGCATTTCTGTTTTATTTCATATGATTAAACAAATTAAGGTCAGATTAAAAGAAGAATAAATGCACTTTAACTGGACTTTAAAAAGACAATATTAATATTTCTGTGGGCACATTACTGAGGCCTGAGAAAAAATAATATTGTTCATTTGTTTGATCTTGACTCATCTTGGTGTGATTGCGTGCATTATATCAAGTTTGACTTTTTCCTGCAGAATCCTTTTTCTAATCCTGTTCCTTTAATTTTATTGTATTGTTTTCTGTCTTTACAATCATACAATACGATGGTTTGATAGTCAAAACTTATCAAATCATATAACTTGTAACAGACCATTTCATAGCGATGCAGTGCTCTTTTTGCCTGTCACTGAACATGCATTGAAAACGCCATAGGAATGCTAAATACCTACTCTCGCTAAACTATACAACAGCATAAACCTCAGATCTTTGGGTTTATTATCTTTACTCACACTGTTATGTTGCATTTTGTTATCATGCTCTCAAAACATTCTCTGGACTATTCATACTGTAAATATTTCTTGTTGGCTGTACCTTGTGTGTGACAGTAAGACGCTGGCACTCAGCGATCTGTCGCAGCAGCTCTTGGCTCTTATTTTCTTTTTCCTCGTCCTGATGAATCTCTCTCTCCAGCTTCTGAAACTCCAAGTCCTCCAAACTTTTTTTCTGCTGCTCAGCTTCCTAAGAAACAAACATAATACTCCAATTATAAAGTAAAAGTACACAACAGACAAATCTGTTTCAGGGAAATATCATAAAACTTTGTTTTAGATCTTGTAAAACACATTTAAAGCTTCAGATTTTTGCTAAAAAAAAACTGTTCATTCAAATGATGAGAGGTTATAGCTGATTTTAGTGTTCCTCGACACAAACTTTTACAGATGGTAACTATTTGGGCCCCTTCTTAAATTTGGGTCTAAGGTATGCCAGTGTTGAAGCAGAAGTTTTTAATGTGAAACAGGAAGCAAAGGAAAGGATCCTGCTTTACAGAGAACAAGGTCAAGAAGGATAGCAAAGGCGTGAAAAAAAAATTGTGAAGAAAAAAAATCCAGCCAGTGCAGTTGAAAAATGTGAACAGAAGGGTTTGGTTTTGCTGTGCGTGTTGGCGATCACTGCAAACATGAGCTAATTGAGAAGAATACAGAATAAACTGCTCTCTATTGTCAAGGAGAGTTGGTTTAGATCCTTTGAACAGGTTTATCAGATTTATCAGGTTGATCAGAAGAGTGCTGCTGCAGTCAGTTTGCAGATGTAAATGCAGACACACATTACTTTGGTTATTAATACTTTTATGTTTTAGTTCTTCAAATTCCAGAGAGATTTAGGTCTAGGAGCTGATGCAGGTCAGACTTCTGATGAACTGTCTTGTGTCTGCTGTACGTTTTCTCTTGGAGAAATAATTTGTTTGTTTGGTTTTAAAGAAAATGTAACTGAACCCATTTTAGAGGAAGTTGTGGTGAAGCTACATTGATCTCGTGTTTTTCATCTTGAGCTGTGGCTTTAGTGTTTCAGGGCTCTGGTCCATACAGTAAATCGTGACAAAGCATTCCCCTTACTGTTTTCTGAATTCATAATGATATACAAACTGGCTTTGTTTGCCAAAAAATCTAGCTAAGAAACATACATTTACATATTTTCACCTGCGACTTCTCAGTGGGGTTCGTCGTCTTGTTACCGTGAAGCTTTTCCTTGAGTTGATCCAGAAGCCCTTTTTCCCTTTGTAGCTGGGACATCTCCGACTCCTGTTCCCCTTCTAGCAGAGCACACTCCACCTCCATCTGCAGTAATCATCAACACATAGTGAGAAACTACCTTCACAGTCTGATGTCTTTAAACTAATTGATACATGTAATCAGACCGAATAATACAAGCAAAAGCACAGTAGTGCTATAGCAGAAACATAGAAAAACATATGCACATCTCATCAGTAGCTGTCGTGATATTTTTTTCTAATTCAGTGTATTTACAAAATGCACGATATCAGCTTTCTGTCATGAGTCTTGTGCATGATGCTCTTATTAAAAAGTCATCAATTCATCTTACACTGGATAAGAACAAACATTATCAAACTGTTCAGGTGCCAGTTGTGTTTATATGCAGTCCTGTGTTGTCTACCTCTCGGACAGACTCCTCCATCTGGTTGTCTAGGTCTTTGATCTTCTGCTCCAGCTCCTCGATATTGTTCAGAACTTGAATCCTCTCCTCCTCTATATGCGATACTTCTTGCTTCAGCTGCACACTCTCCAAAGCCTGTAGTGACATCAGGAATGCATAGAAATGCTTGGCTCTATAGGAGAACAACTAAATACTTACTAAGTACATTTATGAAAAGCACAGACATGCTGCATAATCAACATAATCATAGAGTTTTATGGCAAGAGCACCTTTTGTTAATTGCACATTAAAATTAACAGCAAGTTTTTATAAGTTGGGAAACTACTGTTTCCCTGTGTAAAATATGTTATTAAACCCATTTGCCAGCCAGCAGTTTTCTGAATAAGACAACTGCAGCTGCTGTTTTAACTCCACCAAAGCTGGATCACTGACAACAGGGACGGGATTCTTTTCTACTTGGTGTAATGGAAAGCTCTATCAGTGCACTCCACTGCCAGTCATGCCAAAATACTCCAACATATTTCATTGTCTACCAACACCCTTCAAACATGGATTCACACTCCACTATTTGGGTACATTGAACACATCTTGTATGATCAGTTATTCTTCCTTGAAGGAGCCATGAGGTATTATTTTTTGTGGTCAAAGAATCATGTGGCCAGCAGCTCAAAAATTTATAGTTTCCCAGGCGGGCTGTGAGTGCTCTTTCTTCCTGCGCACACTGCTCTGAGGAATGCGAGAGATGGAAGAGGGGGCATTTGGATTCTGTAAACTTCTGTCACAACTAACAAAGTGCAGAAATAACGATCTCAACTTTGAAATCACTATTTATATTTTTTTGTAGGTGTGTATAAAAGTTGTATTTTTCACAGGTTCATTGCTTGTGTAAACTACAGTTTCATTTTCCTTGCCATGCATATACACCAACATTCTTCTGCTCACACACACATGCACACACTAATTCTCTGTGGGATAGTCATTTCCTGCCCCCTCCTTCCTTGAAGAGTTTGAATGTGCTGGAGCAAAACTAGGTCTTCTTCATTAAAACCAGACACACCATTAGGTTGTTGGAGTGGAAAAAATCTTCATTTTATATGGACAGTAACTCAGCGACACAGGGACTGAGAGAGTAGAGGAGCAGTCTGGCTAGAAGCTGAAATCACAGTATTTGATGTATTTACATTTGTAACCTGTTACAGTATTTCTCAGAATGCGCATTGAGGTTTCCCACTGTAACATATTCAACACTATGAGGTTTCCCACTGTAACATCTTCAACACTATACTATTTTACTGAGGTGAAACTGTAATAACATCAAAGTTGTCAGGGAGCCTTGTGCAACCTGATTTCTTCCATGTATCTGAGCCACCCACACAAACAGAAAATTTACACTGTGCCTCTGACAAAAAGCCATAAGATTTTTAGGAATACCTCAACTCTAAAGATGTTTATGTGTTCAGTAAGACTGTGGAAGCCACACACTCAATCCAACCACTAAGCCATGGATGTGTTGTCAGTATATGACTCAGAGTCTGTTCAAGAGCTTCTCGCTACAAATGGTTTCACTTCAAAATCCAGTTTGAACCAAATACATGCATGATTATTAACCCCTTCAACCCTGCTGGTTTTCTCTTTAACACACATTTTGTTTCTCTGGAAATGTTGTAATCGCTACATGACTTTGAATTGCAGTTCTGTGGAAATGTTGAAAAAGGAAATCCAAAGTAACCTAGTAATGGGAAGCATTTAAGATGACAAACAAACACAGATAAACAAGCTATCAGCAGTCCGATAAACTGCATTCCACATGAGGGGTGTGTCCCATTAGACTTCACTACAGCTTGGTCCTCTCTTCACTCACTTCAACACTCATTCTGTAGCAGCAAGTTAATGACAGGTCGGAAAAGAAAAAGAAGAAAAGGTTAAGATTAGGATAGAGCTGATGCAGAGGTTTGCATGGTCATGTTGCAGGTCATGTTGCCGAATCTGAAACTTTACACTATACAGCCAGACACAGAGGGCACACCACAGATTTTACACATGAAGTTCAATTTATTCGTCACAGGGAGCATAATGTTGCCTTTAAAGACGGTTGTGTAATGTTTTCTGTAGGGAAGGACAGCTGAGAGTGCAGGTCAGTTTAGTTGACATTAAAAATGCTGAATGACTTGTAGGTGTTATCTTGGTGGTTCTTTGTTCTGTTCTTTTTCTAGAAAAAACCTTCCAGTGACAAAAGACTGGAACACTTGAACATTTATTAGTTGAGACAACTGTCTAGGTTTTTTTTTAAATTATTTTTTATTTGATTTTCACTCTCCAAACCTGCTGTTTGTGAGGATCTTTCAATGAGCATGAGTTTGGGGGAACTTACTTTAGCTCTGTGGTGAGTGGAAGGTGAGGGGGCACTGCTGTTCAGGCTGATAGCAGGAGAGTGGGACCTGGCCTCTCTGTAGTTGGTATGCTGACGCTGGCTGACCTGCTGCTCCTCAGTGAGTTGCAAGTCTCTGGCTTTGGCCCCGAAGCAGCTCTCTGGAGCATTGCTGCTGGGAGAGTCGGAGAACACAGACTCATCATCTGACACCTGCAGCTTCTCCAACTCCTTATTAATCTTCTGCAGGTCAGAAACAGCCGAGCCCGCTGGTTCTCTCTCCACGTGGCCCAGCTCAGTGCACAGGTTCAAGATGGTCTCTAGACGCTGGCACTCCTGCAGAGAGAGGGTCCACACTTCACTATTTTATACATTTTTATTATTATTTTACTGTTAACTTTTCTTAATCAATCAAGGTGTGGAGAGGCTGTGAAAGTGGCATTTACTTTTTATAAATGTGCACAAATCTGGTTCAAAAGGAAACTCACCAATCTCTGCACTTTCTGCTCCCTGAGTCTCTCATCTCTCTGGTGCTGGTGGTAGTCTCTCAGCTCCTCTTTCCCATTCAAAGAGGTGATGCTGCCCATCCTCTGTCCTGGGGTCAGCCCGCCCTTCCCAAAAGATAACCTCCTGTCTCCAAAGCCCAGATCTAAACCGGTCCCATCCATTTCTACACCCAGAGAGCTCAAAGAGGCCAGGCTTGCCCTCCTGGGAGTGCTGGGCATGCTGGCTGGTACTGTCACATCTGGTGGCTGCTCAAGGGACGAGAGACTGCGCCGCTGCCCTGCTGAGCCAACCCCTCTGTGGTGGCTTGAGGAGTGGCATGACGGTAGCGACAGAACAGGGGGATCTGCTGCATTGTGAAGTCGTGGCAGAGAACGGCTGTGCATGCCTAGGCTGGAAAGGGAGCCAGTGGAGTACTTTCTCTGTCTGGAGTCACCTGCTGCTTTGGTCTGAGAGTAGGGTCTGCGGCCCATGCGAGGGCTGGATGGCACACTGGCTGCTCCGCTTTTCACCCTGGGAGAACGAGGTAGAGGCTCGCCATACGAGGAGAGCAGAGAGTTTCCATCTGCTGCGCTAGAGAGGAGGAGGCTGTCCTGTGACTGGTGGCGAGAGTAGGAATGACGGAGAAAGCCATTGGTGCTCAGCTGGCGCTCACCCTGGCGAGGTGATGGGGGTACACTGCTGCTGCTCATGTAAGAGAAGTTTCTAGAGGCAGATGGAGGGCGCTCCATGTTGCTGAGGATTGACAGTGGCCTGGCGGACTGGGGTCCAACAGGTGAAGGCACGCTTAGATACTTGCGACTGCACTCAGCTGCCCTCAGACTGGCCTCGAGAGCACTCTTCCTGCGCTGCAGCGTCTCCATCAGCTCCTGTAGCTCTGCCTTAGAGCGGGAGCCCCTGAGCAATGTCCCACCCACTGAGCCACCGCTGCTGTGCTCAATCTTCACACAGTCTGTAAAAAAAAGCAAGTTGACAGAGCATGTAATCCTTTCTCTTTTTGGATTATGTCATGGAGTCAGGTTTAATGTAGCTCCTTTAAAGGAGATGAGTGAAGATTTAAGGGACTCTAGTAGCAGAAATATTGGTAGATACAGAATGAGCCCTTTATATCTACATAGGGAGTGGGTACTCTTCCACGAAGCCTGCCATGTTGCAAACAAACCAAACACTGGCTCTAAAGAGGGCCCTTCACGTTTTTCGCGGATTTCGCCTCCACCATTGGTTCTCCGTAGGTATTCAGCTGGTTGCAATTTGCGCTACCACCTTTAGATGCCACTAAATCTTACTGCTCCTTTCATAAGCAGCAGCTCAGCTAAGAGGAGAGCGATCATTTAATCATGTGCTGAGTAAGAGGGGGAAAACCAGTGAAGAATGTACGCTCATACAGTTCTGAGCCCAATACAAACATTGGCTCAATCAGCGGTTCAAGCTTCTTCTAAAAATGGAAGAATGCTGGTGGACCAAGACTAGTCCGAATGCATAACATTCTTGACTGCATGAGAAACCCTGACGACACCAGTGCCACTACAGGGCAAATATAATAGCATGGAGCGGTGAGGACATTAGCCTGAGTCACTCCTTTGTCATAGAAAACTCATTCACAAATGTGTGTTTGATACATTTATTCTGAGCCCCCTAAATCTCAAATTGCAACTTGTATTTACAAAATATTTCTAGCATGAGAATGGGCTTCAGTATGAAATAATATTAGCAATGTTTAGTTTGTTTGTTTGATCATTATTGATGGGCAGAGGCAAGTTTACTGAGTTATCTGGATAGCTTCCAGGTAAATAAAAGTTAACCAGATAACACAGTAAACCTGCTTCATGGAGCAGTCCAGACTTAGATGGTTTACTGTTAACCAGCTAAAGGGATCTTGTTAGTTGTATGTTGAATGACAGAGTGGAGGATTATATGTGATTTTTTTTTCAATCCTGGAAAGTGAAAGCCCTGATTTAAGTGGTAAATATATAAGGATTCATCTAAATATCATATAAAAAAAAAAGTAATTGTCTTGATTGTTGTCTTACCTGAGCCGTAGCCCAGCGTGGCCACAGCACTTCTTTGAGGAAGCATGCTGTTCATCGGTCCGACCTCTGTTCTCTGATCCAGTCTGCAGATGTGGGATTCAGTTCGGCCCTATGTGCTTTGTTGCCTGAGAAGAAAAGATAATTAATTTAATCCTAAGTAAACATAAAGTATGTGTAACTTGCAATCAGAGTAGGACAGTGTGAAAAAGAAAAGCTTTGATGTTGAATGTCACGTCTGTGAGTTTTTATCAGTTATTGGGAGTTTGTTCTTCTAGTCTTCCCTGTACTATTCCTGCATAAGTACAATGATCACAGATTCTTTCAATTTTGCAACAAAAGAAACATCACAGGAAGTTGAAAACATGCCTTGTGGTCTCTCAACATAATGTGCAACAGTACCCCAATTCAAGCAGATCTACAGATCATCTACATACTTCAACGGAAAAAAAAAAAAAAAAAAAAAACTTTCCGAAAAACTAAGTAGGAAAGCAGATCCAGAGGAAAGATTTTATTTCTGGCTCAGTATCCCCAACAAAAACCAAGTCTGAAAAGAAGCAATGTGTGCTTTAATCGATCTTTTAGCCCCAGACTCATGACCAGTCCTCGAAAGTATTCCCTCACAGCCCCAGACTCAGTGAGGGCAGCAGCCAAAGTTAAAGGTTCAGGCTGGTTAAACTGGACTGGGACTGCTTGAGTAACTGAAGAGCACATACTGAAATAATTAATCCACTAACACAAGATTAAGTGATTGTTACTTCCCTTTCACTGTTTCATATTATTATAAATTACATACCTGGGGCTGTTGGCCGCTTAAGTAAGCAATTCTGATTATTGCTTACTTATTTATTTACATTATTTGGGGCTTTAGGTAACTTTAGATTTTTTGACATGTAATTGAGTAAACGATTGATCAACTCATTAATCAAAGATAAGTAATAGAATGACTGATTAAAAAAAGCAGAAAAGAAACTCTTATCCTCTCTAGAGCGAAACAAAAGAAAACTAAAAGAAATACATCTAAATAAATAAAACAGATACACAATGTCAGACTGTTGTACTCAGTGTTATAAGATCTGATTCATTGAAGTTGGTTCCAGTGATACAAAAGAGGGATTTCCAAAG